>NC_073409.1:7833500-8177000 GCF_028641065.1 Leucoraja erinaceus
TTTCGTTCTTCTCCATTCTCATTTAGACCATCCATCTGCACTGCCTTGAGTGAGACGAGTTGTGAACCTTCACGACTCTCTCAGGTGGCACCACTGGCATTGGTTGCCAGCTAATCTCACACCTCCCCTTTCTTCCCTCCACCTTCCCACCAATTTAAAACGACCGTGGTTTCATCTGGCAAAAAGTGAGGATGCTACAACATGGGTTTTTTTTCTCCACATATGCCACCTGAATGACCAAATGTTTCAGTTCTTCTCTGAAGATTTCCCACAACTGCAATGTTTTGCTTCTAAGTTACTGCTTTTTAATTCACTGTTGGTGATCTCAGCAAATTATGGGAACTATCAACATCTTGGGCGATGATATTACCAATTCTATTTTCATACCCTGATCAACTCTCCTATCATTAGAATTTTCTTGGGGGAAAATATTTAAATGTGAAATAGGGCGGCACAGAGGCACAGCTGCTGCCTCACAGCACCGGAGACCCGGGTTTGATCCTGACCAAGGCTGCTGTCTGTGCGGAGTCTGTACGTTCTCCCCGTGACTGCATGGGTTTCCTCCGCATGCTTCGGTTTTCTCCCACATTCCAAAGACTTGCCTTCTGTAAATGACCCCTAGTGTGTAGTGTGGGAAAGTGGTATAACATGGAACCAGTGTGCAGGTGACCAATGGTTGGCATTGACTTGGTGGGCCGAAGGGCCTGTTTCTACTTTGTATCTCTAAACTCTGTCTTTAAACTGTAAATATAGACAGTGGCGGACTGGGTCTAAAATATTGGTTGCCAGAAGACAAAGGGGCCCCACTTCATCAGGGGCCCACTTGATATGGGGGCCCACTTCATCAGGGGCCCACTTGCCATCGGGCAAGCTGACACTCTGGCCAGTCCGCCACTGGATATAGAGTAGTTGGGGAGAAGCTGGAAGAGAGATGGGGGCAGGACAATGCCTGGCAAGGGAATAGTAACAGCTCACCTGACGATCATCGTACAATTCTATTCTTTGGCAAGAAGCGGATTGATAATTTAATATGGGACAAATTGACACGAAGGCACCAGGGAATGGAGGGATATGGATCACGTGCAGGCAGAATAAATTAGTTTAGCTTTGTGGTCATGTGTGGCAGGGACATTGTGGGCTGAAGGATCTGTTCCTGTGTGTACAGTTTATGTGCCATGAGTGTTGTTGACTGAATATTTGTGTCCCTCGTCTCTGAGCTGGGTGTAACAGATGCCGTCACATCACTTTGAATAAGTTAAGTAAGTGCTCTGCTGTATCCTGGACAACAAAGATCACACGACACGAATAGCATCACTACAACAGATCTTCTGGTGTCTTAATCTCATTCTTCGTTGTGGCCTCCAGCCGAGTGGAAACTGGCCTGCACACGGCCACTTTACAACAGCAATTACACTTCCAAAGCATTTAATAGACTGTTGGTTGATATGGAACATCCTAGCTGGCAGTAAAATTGAAAGCAGTCTCTGTCCACCCATTGATTATAGAGCCATAGAGTTAGAGAGTCTTACAACAGGAAACAGGCCCTTTGGCCCAACTTGCCCACACCGGCCAATACAGTATGTCCCATCTATACTAGCCCCACCTGCCTGCATTTGGCCCATATCCCTCTAATCCATGTACCTGTCTAAATGTTTCTTAAACATTGCAACAATACTTCCCTCAACTACCTCCTCCGGCAGCTCGTTCCATACACCTACCACCCTTTGCGTGGAAAAAGTTACCCTTCAGGTTCCGACTAAATCTTCAAGAAGGAACTGCAGATGCTGGAAAATCAAAGGTAGACAAAAGTGCTGGAGAAACTCAGCAGGTGCGGCAACATCTTCAGTCTGAAGAAGGGTTTCGGCCCGAAACGTTGCCTATTTCCTTCACTCCATAGATGCTGCTGCACCCGCTGAGTTTCTCCAGCACTTTTGTCTACCTCCTACTAAATCTTTCCACCTCACTTTAAATCTATGTCCTCTGGTCCTCGATTCCTCTACTCTGGGCAAGAGACTCTGTGCGGGCGTCTACCCGATCTATTCCTCTCATAATTTTTGCATTGATTATACAAAAATCTATTGTAATACTTATGAAGTTTACCAACACAAAATATCAATGAACAAGAATCAGAGCCTGTTTCTTAAACTAGAACCTTATGCATTATTCAGTGATGGTTTTCATTTTTAGAAAATGTAGTTCTCCCCGTAAGATGTGATGTAAAATAATAACATAGCAATAGATCATCTAAGTATAAACAATTCACTGATTGAATGACATCAATGCGTATTTCTAACAAGTTAATTTAGCTGAAAGGAAACATTTAGAGATAGCATTAATGACTGTTCTATCTGAAAAGTTAACATCTATGAATGTCAGTTAATCTCATTTGGAGACAATTTTCTCCACAAACATGTTTACTGTTGACACATTTAAGGGGCAAAAATGTTCCAACCATGTTTTCCATTATCATTTACTGTCAACATTTCCCATTCAATTTTCATCGGGTGCCAGCCTCTGATATAAACATTTCTGTCACCGGATGATTTCACTGAATACGTTGCTGAAATCACTCCTCATCTGGCAAATGATAAGTATTCCTGCACTGGCACGGAGTGCAGCCATGCATTCTAAATAGGCATGGCAGCTGGAAGGTTCAGCTACGAGATGATCAGGGCCGGGTCACTGTGCTGGTTGCTGCAATGTCTGGAGACGGGCTTAGTGCCAAATGGACTGAAAGCAGTTGCAGTTTCTGTGTTTGCTGTATCTCACTGTGGCTCTCAACATGGATCGTTCTGGTGAAGAACACAGAGCCTTTAGACGTTAAAGACACAGCGTGCAAACAGACCCTTCGGCCCATCGAGTCCGCACTGACCAGTAATCACACTGTACACTATCCTACATCTCCCCGTTGGATTGCAACCTTGTCGTGGATGGGGGGCTTGTGTGTCTCAGTGACCCCTAGAGCTAGGCCAGCCGGAGATTCATCTCCTGTTAGGGTCTCCCATGCTGGACAGGTCGAAGGGTAGAGGCGAGACGAAGAGCGATCCACTGGTCCTCCAGGTTGGAGGTTGAGCACAGGGTTAACAATCCTGTCTCGTAAAACAAATACATTACGGAAACAGCATCAGAAGGAATCAACACTAAGTGGAGCACCTTTGTTGCTGCCCTACATGCCAGGAGGCATAATAGGCAGTAAGTAAGTAAGTAAGTACTATCCTACATGCTAGGGACAATTTACAATTTACAGAAGCCAATGAACCTACAAACCTGAAGATAGACACAAAGTGCTGGTGTAACTCTGTGGGTCAGGCAGCATCTCTGGAGACAAAGGATGGGTGATGTTTCAGGTTCTTCAGACAAAGGCTCCCTACTTCAGGTGAAGGCCCCCAACCCAAAACATCACCCATCCTTTTGCTCCAGAGATGCTGCCTGGCCCGATGAGTTACTACAGCACGTTGGGTATATCTTTTGTATATGCCAACATTTGCAGCTCCTTGCCACACAACCTACAAACCTGTACGCCTTTGGAATGTGGGAGGAAACCGGAGCACCCAAAGAAAACCCACGCGGTCACAGGGAGAACGGATAAACACCATACAGACAGCACCCATAGTCAGAATTGAACCGGTTCTCTGGCGCTGTAAGGCAGCAACTCTACCACTCTGCCACTGTGCCGTCCTGAGTCAAATAAAAGCCAGCACTCACAAGTCCAAACTAATCTTCGCTGCGGTGAATGCATTCTCAGCAAGTATTTATTCTAGCTGAGAATTATATTTTGTTCAATTAAATCAATGTGTATCATTCCACAACAGCTCTGGATACATCCTCACAGTTATTGCTGTCCAATGTTTCAATGTTTCGCCCTCTTGAGTTATAGATCGGATCTCACTACAGATCGCACACCAAGCAGAGGAAATGTGTGACAAAATAAGCGGCATCAAGTTTGAGAATAATTCATAAGATATTGTTTACGAAGAAATTCTAGGGAAATTTAACATATTCAATTTATTGTTTTGAAATTCAAAGATAGAAAGATCTGAAACTTCAGCTGAGAAATTGGGGGTGGCACGGTGGTGCAGCGGTAGAGTTGCTGCCTTACAGTGCCAGAGACCCGGGTTCGATCCTGACTATGGGTACTGTCTATACAGAGTTTGTACCTTCTCCCCGTGACCTGCATGGGATTTCTTCAGGATCTCCGGTTTCCTCCCTCATTCCAAAGATGTACAGGTTTGTAGGTTAATTGGCTAGGTATAAGAGTAAATTGTCCCTAGTGTGTGTAGGATAATGTAAGTGTGCGGGGATCACTGGTCAGCACGGACTCGGTGGGCCGAAGGGCCTGTTTCTGCGCTGTATCTCCAAACTAAACTAAACTAAACCAGGTAAGATGTGGCTGATTGCAGCTTGCAAGGAAGTGGCTTCAGATGATTTATCACTGAATCAGATCTCCTTCCAGGGACAGGCTGCAAAACCCATCTCGTCACAAGGTATTGTTTGCCACCACTTCTTGGAATGAACGTCTGAACACACAATCTAGTTAGTTTCCTTGTGAATGGCTCGCAGCTTGCAATAAATTGCAACAGAAATGCAATTGATGTTTCACAATGAGTCCAGACTCGATAAATCCATAACTGGTCTGGCAACGATATTGGGCTCAGAGCAAAACCTCAGCATAAAAATCTGCCACTATATCAAATTGTCCCAGTTTCTTTAGCAGTCTATGACTGTGTCAATGCAGAGAGCTTCAATGCACAGGCACTTTGTGAAACGTGTGTCATTATGACCTAACTGCCTGCTGGCTGAGGAATATTACAGAGGTTCAGGGTGCAGGCTGAAGATAAGTGACTCATTATTAAAACAGTATCTAGGGTGCTCAGTAATAGCTGGAGCATCAGAATCATTGAAACATTGTGCTGAAAGCAAGCAATCCAATTAGTCCCATTCTCATTGCTTTCTCTATAGTTTTTTGCTGTGTTGGTGACTTCGAACCAAAGGGCTCAGTCTCGATGGCTATACAGATGCTGCAGCATCTGTCTGGGCACAAAGCACAGCATGAAGATGGCAGGTTAATACGTGGAATGCTTGTAACTCAGAAAGTACTAGCATAACACTTAATAAATGACAGGCAGCACAGAT
This sequence comes from Leucoraja erinaceus, assembly GCF_028641065.1. Taxonomy (NCBI): domain Eukaryota; kingdom Metazoa; phylum Chordata; class Chondrichthyes; order Rajiformes; family Rajidae; genus Leucoraja; species Leucoraja erinaceus. Next base: position 7,838,634 of record NC_073409.1, read on the forward strand.
TACGTCGGAAAAATTGTGTTGAACTAATGACTGAGCTATTTCAATAACATGATGGAGTTTCCAGAGATACTTAGCGGGCCAGGCAGCAGAAGTCTGATGAAGGGTCTAGACCTGAAAGGTCACCTATTCCTTTTCTCCAGGGATGCTGCCTGACCCGCTGAGTTACTCGAGCATTTTGTGTCTATCTTTGGTGTAAACCAGCATCTGCAGTTCATTCTTACACACAATGGAGTTTGGTAGGGCAGCAGAGGGTAACATTTAGTAGAGCTGCTGCCACACAGATTCAGAGACCTAGGACGATCCTGACTTCAGGTGCCGTCTGCATGGAGTTTGCACATTCTTCATGGGACTGTGTGAGATTCCTCCAGGTTCTCCAGTTCCCACCCTCCTTGGCCACTGCAAATTGCCTCCTGTGTGTAGGTGGGGGGGATTAATGGGATTTGGGGGAGCATAAAATGGGGTTTAGTGTAAGATTAGTGTAGTTGGTGCTTGATGGTTGGTGTGGACTTAGTGGCCAAATAATCTGTGTCCATAATGAATGTCTTTGTGGTTGATGAGTATGGTATGTAATATTGGTCGCAAAATGTATTTCCTGTAATGCTTCAAGGTAGATATAATTGAACCAGAAGCCCAGAACTCCAGGAGATTAAAAGGACATATGCTAGGTGTATATGAAGTTGGATCTTTGTGTATTGTGGGATATGTGGAGGAAAATATTGTTGCTGTATTTTGGTGTTGTTCTATGTGGATGCTTGGCTGCCTTGGTGCTGCCAGGTTACCAGCGTTTACCAGCAGCGGAATTCAGAAGGAGAAGAAAGAAATATAGATGGCAACATCCAGTTCATCACAGCACAGGACCTTGGATCTTGGTGTTATTATATTTAATGTTATTACAGTGGTGATGAAGGAAGGGATGGAGAGAGGAGGGGGGTGGTTGATGGCAATTGATCTGAACTGGATATTGAAAATATCCTGTACGTATATCATTTGGAATGCACGAGTCGCCAATGTACATCCACAATTAAAAAAAACTAAAGAACAAAAATCGGCAATGCAATACCACGATTTTTGTCATTGTCACAGTCTGCCCTCTCCTCATTCTCATCCACTTCACCTCCCGGTACTTTTCCACCGGCCCCTCCTTCTCCTCGCCTGCCACTCCCCTCTTATCAGCCCAACTCTCCTCACCTTTTGCACTCAGTTGCCTCTAATCACCTATTAACCCGGTATATAGACTCTCCTCACCGTTCACACAGTGCCAGATTGTTCTCAGCATTCATGCAAGACTCTCCAGCGATTTCCCGACTGCCTACATGGATTCGAACCTGCCTGCCCCTGACCATTCCGTCCTGTCGTCTTCCCGGATATCACCTCAGCCTTCTGTCCCCGACCACGGCCTTCGTCCTGTACCCCCTGGTTTCTGTCTGCCTCTCTCCTGGGCTGTTTGGTGTATCCCTGCAACGGCTCCTCGACTTCCTGCCTGGCTTCGACTCTCCTTTCGTCTGTCCCTCGCTGGTTTGTTTGCATCGTGTGTTGGATCTCCTGGTTACCGGACCTTCCGCTACCCGACTACGTCTCCTGCCTGCCCCTCTTCGGAACCCTCGCTCAATCCTGAGCCTCTGTGTGAGTACAGTGTACCCATTCCTGTGTTTCTAGTCTGTGCTGCTATTGGGTCCAAGCTATACCCGTTACAGTCATAGGGTTGGACTGTTTTCGCTGGAGTGAAGGAGGCTGAGGGGTGAACTTATGGAGGTTTATAAAATCACGAGGGCATTGATAAGGTGGGTGATTACAGGATAGGAGATTCTAAAACGTACAGGCAGAGGTCGTAAGTGAGATGACAAAGATTTAAAGGGGACCAGAGGGCAAGTTTTCACATAGAGGGTGGCCTTCAGAATCCATGTGCAAGTTCTAATTTTGACCCAAATAGGGCCTACTCTTCTATCTACTAACTTTTTATTATTATTTACACATCTACAGAGGCCAGAGGTTATGGGGAGAAGGCAGGAGAATGGGGTCGTCAATCAAGAGTGTTTTATTGTCATATATCCCAGATGGGACAATGAAATTCTTACTTGCTGCAGCACAACAGAATATATGAATAAGCAAAACATAATACATAACGGGGAAAGAGAAAAACAGTTCAATAAATAACAAATATAGCGCAGTAATAATATAGTATTTTGCAGTTCCGAGCTCAGAGCTTATTTGTTGCTGTGTTTAATAGCCTGATGGCTGGAGACAAGTAGCTGCTCCTGAACCTGGATGTTACAGTTTTCAGGCTCCTGTACCTTCTTCTTGATGGCAATGGTGAAATGAGTGTGTGGCCAGGATGGTGTGGGACCTTGATGATTTTGACTGCCTTTTTGAGATAGCGACTACAAAAGATCCCTTCGACAGTGGGGAGGTCAATGCCGGTGATGGACTGGGCAGTGAACACAACTGTTAGGAGGGAGAGATAGATCAGCCATGATTGAATGGCCGGCCTTATTCTACTCCTATCACTCCTATCACTTATGACCCTATAACCTTATGATATCAATAGAACATTTATGGATTTCCATTTATGTTTCCAGCTAATATTTTCATAACATCTCCCATTACCACTGGTATTTTAGTTTTCACATTCTCTCTGATATTTTTGTAATCAACTGTTTTTCACTGGTGTATATATACAACCTGACCTGCATTGTTAGCATCATTTGTTTCGCTTTATATCTCTTTCTCTTTTATATCTGCACCTTCACTGTTTATCTATATTTTTTTTTTTTTCATTTGGGAAGCTCAGTTTGTTCTTGCTAATGGAATGTGCCTCAAATATACCAAAACCATCTCTTCCTCAAAGGCAGTCCATTGTTTAGCTATAGTTTTGCCTGTCAACTTTGGTTCCAATTTACTACAGCCAGATTCTCTCTCATATTGTTGAAATTGGCCTTCTGCCAAGTCATTATTCTTACTGTGGATTGCTTCAATTTCTTGTTCTATAGTTAACCCAGAACATGAGATGCTATGGAAACACAAGAGACTGCAGATGCTGGAATCTTGAGCAAAATTACAAACTGATGGAAGAACTCAGAGGGTCAGGCAGTATCTGCGGAGGGAAATGGGCAATCGATATCTCGGACTGAAACCCTTCCTCCGAACCAACAGACCACCCATTTGCCTCCTCAAATGCTGTTTGACCCTCTGAGTTCCCCCAGCAGATTGATTTTATGATGTTTTGATCACTATCTCAAAAATGTTTCCTTACTGTCTGCTTGAAGTATGTATACAACTGGAAGGGCAAATCTAAATTGTCATTTACAAAGTCACAGATTAGTCAGAGACAATCAGAATGGATTTATTTGTTTAACCAGGTTATATATTATGATTGAAGTTCTTGGGAAGGTATAAAGAATGATTGCTGAGTGCCATTCATTTGACAGTGTCTTTCCTACACAACTTCAGCAAAGCTTTTATAAGCCTCGTTCAAAAACAGTGAAAGGCCATGGGGATCTAAAGGGGGAATAACAAACTGGATTCAAAACTGGCTCAGTTTCAGAAAGCAAATTGATTTACAGGAGGTTTTATAGCTGGAAGGCTGTTACTCAGGCGTTTGCTTTCTGGAATATATTTCAATGATTTAGACCTAAATGTAGAGTCACGATAAAGAATTTAGCAGATAATACAACAATTGGCCACCTGATTGACAAAGAGGAAAAAAAGCTTTAGACTGCCTGAGTCATAGAGTCATACAGCACAGAAATAGGCAGGTCAGCCTAACATGCTCATGTTTGCCCCATATCTCTCTAAACCTTTCGTATCCATGAACCTGTCCAAATGTATTTTAAATGTTCTTATAGTACCTGCCTCATGTGCCTCCTCTGACAGCACGTTCCATATACCCATCTAAGTGAAAATGTTGCCCCTCGGTTTCCTTTCAAATCTTTCTCCTCTCACCTGAAACCTATGTCATCTGGCTCCCCTATATCTCCAGTATTGTATGCAGCCTTCAAACCCATGCATAACTGCTTTCCCCCAGTTCTGGCATCCTGTGTAACCCTGAGTTCCATTGACCCACCATTGGCGACCATGAATTCAGCTGGGAAGAGAGGACATTTCACACAACCACATGTCTTTCTTCTCCACTCTTTCTCCTTCTCCTTCATGACATCCCTGACCATTCATGTCACTTCTTGTAGTCGCATGCCCAAGCATCTCCTTGGATCAATGTCAACGTTTCTCTGATTATGCTGACGTAAAAGGTCTTGGGATGTTTCGTGATGTTAAAGCTGAGACATAAATGTGAGTTGTGTTGTTCACGCTTGGATTATTACATTTCTTTGAATAATGAAACCAGGTTTACTCTGAATGTTCTGGTAACTTTATGAAGAATCGGGATATTGAAGTGCGACTGAAATGGGATTGAAGGAAAAATACTAATGCAAGTGAATCTATAATGTTATTTTATGAATAAAGATCTTTCTCGCCGTTCCGCTGTCTTATGGTTCGTGTTACTTGGATGCCGTGGAACAAAGGTAAAACTGATTGATTTATTCCCAACACAGCTCATTACTAAGATGGAAACAACAAATTTTCAATTGATCAGCATTTGCATATTCTTCAGACCTTGGGAAAGATTGGAGTGATGGATGCAGAAACAATTATTGCTGTGCTAGTTTGGTACAAGAGCTTGCTGTAATAAACAGACCAATTCCATTCCCATGACGTTGTCTATGGAAAAAAAACCGGATCAATTAACAGCCGCACAATAAACTCCGAACAAACTTTTGACACCACAGTGCTGATGACATTGCTGAATTAAGTGACTGAATTTATTAGATTCTTGGTCATATCTACAAATCCTGTAATGAAGATATTTAGATACAATGAGATCCTACAATGAGAGATATAGAGATACAGCATGGAACAGGCCATTCGGCACCACCGAGTCCCACCAACCAATGATCACCCCTACACCCAAGGAACAATTTACAATTTTACCAATTAACTTAAAAAATGTGTATGTTTTTGGAGTATGGGAGGAAACCGGAGCACCAAGAGAAAACCCACGTGATCACAGGGAGAACATACAAATTCCATATAGACAGTACCCATAGTCAGGATCAAACCTGGGTCTCTGGCACTGTGATACAGCAACTATCACTGTGCCACCCTCACCACTGTGCCGCTCCTGGCCTGGCCAAGCTGGCCATCCGCGGGTCACGGCGCCAGGCAGTAGAGGGCTTTGCCCGAGCCAGATGCTTGTCCCTTTACCGGGGTTATGTCCGTGCCCGGGTGGTGTTGGGGAGCGTGGTGATATTTGTAACATAGTTGTTTGTAATTTAATGTCTGAATAACTTGGTGATTCTGTAATATGGTGGTGGGTATGTCACCATGCTTTTGGGGTTTTTTTGGTTTTTGTATATGTTGGAATTTAAATAAATTATTTTTTGATACAAAAAAAAACTGTGCCTCTCCTATCATTGACATTACATTGTGCGTTTTAAAATCAAATTACATCAAATAGATGTAATTAAATATTATTTATATTGTTGAATTTCTGTCGCTATTACAACAATCTAAATTTTGGTTCCCTTTTTCTTCATTCACAGAATGTGCATGTGGCAGGCAAATGCGGCATTTAATACTACTGCTAATTGCCCTTGAGGATTAGTGATGAGTTGTCTGGCCTGGAACCACATGAGGTCCCTCTCCATGATAACCTGCAACATCCTGCAATTGTGAGTCCATAGCCTTTCAGCCACTGTGCTATTGCTGGTGAACTACACTGGGATGTTAGGCCAAGTCACACAAAGGCAGACAGATGTGTGATTAGTGCATGATTGTTTGTTTAATAACTTTGATTGGATGTACAAATATGGTTTAGAAGGATGATTTGATTTGGCATGTTATGTTGTTCAATGTGGTTAAGTGGATGCCGGGCTAATCATTGCTGGGGGAAGGTAAGAGGACCTGATCTGGCAAGGAGCCGTTGTTCTTAAGTTGGACATTTGCTTTATGTCAGTTCAACATCTAATGATCCATCTTGAGGACATGGTTTTCACCTTCCTGGACCTCTGGTGTGCCTCCACCCCTCTCACAGACACCCCTCCACCCCCCCCCCCCCCACACACACTCCCACCCCTCCATCCCCACCCATGATGAATGCTCCTTGAGCCTGACTAATTCTGGATTTGCTCCAGCTAAATTTTGATTTTGATTCATGGTACCCCAAGATACTGAAGATGTGGGATTTCATTTATCTAGACTTACTGCTGCTTCTGATTGACAACTTCTAAACACTGTCGCCTCTTTCACCAAAGCATATGAGAGGGGAGATCTCATTGACGTTGACATTGGCAAGGCATTGAAAAGGCATAACCCAACTAAACATGCATTCCCTCATTCTCCATCACTCCCCCACCCTAGTCGTCTTGGTGGTTTCACGGTACTTATCCTTTTGTTTTCACCACTTTCTCAGCCAACAGTGGACCATTGTGGGCTCTTTGGCCATCGGTACCAGCTCGGATTTGTTTTGTACCTTTTCATGCCTCTAGTTTCCCTCTCCCCTGACTCTCAGTCTGAAGACGGTTCTTGACCCGAAACGTCACCTATTCCTTTTCTGCAGAGGTGTTGCCTAAACCACTGAGTTACGCCAGCATTTTGTGACTATAAACAGCACCAAGGCCTCAGCAACAGATGGTATGTCTATGGTTCTGGAGTATTGTCAGCGTAGGTTGAACAGTTTCCCATTAATTCACCACAAAACCAATAAAATTGGGATGGAAGCAATTTATCATCGATCCCGGGGGACTGCCTAAACAGGAAGAGGTAAGTTCACCAGAAGATGAATGTGGACCTGGGTCACATTTAGTTTACAGTTTAGTTGAGTTTAGATTAGTTTAGTTTAGAGAAGCAGCATTGAAACAGGCCCTTCGGCCCACCGAGTCTGCAATCCTCATACACATCACTATCCTACACACTAGATATACAATTTCTACTGAAGCCAAATTAACCTACAACCCTGTAGATCTTTGGAGTGAGGGAGGAAACAAGAGCTATCGGAGAAAACCTACACAGGTTACGGGGAAAACATACAAACTCCATACAGACGGCACCTGTAGTTGGGACCGAACCAGGGTCTCTGGTTCTGTGAGGCAGCAACTCTACCGCTGTGCCACCGTGCTGTGCTTTTGAAATAGTTATTGACTTGTATCCTGCAGCCCACATGATCAGGAGGAATGTGAGGAAACGTAAAGAGATTTAAATGAGTTTCTGTGGCTTGACGACACGATGCTGCCATATTAGTCGGCGCAATATGCTGGGGAAATAATGTCCGCGCATGATGGAATTGCTCGACTCCCACTGGATTGGTTAGTCTCACACTGTTATGAAAAAAAGTAATAGCTTTACCTGCAGATAATTTATTTCCTTGATCACTGGATCTGGGCTGCATGGAGGCCGCAACAGGAATCAAACTCGTAAAATGATTCATTAATGATGAGGACGTATTAGTCCCAGTGCGCCCTTGAATTTGTCACACGGCTATTGAGCAGAGCCCACAGGTCTGCTTGTGAGGAAGAGTTTCTGTTGGTGCTGCCTGTTCTGATTCTTTACACTTTAGACTTTAGAGATACAGCGCCGAAACAGGCCCTTCGGCCCACCGAGTCCATACTGACCAGCGATCACCCCGTACAGAAGCACTATCCTCCACACTAGGGATAATTTACAGAGGCCAATTAACCTGCAAACCTGTACGTCTCTGGAGTGTTGGAGGAAACCGGAGCACCCGGGGAAAACCCACAAGGTCACGGGGAGAACACATACAGACTGCACCCATGGTCAGGATCGAACCCGGGTCTCTGGCCCTGTGAGGCAGCAACTCTACCGCTGCGCCACTGCTCTCATCAACAGGATGAAATAATGTATCTGCTGATGTTGAATTCACCAATAAATTGCAAATTTACTGTTTGAAATGACCTCAAGTTTAGAATCGACGGCCAAGGCAATTTATTCAATGTTTGTAAATGGCACAGAGGTACGGATTTATCCTTGCATTCTAGCAGACCACATGCTGATTCATGAGATACACTACATCCTCTGACTGCCCTGACAGTCCCATCTGTAATTACTGCTTGTAAGCAATCTTTGTGAAACATTGTCTCATCATTCAAGAAGGAGATTAGCTCGCAACTTCAGGATTGAACTCTGGCTGCTGTGATTTAATAATCAGCATGATGGATGCAACCACACAGCAAATCTTTTAATTGCCAGGCATCCACAAAGGCAAAGAGAACTTCCCCCATTAACCAAACCAAAACTCACGGAGAAGATGATGACGTACAAAGGCACATCCCTTACGGAGGGTTGCGGTGAGACTGTCACTGGTCACTGTGCATACGGGTTGGAGATTGGACCCATCTCAACACGGTTCTTTCTGCAAATCATAGTATCCCTGAATGGTACTAGCCACAAGGAGGCCATTCAGCCCATTGGGCTCCACAGTGTGCAAGTCCTACTCTTTCAGATCCTTATCCAGCAACTTTTTGAATTTGACCAATATATCTGTTTGGGCATGTGGTGTTGGTAAGGTTAGTGGGAAGGAAGCTGCTCCTGAATCTGGTAAATCTGAATCTGCTTTCAAGCATTTTACCTTCTGTCCAACGGAGGAGGGGAGAGGACAAAGGACCAGGGTGGGGGTAGTCCTTGATTACATTGGCTGCTTTTGCTTGGGCAGTGTGAAATGTAGATAGAGTTGATGAGGATGAGGCATCTAGTTTACAGGATGGACATTGCTGTGTTCACAACTCTCTGCAGTCTCTACTGTCTTGGGCATACAATTTGATCGGATGCTTTCAATGGTATTGTGGACCCATAGAGCCATACATCATGGAAATACCCACACTGACCAACATGTCCCATCTACACTAGTCCCACCTTCCTGTGTTTGGCCCATATCTCTCTAAACTTGTCCTTTCCATGTACCTGTCTAAATATTTCTTAAATGTTGCGATAGTCCCTGCCTCAACTACCTCCTCAGGCAGCTCGTCCCATACACCCACCACCCTTTGTGCGAGAAGGTTAACCCTCATGTTCCTGTTAAATCTTTCCCACCCCTCATCTCAAACCTACGTCCACTGGTTCTTGATTTATAGAATTTGCTCAGAGTATTTGAAGACTTGCCAAACATCCTCGGTCTCTAGAGGAAGTAGAGAAGTGGTGAACGTGTGCAGTTCCTCACCATAGAAGGTAATGAAGCCCTCAATATATTCAAGAAAGAGGCAGATTTATTTCTTAATTCCAAAGGGATTGAGAGGTGGGAAAAGAGAGCCCTTGACTTCCTATAAAAATGTGCATTTTTTCGGAAAGTTACTGCTGATTGCCTTGAGGTTGGTATTGGAAAAGTGAATCTCTAATCCTTTTCGACTCTATACCCATCAGACGGTGGATGATTGAAGAGCAGAAAGTGGTCAGGTAGCTGAATTGCATACGAGCCAGAGATATGGAGGTCTCCATGATTCCAATCCCAAGCAGTAATGAGACGCTACGGATCAGATGCTGCCCAGAAATATAGCGAGGAAACAGGCCCTTCGGCCCACCAAGTCCATGCCGACCAATAATCACCCATGCACAATAGTTCTGTCCTACACACTGGGGAAGATTTACAGAAGCCAATGACCCTGAAAACCTGCACGTTTTAGGAATGTGGGAGGGAACTGGAGAAAACCCACGCGGTCACAGGGAGAAAGTACAAACAGCACCCGGGGGCAGGATACTCAACAACGTACCTCGGTGACTGCCAATCACCACCCCCTCCCCCGGACACTTATTATTTTTTATTCAAATCGTTTGCTATGTCGCTCTTCAAGGGAGATGCTAAATGCATTTCGTTGTCTCTGTACTGTACACTGACAATGACAATTAAAATTGAATCTGAAATCTGAATCTGAATCTGAAACGGGATCTCTGACGCTGAAAGGCAGCAACTCTTTTGCTGCGCCACCGTGCCGGTCCTGAGACTTGCGTGGGTGAAGCACGTAATGCGTGGGACCTGCAACAGGGTGGGGTAACAGTGACTTCTGTCCCCTTTAAGGCATAGGCAGGACCTAAGGGCCTGTCCCACTTTCATGACCTAATTTACGACCTCTTTTACTCGTGGACATTTTTCATCAGGCTAGAAAAACGCCGCGACCTACTTGATGCCACGAGTACCTACGACTTACCTACCTATGACCTCCTACGACCTCGTGACGACCATGCTGCGAGTATGAGTCAAGGGCAAACTCGGCAGAGGTTGGGAAATAAGTTGTGAAAGTCAGACAGGCCCTTATTGATAACTTGGCACATACCCAGTGCAGCTGTTTGTTTCATCCCCCCTCTTGCAAGCCCAAGGCTCTCCCCCTTCCTTCACCCTAGTGCCAAAGAATACGACTCCTGACTTTCCCACCAGCTGATAGATACCCTACTCCCACCCATCCCTCATCAACTCGCACCAACAAGGCATCCTTCCTCTTTCCTCCCACCCGACCCTGAATCTCAGCTAATCTTCACATACATCAGTGTGGTTTCCCTCAAATGCTCGGTGTGAAAGTGAGATCTACATTTGGGCTGTATTAAATGTATTATTCCAAAATCAGCAAAGAAGGATAAAAGGATTTATTAAGATGGGAGAAAACAGCATGCGAGATTAAACCGGCAGAGAAGATAAGAAGTGATTTAAAAACCTCCGTGGATATATGAAGAGAAAAAGATTAATGAAGACAAATATAAGTCGGCCACAGTCAGAAAGAGTGGCAATTTTAATTGGAAACAAAGAAACAACAGGCCAATTAAACACGTATCTTTGGTTCTGTCTCTCCGCAAAGCGAGGACAGAAATAACCTCCCCGGTTTGTTAGAGAGACGGCGGTGAGCAGATAGCAGAGGATGAGTCATGGAGCACAGGTGAGGGAAGTAAATACTCTTCCTCAGAGTCGCTGACTGCTCCTGAAGATGGTTAAAGTACGATGAGCATTTGTCGGCACTGGCCCTGTACTTGCGGGAGTTTAGAAGGCCGAGGGGGGAAACTTCTTTGAAACTTACTGAATTGTGATAGCAAAAGCCTCGGATAGAGTGGATATGGAGGATGTTTCCACCAGAGAGAGAGTCTAGGACCAGAGGGCACAGCCTCAGAATAAAAGGACGTACATTTGGAAAGGAGATGAGGAGAAAATTCTTTAGCCTGAGTGGTGAATCTGTGGAATTCTTTGCCACAGATGGCTGCGAAGGCCCAGTCATTGCATATTTGTAAAATGGAGGTTTACAGATTCTTGACTAGTTGGGTTGAAAGGCAGGAGAATGGTGTTGAGAGTGAAAGATAGGTCAGACCTGATTGAATGGCGGAGTAGACTTGATGGACCGAACGACCTGATTTTGCTCCGATGCCTTATGAACTTACGAATGCTAATCTTCCACAAGAGCCAGCCGGCTTGGCTTTGGCACATGGGAGGAAGATAGAATGGCCAGGGGAAGTTTACGTGGTCACGGGCACAATGTACAAAGTCCACACTGACAGCGCTGGAGGTTGGAATTGAAGCGAGCAGATCAGCGGGACAGCTGAATCACCTGCAGTACCTGCTTTCCTTTCTTCAACTGCGTCTGTCCTGAGGTCACCCTGCACCCTTGCTCCAAACTCCCTGCACAGCGTGGTGCTATTTTGTGAAGAAGCCCGTCTGCTTCCAAAAGAGTGCGTTGTCTCTCCTGGATGTGATCCAACAAAATATTGAATGCAGCATCAGAAAATTTCAGCAGCTCTGCAACGCTTCTCCACACATGGCTCATTGAAAGTCATCCAAGCGTTGATCTTCAATTAGCCATGCGACGAGCAGTTTCTCATTAAATGATAGCAGCTGCTGTGCACCCGTAACCTTGAAGAGCAAGCTTCCATGTAGCCCAGGGGTCTACTTGAATTATTTAAATCAGCTGATCGCTTCAGATAGGGCAGGTTGACCTTCCTCAGATTGGTGGGAACCGACGTTACTGATTGACCGTGAAAGCTAACCTGCGGTGATGAACGAAGACCATCCTGAGAGACCAACATCTACTCACAAAGATAACTCCTCAGACAGCGCCGGTGTGCTTCAGCGCTGTACAGTTAAGGTGGGTTTGAATGAGCTGGGGCTCAGTCCCACCTCAGGCCTTTCACCAGGTAAACTGCCAATCGGTCACCAGTTGCAGACAAGGCCGAGTTTGGTGCAGCCCAACCTGGTGGAACAAGGGGAGAAAGATGGAGCCAAACAAAGAAGGACCTGGTGTTGGAGGACCACCCAGAACAAAGAGGGACTTGGCATGAGGGAGGGGGTGCGGGGGGGGGGGGGGAGAGAGCAAATGGACCTGGGGGGTGGGGGGGGGGGGGGGGGGGGGGGGGGGAGGGGGAGAGAGCAGATGGGACAAGGGGGGGGGGGGGGGGGGGGGACAAGAGGACAAAGAGGGACCTTTCAGGACTATGAATACTTTATCATTTTGTCAGCAGCCTATAGGAAGATTTATAGGTTCTTGATTAGTAAAAGGTGTCACAGGTTATGGAGAGAAGGCAGGAGAATGGGGTTGAGAGGGAAAGATAGGTCGGCCATGATTGGAGGGCAGAGTAGACGTGATGGGCTGAATGGCCTAATTCTGCTCCTACAACATGAACTATAAGCGTCGACTGTTGGCATACAATGAATGATGACTGTTGGCCTGTAGTCGCTGGAGTTTAGAAGGACGAGGGGGGTAATATCAGGCAGAAGAAGGGTCTGAAGAAGTGTCCTGACCCAAAATGTCACCCATCCTTTTTCTCCAGAGATGTTGCCCGATCCACTGAATTACTCCAGCTCTTCCAAATTAAAGTGCATTTGTTTTCTCATTTTTCTTTATTCTGGCTTATCAACAAAATCCTTGAACCACAAATGCTCCAAAACCTATTGAGCACGACCAGCAAATTTTGTGTTTCATTTCAGATTTCCAGCAATCGCAATTTTTAAAAAACTATTTACATTCTTTAAAGAGCCAGTACTTTTGTGTCTACCTTTAGTATAAACCAATATCTGCAGTTCCTTTCTACATATTTTAATTTGGAGAAAGGGAGTGAGATGGACTGGAAAATGGAATGTCTGTGATAGGTTGGAGGCAAAGATGTCAAGGTGGAAATATCCCTTTGCCACCATCTGATCAAGGGCAATGAATTACAACTAATTGCTGCTGAGGAATGTAAACAGACAGAGATGATTGAGGCAATAGAGAAAGAAAAGGAACAAGGAGAACCATCAGTTATAGAGTCATAGAGTTAAGCACGGAAACAGGCCCAACATCTCCATGCCAACCAAGATACATCATCTACGTTAGTCCAACATGTCCTAATTTGGCACATATCCATCTAAACCTTTCCTATCCACGTTGTCTGTCCAAATGTCTTTTAAACATTGCGCCTGCTTCATCTATCTCCTCTGGCATCTTATTCCATATACCTACCACTCTCTGTACGAAACGTCCTGCTTGGAGGAAATAGTCAGCATATCAGGGAACATCTGTGGAGATATAGAAAAAATGCATTGAAGGTGGATGACCTTGTTGTCAGAACTGGCCAGTTCTTTCACCAACAGGAAAAGCTGGTTATCTGATATGATTCAACTCAATATTGTTTACCAAGAGCTGCACCATGTTGAGACAAGAGAAGGAGATGTATTTTTGTGAGTTTACATCGGGCTCTTTAAAAAGCATTTAATTATCTGTAAAGTGCTTTGTAACTTCCTGGAGTTGTGAAGGGCATTGCAGAAATGCAAGCTCTTTATTTCCGAAGGAGCTGTCTCACCATTTCATCTGAATTCTCAGAGACAGCTTGCAACTTGTCAGAGGTTATGGGGAGAAGGCAGGAGAATGGGGTTAGGAGGTGGAGTTGACTTGATGGGCCAAATGGCCTAATTCTACTCCTATTCCTTATGCCCTAATGAACTTCCAATCTAAGTTAATGCATGGGTTCCCTGCTTTCTGGATACTTTCCATCCAAAAGCAGACAGTGTTTACATGGAAGAATTCGTGCAAGTTACCTGTTTTGGGATCTTGTTGTAAACATCAAAGGAAAACTGATTGGAGAGGCAATTTGAAGCATAATTAGGTGATGCATTCAAGAAAACCTTCTCTTTCTTTGCACACCCTCTGAATCTCATTAACTGAAAGTTGCCACTGTATATTTATAGAATTCATTAAAACTAATGGAACTGTGGAAGAAGTATTTAGTCACATTCCGTCAGTACTGAACAGATTGTTCAAGGTCTAGATATCAGAGGGCTGTTTAGTTGAATTGACAGAGAAAATATTTTGGAAGAAAGCAGAAAATCTAGGGAATGATCTGATGAAAGGTCATTGACCTGAAATAGTAACCTTCACTCTCTCATTACAAACACTGAGGATTTACATGGGCTCAGCATCTTTTGAGAATGACATTTTCCTTGTACACCTTACATGAATCAATGTCGCCCATTCACATTTACCATGGTAGCAATCTTAAACCGACTGACTGGCTGGTGACAGAGTGAGAGATGGAGGAGCCATCACCTGTGTCGGCTCATGTCTGCCCATTCCTGGCCCTGCTTCCTGCCAACAGTACAGGAGCCTGAAAACCGTAACGTCCCAGGTTCAGGAACAGCTTAATAGCCATTAGGTTATTAAACACTACAAACTCAAATAAGCGCTGAAACACATAGACTATTATTGTTATTATCTCACTATTATTAGTTGGAATTTATCTATGGAATTAGTTTGGAATTTGTCTGTGGAATTCTCTGCCTCAGGGGGCGGTGGAGACCGGTTCTCTGGATGCTTTCAAGAGAGAGCTAGATAGGGCTCTTAAAAATAGCGGAGTCAGGGGATGTGGGGAGAAGGCAGGAACGGGGTACTGATTGGGGATGATCAGCCATGATCACATTGAATGGCGGTGCTGGCTTGAAGGGCCAAATAGCCTACTCCTGCCTATTTGTTTTTTATATGTACGTATACGATACGTCTAGCACATCTGGAAACCATTGAAACCCTCATTGAATCCCGACAGGTGACGCCTGTATGGTCGTGAGCAGTTGCCCAAAGAGTCGTACTTTTTTCTGGTCGCCACTGGATTTTCGACAGGTTGAAGATTTTCGGCAACCTGCTGCAACTATGACGGGTGCCGGCAAGTCGCTGAAAAAATGCCGCGTAAGTGGGACAGGCCCTTAACACTGTCCTAGACAATAGGAATAATTTACAATTCTCACCAAAGTCAATTAACCTAAAACCTGCACGTCGCTGGAGTTTGGGAGGAAATCGGAGCACCCGGAGAAAAACCACACGGTCACAGAGAGAACGTATAAACTCCGTACAGACAGCACCCAGAGTCAGGATCGAACCCGGGTCTCTAGGTCTGTAAGGCAGCAACTCTAACGCTGCGCCACCGTGCCGCCCCCTATTTGTCCCAAATGAAATGTTCTATCCATTTAGCAAGGTGGTCAGAGCCACAATATCTGACTTAATCTAAAACCTGGCTCCTCCACCAAAGAGGCATTCTCTTAGTTGTGCTTTGTCGATGTACATTGGAAGAGGGAAAAGCTTTCAATACCTCTTGAGCTAACCAGCTGTTTTTTTCCATTCTTATGATGAACAACAACCTACGTTGAATAATTAATGATTGGCATTTTTCATCCTTACACAAATCAATAACAAATGTGTGGCTTACTGCACACTGAGTGTGTTGGTGTACAGTTCATTCATTATGCACCATGCATCTCGTTAAGATGCAATTACCATAATTACTCAATCCTCTGCAACTGCTGTAACGCCTGTGAGTGATAATAAATCCACCATGAATGGAGATTTCTGTGACGTTCTGCAGGCAGCACAGCGGTGCTGGTAGAGCCACTGCCTCGCAACGTCACAGGCTCCAGCGTTTGTTAAAATCCCCTTTGTTCTTCACAACTGAGAGACATTTTGGTCAACCCTGAGTTTATAACAAGTTAACTACATTCTTGCTGCAGGTTTGGTTACTGTGGTGATTTCAAGAGCCACTATTCATTTGTGAAACTATTTGGAATGGGGTTACAATGAACTCTGTGAGTTACTTAATTTAAGAAAGAATATACATCCATTTTCTGACTAAAAAGTGCATCATACGAAGAAAAGGGTGGTACGGTGGCTCAGTGGTAGAGTTGTTCCCTTACAGTGCCAGAGACCCGGATTTTATCCTGATTACAGATGCTGTCTATACAGAGTTTGTACGTTCTCCCTGTGACCGCGTGGGTTTACTTCGGGTACTCCGGTTTCCTCCCACATCCCAAAGACACGTAGGCATGTAGTTTAATTGGCTTCTGTAAATAAATTGTCCCTGGTGTGTAGGTTAGAACTTGTGTACGGCAAAGTTATTGATTGGCGCAGACTCGCTGGAACAAGGTGTCTGTTTCCATGCTGTATCGCCAAGACTATTACCCTGTATCTCTAAATCAAACTAAACTAAAACCTACTCTACTGCAACGGCAGAAATCCCTTATTCTGCAATTTGAATGCCTAATAAAATCGGAACTTCTGGAGAATGGTCACAACTTTTGAAATGTCGAGATACAACAGATGGTGTTGACTAGTGCTGTGTGCAATCTGGAGTGAACACAGCTGTTTGCAGTAATGTGAGAATCACGCATCCGGTGTAAGCGCTGTCCATTATTTGTTTAATGCAAATCATAATAAATGTTATAGATAAATACTCGCCGTTCAAAATATGGTGTTCCAACAAAGCGCATTGGGAGTTCAGGGGCAGCAGTCAGAAGCCAACATGTCTATTGGCTACAGAACTGTATGGTTTGGGCTGACTGGTACATCCACATTCCAAGCACGCTCTGTCCAAACAAGAAAGGGAAGACAATGCCTCTGATTTTCTGATAGAGATGTTCATCGAATTCAGTTCCTGGTGAGGCCACCTTTGGAGTATTGTGTTCAGTTTTGGTCACCATGTCAAGATGGTGACAAGCTGGAAAGGGTGCAGAGAAGATTTACGGGGATGTTGCCAGCACTTAAGGGCCTGAGCTGTAGGGAGAGGTTGGGCAGGCTAGGACTTTCTTCCCTGGAGTGCAGGGTGATCTTATAGAGGTATATATGATTATGAGGGGAATAGATAAAATGCATGAAGTCTTATACCCAGAGAAAGGGAATCAAGAACCACAGGTTTCAGGTAAGTGGGGAAAGTTTTAATAGGAACCTGAGGAGCAACCTTTTCATATAGAGGGTGGTGGGCATATGGAATAATCTGCCAGAGGAGATAGTTAAAGCAAGTACTTTCAATATATTTAAAAGATATTTGGACAGTGTATGGATCGGAAAGGTTTAGAAGGATATGAGTCAAGTGCAGGCAGGTGGGACTAGTGTATTTGGGGCATGTTGTTTGGTGTGGGCAAGTTGGGCAGGAGGGCTTTATTTTTACAGGGTTCCATACTATATGACTCTATTTCTCCAGAAATCGCACATAGCCAGTTATATATCTGACTCTGCTAGGGCACAGATAGTTGAAACCCAGTAACATCACGAGTTGGGAAGCAGATATTTGCAGGCTTGAAAGGAAAACATTTGCAAGGCCAGAGAGAAAGAGAAAGGGAGACTAAGCAGCACGTTCTGGAAGCAATGAGACCCATAGTTACTGCAACTATCAGTCACCTGCGGATAATGAACGACTGTGATCCATCACAGCTATTGATCTCCCCATCGACAGAATCCATAAGAGGCTCTGTCTCATAAAGGAAGCCAATATCATCAACGAAGGACACAAAGTGTTGGAGTAACTCAGCGACTCAGGCAGCATCTCTGGAGAACATGGATAGGTGATGTTTTGGGTTGGAGCCCTTCTTCAGTCTGAAGGAGACGTCACCAATCCATGTTCTCCCGAGATGCTGCCTGACCTGCAGAGTTACTCCAGCACTTTATGTCATTTTTGTGTAAACCAGCACCAGCAGTTCCTTGTTTCTTCATCAAGGAATGACATCATCCAGGCCCCATTCTCATTTCACTCCTACTGTCACGAAGATGTTATTGGAGTCTGAAAACCGTGGCCACCAGGTTCAAGAATAGCTGCATCCCAGCAGCCATCAAGCTCTTGAACACTACACAATACTAACCTCAGCTATGGACTTTTATGGACATTCTTTGGATGCACTAAGGATTTTGGAAGTTTTTTGCACTAGTATAGTTATTAATTTATGGATTTTTTGTCCATTTTATATATAATCCATATATATTGTGTTTATTGGCAAGTTATTCTGCTGCAAGTCAGAATGTCACTGTTTTGACTTGTGGTACATATGATAATAAAGCACCCTTGACTCATGAGTCGGAGCTACAGTGAAGGTAGGATTTTTCTCGGGTGGTTGATGGTCAGTATGGACTCAGTGAGCCGAAGACTTAGACTGAGACTTACAGCACGGAAACTGGCCCTTCAGCCCCCCCGAGTCACAGGTAGAACGTACAAACTCTGTACAGATAGCACCCGTAGACAGGGTTGAACCTGGGTCTCTGGAGCTGTAAGGCAGCAACTCCACTGTTGCACCATTGTGGCAACCTGTTTCCATGTTGAATCTCTTAACTAATCTAATCTAAATGTTGGAGTAACGCAGCGAGTCAGACAGTTTCTCTGGAGAACATGGATAGGTGATGTTTTGGGTTGGCACCAATCTAAAACTAATCTAAACTAATTTAAAAAGGACTAAGGCAATTACGAGGAAAGGGAGAATTGAACACCAGCATATGCTAGAGAGAAACACTATGCAAATTGCTAGAGCTTCCATGATATATAAAATGAGAAAGATTAGCAACAGACAATGTGTGTCTCTGACAAGCTGAGGCAAGAGGAATTACCTTAGGGAAGAAGGAAATGGCTGTAAAATTAAAACAATTAATTTACATCTGTCTTCATAGAAAAAGTCATTGGAAATCTCTCAGAAATAGTGGAGGTCTAAAGTAAATGAGGAATCCAAAATGATTAACATTAGTTAAAAAAAAATCATAGCTGGAAAAAGGAATTGAACCACTCGGCAATAAAAACCCAAGGACTGGTGCCCTGCCTCAGAGATTTGGAGAAGCGAGCTCAGAGAATGCTATTGTATTGTCATCATCTTCCAAAAGTCCAATCGGAAAGTAGCAAATATAGCCCAAGTATGAAATGGTCGGCAGGGTGGTGCAGGAGTTGTTGCCTTACAGCGCCAGAGACCCGGGTTTAATCCTGGCTGCAGGAGCTGTCTGTATGGAGTTTGTACATTTTCCCCGTGACCTGCGTGGGTTTTTTTCCGGCTGCTCCGGTTTCCTCCCACACTCCCGCACTCCAAATTCTTAAGGAGTTGGACAGGCTAGATGCAGGAAGATTGTTCCCGATGTTGGGGAAGTCCAGGACAAGGGGTCACAGCTTAAGGATAAGTGGGAAATCCTTTAGGACCGAGAGGAGAAAAAACATTTTTCACACAGAGAGTGGTGAATCTCTGGAACTCTCTGCCACAGAAGGTAGTTGAGGCCAGTTCATTGGCTATATTTAAGAGGGAGTTAGATGTGGCCCTTGTGGCTAAAGGGATCAGGGGGGTATGGAGAGAAGGCAGGTACAGGATACTGAGTTGGATGATCAGCCATGATCATATTGAATGGTGGTGCAGTGCTCGAAGGGCCGAAGGGACTACTCCTGCACCTTTTCTATGTTTCTATGTTTCCAAAGGTTTGTAGGCTAATTGGCTTGGTAAAAATTGTAAATTGGCCGTAATGTGTAGGATAGCGCTAATGTGTGGAGATCGCTGGTCGGCAAGGAGTTGATGGGCTGAAGGGCCGGTTTCCATGCTGTATCTCAAAATCCCACTGTTTAAGAGGGATATTTTTGTACCGTTCCCTTCAGTAATAAGGAACATGGTGGAATCTATTATTAAGTAAGTGGTAACAGGGTATTTGGAAAATAATATTAGGATTGCACAGCATCAGCATGCATCTGTGGAAGGGAAATAAAGTTAGATACACAAAAATGCTGGAGAAACTCAGCGGGTGCAGCAGCATCTATGGAGCGAAGGTTTCCTTCGCTCCATAGATGCTGCTGCACCCGCTGAGTTTCTCCAGCATTTTTGTGTACCTTCGATTTTCCAGCATCTGCAGTTCCTTCTTAAACAATAAAGTTTGATAGATCATTAAGTTTTTCTTTTAGTTTATGACTGTGACACAGTTGATAGAGCTGCTGCCACACAGCACCATGGTTCAATCCTGACCCCGAGTGCTGCCTTCACGGAGTTTGCACGTTCTCCCTGTGACCGCGCGGGTTTCCCCTGAGCTCTGGTTTCCTCTCACATCCCAAAGACGACTTGCAGGTTTGTAGGTTCATTGGTTCATTTACTCTGTAAGTTGCCCTCTGGGATGGTGATCCCTGTCTGTGTCAGTCCACTCACCGTATGTCTGAAACCTCTGGCAAGTTGTAACATCTGGCAAACCTCTGACTCCTGTAACATCTGGCAAGTTGGATCAAGTGCATGGTGTACCCTCTCAGTCAAGGTCAGGGTCATTCTCAGCCAGAAACTTGACCTCAGGACCCTTGAAGGCTCTCTCGACAGAAACATGCCACTAGTGACCCCTAGCTGCCCACTGCTGCGTTGCAGGAGCCCAGAAAACTCACCATCAATAAAGTGAGGAGTCTTCAATTTTGAGTCAATGCATTGATGCCATGTTCCAGGCGTATACTGGCCCTATCCCCAAACTCTATGTCTGCTACATTGACGACTGCATTGGGGCTACCTCATGCACCCATGCAGCACTCATGGACTTCATTAACTTCACTATAAATTTCCACCTTGTTCTCAAATTCACTTGGACCATCTCCAACACGTCTCTCCCCTACCTATTCCTTTTTTAGCAGAGATGCTGCCTGACCCGCTGAGTCACTCCAGCATTTTGGGTCTATCTTCTCGTGCATTTTTGCCTGGAATTACTGAAGTTGAACATTAAGTGGTTGAACACCTTGAAACTTTTCTGTAGATCATCAAGATCCAGCATGTAGGGCAGACCAAGCCTGTAAAACCCATTTGAATTATTGAAAAGGTGACTAAACTAGTGGGCCAGCTATGTCAAGGAATGTTATTTATCGGGATTTGCAAAAGGCATTTGAAAAATTCCTTCACAGAATTGGAGTTCATGGAGCCGAAAGCAAATTTTCCATGGATCAGAAATCAGCTGAATGGGAAGAGTCGGAGGAGTAAAAGGGCATGTACTCTTGCCAGCAGGGTGTACATCAATATGAAGAAGGGTCTCGAGCCGAAACGTCACCTATTTGTTTTTCTCCAGAGATGCTGTCTGACCTGCTGAGTTACTCCAGCTTTTTAGAAACATAGATACATAGAAAAATAGGTGCAGTTGGATAGTGGAATATCAGGGATTTACTGTATTTGGAGGAGGTGAGAGCAAGGGCTGGATATAATGAGATAATATCATGTCCCTCACAGCCCATAGCAGAAAGACAATACATGATTACAACCAATCTATTTACAGTGTATAGATAGTGCAAGGTAAAGCGAGCAAAGCCGGTGAAGGATAGTCCGAGGGACATCACAGGTAGATAGTAGTTCAGTACTGCTCTCTGATTGTGGTAGGATGATTCAGTTGCCTGATAAGAACTGGGAAGAAACTGTCCCTGAATCTGGAGGTCACACTTCAGTCCCTTTTGCCTAATGGGAGAGAGGAGAAGGAGGAGTGGGCAGGGTGCGACTCGTCCTTGATTACGCTGCTGGCCTTGCCGAGACAGCGCGAGTATAAATGGAATCGATAGAACCGTGAATCTGAGGCTGTGTGCCGGGAATTCTAGAAGTTACTTGATTGGGGATTTCAAAATGTTAAGAGGAACTGAGATGGTAGATAGAGGGTAGTCTTTAAGGGCCTGTCTCACTTGTTGATTTTTTTCGGCGACTGCATTTTGCATTTTCATATCAGGGTCGGCAAAAGATTTTGAACATTTCAAAACCCAGCGGCGACAAACAAAAACGTTCAGAAACTTGAAAAAACACCGCCTTAAGATTTAGGAACATGTTTTCATAATGGGACTAATTGCAGGTGGAGTTTACAAGGACAGTCAATTGCACGTCATGGGTTAGACGCTCCATGTGCATTGCAGCAGCATCAGGAGGATGGTTGAGGCAGAGGGTTGATGGGTTGGTCCCACTAATGATGTGGGAACGCTCCCACCTCATTACCTGTCTACACTATCTTCAATTAATTGCCGAGAGGATTATTTACCGCAAGTAACTGAAAGTATTTAAGATTTTGCATTGAAAGTGGGTAATGAAGCGTTACAGCCAAAGATTACAGAATCCTAGGAACACAGAGGTGCGCTGGCTAATCCATCTTCTCTAATGGCTCCTGCAAAGTCATTGTGACAGTCCTTTTGTATTAACCTGAACTGCAAAATCCTTAATAACAATATCCAAAAAATTCAATTGCATGTCATTTTTTACTGTCTAGGCAATTTAATCAAAAGTTAAAATCTATGACACAAGTGGAATCTCTAAGTGTGGGTGGTACATGATGAAATACACGTTCCCCTAGAAGTGACCTGGCCATGCACAAGGTTTCACAACAATGCAGCAGGTAGCACATATCTGATGTCAGCGCTGCAAGATTGGACTGCACAAAAATAAGTTTATAAGTTCTAGAAACAGAATTAAGCCATTCAGCTCATCAAGTCTACTCCGCCATTCAATCATGGCTGATCTATCTCTCCATCCTAACCCCATTTATCCTGCCTTCTCCCCATAATCCCTGAAATCCTTACTGATCAAGAAATGAATCAGTTCACCTGCAAAGATGCCTTAACTGGAGGTAGAAGGCCTGATCCAGTATTACTTGTGCTAAGTTTTGATTGCATCTCATAATTGATTTTACTTTCGATCTAATTGCCTGGGCCAGAGAAATCATGATTTGCAACTGAGTAGAGTTGGAATAAACTGGTCTTTATCAAGCTCTATTTTGATAAAGTTACTCCAGCAATTTCTGTCTATCATCGGTGTAAAGGGCCTGTCCCACTTAGGCAACTTTTTAGGGGAGTACAGGAGACTCTGCGATCGCCACATGTTCGCCACATGTTTGCTGGTGGTCTCTGGTGAGTCTCCTTCATGGTCGCGAGGAGTTCCCGCATTCTGGGAACTAGTCGCGGCCTCAGTATGGTCGCCACAAATTTTTCAGCATGTTGGAAAAATTTTCTGCGGCCAAAAATTGGTCGCCATGGGGGAAACTCGATACTTTTGTAGTCGTAGATGCAGTTGGCGTGGGGTCGCCATGTAGTTATAGTCAGTCGAGCTCGGCGTATGTAGTTTTAGTTAATCAGGTATTTTCATTGGCTCATTGGGGCAAAAAAACGTAAGCACGAGTTTTCAGTACCAAGGAGAACCGACCGGTAATGTTAAATGCCCACCGAACTTCACAGCTGGGTATCTCTGGCTTATTAAAAGTTGTCTGGCTTCTTAAAAGTGTCTCCACTCCTTCTCCCCCCTTCTCCCCCCCTTCTCCCCCCCCCCCCCCGCCCCCACTTCTCCCCCCTTCCTGTTCATCGCGGTGTATGTCTGTATCACCTTGGCTTTGCACCGTGTGAATTTCAGACAGCGCTCCCCCCCCTCTCCCTGGCCCCCGCCTTTGTGATGTGTTTGTGTGTGCTCCACACTGACAGTCGCGCTCCAGTTCCCGGTTTTTTAGGTGATTGCCGCGTACTTAACACTCGCCGGCAGGATAGGGATTTTGTAAATCATTGAGCAAGGACATGATAGGACGTACAATGTGCCAAAAAGATGCAGCCCGTCATTTTGCCAGAAAAATAAAAGGAAGGTGAGATTTGAAAGATGTTAGTGTTTGTTCTCCTGAATGTCTTTGACAATGAATCACTGAAAGGTAACGTGTAGGTTCAACAGCAGTTAGAGAAGCAAATGGCCTTCTTTGAAATGTTTAAGAAGGAACTGCAGATACTGGAAAATCGAAGGCACACGAAAAAGCTGGAGAAACTCAGCGGGTGCAGCAGCATCTATGGAGCGAAGGAAATAGGCAACGTTTCGGGCCGAAACCCTTCTTCAGACTGATGGGGGGGGGGGGGGGGGGGGGGGGGGGGGGGGGGGGGGTGGCGGCAGAAGAAAGGAAAAATGAGGAGGAGCCCAAAGGCGGGGGGGTGGGAGGAGACAGCAGGAGGGCTGAGGAAGGGGAGGAGACAGCAAGGACTAACAAAATTGGGAGAATTCAATGTTCATGCCCCCAGGATGCAGACTCCCCTTTTTGAAGATTTGAATTCAGGAGGATGCATCTTACTCCAATTATATGACTTCCTAGAATATTGTGTACAAGTCTAGACCAGAGAACATGGAATATAGTGTAGACACAGGCCCTTTGGCCCACAGTGAGCACACCAAACATGATAAAACCATACGACGTAGGACCAGGGGCGGCACGGTACGGTGACGCAGCACTAGACTAGCTGACACACGGATCCTGATTACGGGTGCTTATCTCTACGGCGTTTGTACGTTCTCCCCGTGACCTGCGTGAGTTTTCTCCGGGATCTTTGGTTTCCTGCCGCACTCCAAAGACATCCAGGTCGCTAAGTTAATTGGCTTGATGTCATTATAAATAGTCCCCAGTGTGTGTAGGATAGCAGTGGTGGATCACTGGTCGGTGCGGACTCAGTCGGCCTAAGGACCTGTTTCCACGCTGTATCTCTAAACATCTCTAAACTAAACTAACCCTATAAGGCCATTCGGCCCATCGAGTCTGCTCTATCATGGCCAAACTACTTTTCCCTCTCAACTCCATTCTCCCGCCTTCTCTCCATAACCTTAGATGCCCTTACTAATCACACGTCACGTCTTGCCAATCAATTACCAATGATGTCAAGTTTAATTAATCTTCTCTGCCTGCACATGTTCCACGTCCCCTTGGGGAGATATAGTCTCTCTACATAAAGAAGTTTATTCTTATGAGAGAAGGAGTGCCACGGAGGTTCATCATTTTGATTCCTGAAGTGGCAGGTGTGTTCTATTGGGGAGATCACATACACTGGCCTCTACTCTCTTGAGATTCAGAGGGATGAGGAATGATCTCAGTTTAGTTTATTGTCACCTGTACCGAGGTACAGTGAAAAGCTTTTGTTGCGTGCTATCCAGTCAGTGGAAAGACAGTAAACGATTTATGAGCCATTTACAGTGTAGAAGGGAATAACGTTTTGTGAAAGATACAGCCCGTAAAGTCCAATCAAAGATAGTGCATGTGTCACCGTTGAGGTAGATTGTGGTTTGGGACCGCTCTCTAGTTGTGGTTGGATGATTCAGTTGCCTGATAACAGCTGGGAAGAAACTGTCCCTGAATCTGGAACTGTGCGTTTTCGCACTTCTATACCTTTTGCCCAATGGAAGAGGGGAGAAGAGTGAGTGGCCGGTGTGCGACTCGTCCTTTGATTATGCTGCTGGCCTTGCCGAGGCAGTGTGAGGCGTAGTTGTGATGCCTGTATGGAAATGGTGGATCATCAGGTTACTAATCGTGGCAACTGAGCACTCTAGGCTTGCAAAGAAGATTAAAACGTTGTATGAATTTATTGCAAATGTATTAAGCAGAAACATAGAAACATAGAAACATAGAAATTAGGTGCAGGAGTAGGCCATTCGGCCCTTCGAGCCTGCACCGCCATTCAATATGATCATGGCTGATCATCCAACTCAGTACCCCGTACCTGCCTTCTCTCCATACCCCCTAATCCCCTTAGCCACAAGGGCCACATCTAACTCCCTCTTAAATATAGCCAATGAACTGGCCTCAACTACCCTCTGTGGCAGAGAGTTCCAGAGATTCACCACTCTCTGTGTGAAAAAAGTTCTCCTCATCTCGGTTTTAAAGGATTTCCCCCCCTTATCCTTAAGCTGTGACCCCTTGTCCTGGACTTCCCTAACATCGGGAACAATCTTCCTGCATCTAGCCTGTCCAACCCCTTAAGAATTTTGTAAGTTTCTATAAGATCCCCTCTCAATCTCCTAAATTCTAGAGAGTATAAACCAAGTCTATCCAGTCTTTCTTCATAAGACAGTCCTGACATCCCAGGAATCAGTCTGGTGAACCATCTCTGCACTCCCTCTATGGCAATAATGTCCTTCCTCAGATTTGGAGACCAAAACTGTACGCAATAATCCAGGTGTGGTCTCACCAAGACCCTGTACAACTGCAGTAGAACCTCCCTGCTCCTATACTCAAACTGTGCAGGTTGCATGGTTGTGAAGCTAGTACTGCCGTTATCTCACAGCACCAGTTATCAGGGGTCAATTCTGATCTTGAATCCATGGAATTTGCACAGACCCCCTACTCTCTGTTTTTAATTTAGTTTAGTTTAGAGAAACTGTGTGGAAACTGGCCCTACGGCCCACCGAGTCCGCACCGACCAGCAATCCTTGAACACTAACACAATGCTGCACACACTAGGGACAATGCTTTACATTTTATCAAGCCAATTAACCTGCAAACCTGTACGTCTTTGGAGTGTGGGGGGGGGGGGGAACCAAAGATCTCTGAGAAAAGCAATGCGGGCACAGGGAGAACATACAAACTCCATACAGACAGCACCCATAGTCGGGATCGAACCTGGGTCACTGGTGTTGCAAGCGCTGTAAGGCAGTAACTCTAACTTTCGTGCTGCCTTTCCTTTCCTTGAATCAGGATTTATTTCATGTAAGTGTATTATCCCCCATGCTGTGTCCTTTTTTTTATTGCATTAATTTTATTTAAAGATCTGTTGTGTAGCTCCTCATTATTAGCATACACCACATCAATGGTTGCCCTTATCTTTTCCGCTCATTACAATCTGAAACATTTCCAGCTGATTTGTCAAACAAGATTCTGCTTTCATAAATCTATGTTGATTTTCCTCAGCCCAAGGAAATTGTTTTTCGTAGCAATTTTCCTATTACTGATGGAAACTGGTCCACAGTTCCCCGTTTGCACTCTCACTCGTTTTGTAAGTACCTGTACTGAGATTATATTTGCTACTTTACATTCTGTGGGAACTAAATGAAAATCTGTGGAATTTTGGAAGATGACAACCAATGCATCCACTGTCTTCATTATCAACTCATTCAAAGCCCTGGTATACAGGTCACTGGGCCCTGGGCATTTATTGCCTTTCAGTTCCATTCATTTCTCCAAACTAGCTTTTTTATTAGTATTCATTTCTATGAGCTCCCATTCACTCTACACCCAAAGTCTTCTGTTCTTTCCGGGAGATTTCCTTTGACTTTATCCGTGAAGATAGATGTGGAATAATTGTTTCATTTCTCATAAGGCCACTTCTTTACTCCTCAATATTTTCTCTTGTCTCTCTCCATTAGGGACCTATGTTAACTCATCTTTTCCTCCGTACATGTTTTCGCCACCTTCCCTGTTAACTGGAGGTGAGCAGTAAATGTAGAAACAGAGAACTGCAGATGCTGGTTTACAAAAGAAGACACTGTATGCTGGAGTAGCTCAGTGGGTCAGGCAACATGGTCTCTTCTACTTTTTTTGTTATTTTTAGTACGTCCAAATGTTTGTTTTAGTGTGTCTTGTGTGGGGGGTGGTGAGGGGGGGTAAGGGGGAAATCGCTTTTGGTCGCCTCCTCCACGGAGAGGCGACTTTTTCCATGTCGCCTCCCTCGCAGCCTAACACCAAGGATTGGTGCGGCCTTTCCTGGAGTCGGGCCCGGAGCTTCAGCAGCGGGCACAGCGTGGACTTTTTCCGATCGCTGGCCCGCGGACTGTTCAGCCTGTAGCCGCGGAGCTTCTAGCCATGGGCGCAAGGTCCGGAGCCTGGGATCCTTCGTTGGAGATCCCCGGAGAAGAAGAGCTCCGACCCACCAGCCCACAACATCTTGAAGCTGCGGTCTGTGGAGCTTCTAGCCTCAGAAGCGGCGTGGACTTACCATCCGCAGTGGGATCCCTCGCTCCGAGACAAGAGCTCCGACCGCCAGCCTGCGGCCTACAACATCCTGAAGCAGCGGTCTCCAGTAGGGAAACACCAATTTGGGACTTACCTTCCAGAAGAGAGGGCCTGTACGTCTGGCCACCCGCAGCGGCGACTGCGGAGGTTCATGGCCCCGACCATGGGGGAACAATGGAGGAAGACTGACTGTACTTTGTGCCTTCCACCACAGTGAAGAATGCTGTGGTGGATGTTTGTGTTAAATTTTATTGTGTATTGTGTGTTCTTTTTTATATTGTACCGCTGCTGGCAAATTCATTTCACTGCACTTTATTGTGTATGTGATCAATAAATCTGATTGATTGATTGATTGATTGATTGATTGATTGATTGATTGATTGATTGATTGATTGATTGATTGAGCATCTCCCAGAGTAGCTCAGCAGACGACCCTCTGTGTTATCTCTGTGGAGCACTCTGTGTCGTTGTGAACTTCATCGGCAAAGCCACATCAAACAAATGAATAGATTTAAAACCATTGCTAAAGGTGAATGTGCTCCACGTATTGACCAACTACACAATCCAATGGAAAGGTCCCAACCTGATATGTCAACTGTCCATTTCCCTCCACAGACTCTGCTTGGCCCTCTGAGTTCCTCTCATAAAAGATAAACAGAAAATGCTGGAGTAACTCAGTGGGTCAGGCAGCATCTGTGGAGAAAAGGAATAAATTACTTTTCAGGTCGAGACCCTTCATCAGACCATATTCCCTCTCGCAATTTATTTTCTTGCTCCAGTTCCCAGCATTAGTTGTGACTTGTGTATCCAGCCAACTTGTTCTGCTGGCTGAGATGAAACCCTGACCCATACTTTTCAATTTGCAGTCCCTGGGTTAGGAAAAGCCTGGATCGAATCAGACTTGCAATAATACTAGGTGAATGTTCAAATATGAGAACTGGTCATGACATCCTATAGTGTGCGATCATATCATTTATTTAAAAACTGATGAATTCCAGCATATTTATTTCTTGAAAGGTGTAATCAAATACCGAGAGCCACAGCTAGATATGATATTTACAATCAACATTCTTCACTGCATGTCCTCAATTTTGTCTTTAAATTCCATAACTTAAGTGTTCATTTCTCATGTTTCTCTCAGTTGCAAATCATATCTTTGCATCACGGGAGATGGAGCATTATCTGCATCTGTAGCTATGCTCCAATAAGCCAGAGCAGGTATCATTGAGATATGATGTGGGGCGTGAGGTGTCTGCTCATCACCTCTGCCAGCTTCACTGAATCAACTGCATTTCCATTTGCCGGCATTGCCGTGTTTGTTCAGGAATGAAGCCAGCTTCCCTGGGATGTCTTCTCAAGATGAGTGAGCTGCCTGGGGAGGCTGGACAGATGTTGGCAGATCACCCAGCGAATTATTGACTGGAACCATCAGCAAGAGTCTGACTTGTCGAGAGGAAATTCTGCTAGGGAGCTGATGTGCTGGAAAGAAGAGAACAGAGGAGGCCCAGCCTATAACTTTAAATGATCTGTTGCTCGTTTCCCATCTTCTCCCTCCCTGCGCACCTATCTTGTCTGCAAGATTTATTGCGTTCTTTTGGGTACTCATCCAAACGAGGGCAAAGGTTTGCTCTCATGATGGTAACGCTGTTGCTGGCTGCGATTAGCGCACGCACACTTGATGTGTATCTTCCTCAACTCAAGTCATCCCTCATCGGAAAGATGCTAGATGCACACATCCTTCACAGCACCTTGGGAATTAGACAGGTTTTTGGCTTTCCCTTCCTCACTGCAGGGGAGTGTAAACAGATTACACTGTTTGGCAGCATTGAAAGCATTCATCTCATGAATTGCAGCAGGGTTATCATTATAGGAAACATGCCAACTACCTTGTTAATTTAGTTTAGTTTAGTTTAAAGATACAGTGCGGAAACAGGCCCTTCAGCCCATCGAGTCTGCACTGACCAAATTACAATTTACAATTACAGCTGTTCGTCTTTGGAGTGTGGGAGGAAACCGGAGCTCCCGGAGAAAACCCACGTCGGCAAGCGCCCGTAGTCAGGATCGAACCGGGGTCTCTGGTGCAGCAACTCTACCGCTGCACCACCATGCTGCGCTGTTGAAATTGTTATTGACTTAACAACGCAGTCTAGTGTTCTGTTTTATGGCTTAAATGGAAGATGTTACAGAAATTCAGATGTTTTGATTTCCTGAAATGGCATTTGCCCTCGTTCCAAACAGAATATGAATGCTGCAAATGAGAATTGGATTTGCCTGGAAGATTTGTTGTACTCTTGAATGCCAATTTTTTATCAGCTATATCTTTGAAAATTGAAGTTTGCAAAGTAATGAAGGGGAACACCATCCTTACAACTTGCACCCCATGGTGCGTGGGCATCTCTTGACTGAAATAGTTTAACTATTTGATACCAACTAATGCTGTGCAAGAATTAAAGTGGAATTTTAATCCACAACTCCAAGTGAACAGATTTCTCCTCCTGTAATCCCCTGATCTTGGAATGTTGGGGTTGCATAGAACATAGAACACGACAGCAAAATAACAGGCCCTTCGGCCCACAATGTCCGTGCTGAACATGATGCCAAGGCCAACTGTTATCAGCCAGCACATATTCCACAGCCCGCCATTCCCTGTATATCCATGAACCGATCCAAAAGTCTCTTAAATACCACATTCGCATGTGCCTCCACCACTACCCCTGGCAGCATGTGCCTCCATTCACCACCCTCTGCCCATAAAACTTGCCCCGCACATCCCCTTTAAATTTTTGCCCCTCTCACCTTAGCGTTTGTGTTATCAGCATTTAAAATAATATCAATCTTAAAATGTGTGTGATGGAGGAAGTGCTTTTTGCCTTGCGACTTGTATGTTACATCAGAACCACAACCTAAAGACTCAGTGTCCCAATCATCTCCACATGATATTATGCAGTTTGCTTTCTTTTGGGAAAAATAATGGACAATAATTTAGCTTAGAATTTAGTTCAGGGATACCGTGTGGAAACAGGCCCTTTGGCCCATCGAGTCACCACTGACTAGTGTTCACCCATACACTAGTTCTGCCCTACACACCTAGGGACAATTTACAGAAGCTAATTAACCTACAAACCTGCAGGTCTGTGGCATGTGGGAGGAAACCGGAGTACCCAGAGGAAACCCACATGGTTACACTTTACCCACACACCAGGGGCAATTTACAGCGGTCAGTTAAGGGTTGGGATGTGCTAGGAAACCGGAGCATCCACGTGGTCATGGGGAGAATGTGCAAACTCCACACAGGCGTTTGAGGTAATCGTATTAACTGTGGACTGTGCTGTCCTCCCTTGGACTCTTCCGACCCAAACCGTATTCTTTTTCTCCAGAGATGCCACCTGACTAGCTGGTTATTGCACCATTTTGTATCTATCTCCAGTGTACACTATGGAAATCACATCTTATTGTTTGAAGCCAGCAGTGGGCAGGATTGCTGGAACATATGATGTATGATAGGACTTGGTTAACAGTGGCCCCAGTCGAGCCTATTGAAAATGAAGCAAACAGCTGTAAGCCAGGAACCATCAGTGAGTTAGCTGCTACCACTGTTTGAAAAAACAGCTTATAATAATGACATGATTTAGGAAAGTCATAGTTTTGTTTTGTTATGACATTGACCACAACGATGTGAAATGCTTGGAAAGATGCCTAACGGTGCATTTTCTTACATTGCTCTCCACAACAAACAGTGTCCCTTTGCTGAATCTGAGTTGTATCCAGCTTCCTGTTCCCTGATGATAGACACAAAGTGCTGGTGTAACTCAGTGGGTCAGGCAGCCTCTCTGGAGAAAAAAGGTGTGGCATTTTGGGTCGGGATCCTTCTTCAGACTGGAGAATTCATATTTCTTCATATTTCATATTTCCAGATGTTGCCAACGCAGTTGTTCAAGTCATAGCCGCTGCGATGATTTTCAAATAAAGTCTGGGGGTCATTTTATAAATGGACTTCATTGATTAACGATCGATGCTCCCCTTCCATAGAGACATTACACATGAGTCTCAGTGTGTACATTTGTCAGCTATTGAGATGCCAAATGTGGATGATGCCAGAATTGGGTCTCGCCGAGATTTATGGAAACGGCACAGGCCCTTCAGCCCACTGAGTCCATGCTGACCATTAGCACGCACCTTTACATAAACCCTAACCTATTTTACTCTCCCCACAATCCCATCAACTGCTCCTCGATTCGACCACTAACGCACACACCAGGGGCAATTTACAGCAGTCAGTTAACCCACCAACCCTGTACGTCTTTGCAATGTGTGAGGAAACCGGAGCACCCAGGGGGAACCTATGTGGTCACGGGGAGAACGTGCAAACTCCACACAGGCAGCACACTCCACACAGGTTGGGTTTGAAGCAGCGTTTGGAGGCAAGTGTATAAAAGGTGCCACTGCCATCCACCCCTGGATTATTCAGGCTTGGAAAGCCCATCTATCTGGGTAAGGATGTGTAGAGAGGGTCTCGGATGTTGATATGAAGTGTCGATGAGACCAGCACTGTGAGGATTCACAATAGAATGAAGGTAACCTCCACTGGGAGCTCTGTAGGGGCAGTGAGTCTGCAATTGTTACAGCCGTGGGAGGGGAACAAGCATTGATCCATGAACTGATTAGCCAACTCATTAAAAGCCTCATTGAATCGATTAGCCTCATTGGGACTTACCGAATAGTGAGAGGCCTGGATAGAGTGATTGTGGAGAGGATGTTCCCAGTAGTGGCAGAGTTCAGGACTAGAGGCCATAGTCTCAGAATAAAAGGACATACCTTTAGTAAG
This sequence comes from Leucoraja erinaceus, assembly GCF_028641065.1. Taxonomy (NCBI): domain Eukaryota; kingdom Metazoa; phylum Chordata; class Chondrichthyes; order Rajiformes; family Rajidae; genus Leucoraja; species Leucoraja erinaceus. Next base: position 7,871,400 of record NC_073409.1, read on the forward strand.
GAGATGAGGAGCAATTTCTTAAGTCAGAGATTGGTGGATCTGGAATTCATTGTCACAGAAGGCTGTGGAGGCCAAGTCAATGGATATTTTATGGCGGAGATTGACAGATTCTTGATTAGTACGGGTGTCAGGGGTTATAGGGAGAAGAAATTGGGATTAAGAGGGAAGGATAGATCCGGTATGATTGAGTGGTGGAGTAGACTTGATGGGCCGAATGGCCTAATTCTGCTCCAATAATTTATGAATGTATGAACTTATGTAGCAATGGCAACTCTGGAATTCCACACATACATTGCCTCCCTTTTCGACTTGACTCTCTTTAAAGGCATTCCTGATAATTCCACAGTCTCAATTCAGATTAGCCCAAGGATGGAGAGTGTGCTATATTATCCTTGTAACCATTCCCAATTCCATAATCTGGGAGCCTGTGACAACCGAGCAGTGGAATGGGCCTCTCCGTTGCCCAGTCTGCATGAACAGTGTTATACCTGTAGTGAAACAGTAAAACATCTGAACTTTTAGCATTCCCCATAAAACCAATCAATCCATTCATTCAGAGTTATTTCATTTCTCTGTATTTCTCATTTATGTTGTCACTTTTGTTCAGGGTTCAGCAACCTTTCCATTTCAGGAGAAAAACCTTTTAAAAAGAGTTGTTTAGGTGCTGACCAACAAACTCGTTTATTAAATGCTGGCCTGACCCTTTCACTTTATTGCTTGCAAGGAAATTGACTCTAAAGAATAAACATTTCTACCTTTCTAATGGGAAGAAACAGTCTATTTTTGTGGACCAAGAATTGCCAGTACACATACCAATTCAAAATTAACCTACAATTATCGACAATTTACATCGACAATACATCTCTCCTCTTATGTTTTGATTTTGTGACCAATCCACTTCTCATTTAAAAAATCAATAACGAAAAAGTATGAAATCAATGTTTTTGTTAAATAAAATGTGAAGATCCATTTTTCATCTTTGAAGAGTCAGCAAATGTTTTAATGGTGTGTACTATCACACAAAAAGTATTGGGAAAAAACCCATTATAAGATATTTCAGTCATTTTAGCTAATTAATTGTTTTCAGCTCAGTAACCGATGCAACAACTGACTATAGACACAAAATGATGGAGTAACTCAACGGGTCAGGCAGCATCACTGGATAGAAGGAATGGGTGACGTTTTGGGCCGAGACCCTTCTTCAGACTCTGTTCAACAACTGACTGTCTGGTTCCACTGAACGCTGAGGTTTTCACTGGGGCAGATTTCTCAGTTGGTTGCACAGGAGTTTTCCAATGGCCGGCACTGAGTGTTCGTGGCAACCAGCCTGTTGGTCTGTGCAGATAGAACACATTGTTGTTAATTACGGTGATCTATGTGCAATTATGGGAAGCGGTGAGACCAATTAGTGGTGTAGGATGCATGGATTCTGTATAAGGTTAAGTGGCACATATAATCCAAGTAAAGATCGGGTCATATCACAGGCTGTCAGCCTTGTAGACTCCAGTCAAGTAACGAGACCTTATTAATGAGAAAAGGTAAGTGGGTTATCTCCTCAGGCAATTATTTTGTAATATGAATAAACATCTTTTAATTTGCAGTGTTATGGTGTTTTTATTATTAATCCACATAACTTTTAATTTTGAATTTATAATTGATTTGAATGTAAATAACATTTATCTCTTTCAAAATACACACATTTGTCATAGGCATTTACAGGTAAAATATCAAGAGTCAAGCATTCAGAGTCAAAAGTGTTTGGTTGTCGTATGTACCAACAACAGTGAAATCTTTACTTGTTGCAGCTTAACAGGTCCAAAAATGCATTAGCACTTGGGTAATATATAATAATCACGATACAAGAAATTAATAACTGTAATACTAGGTACCATAATAGTTCAAAAACCTCAAGATCCCTTAGATGGGGGAGAGGTCAGTACCTGTGATGGACCAGGCTGTGTCTATCACTCTCTCTCTGCCCCTTCTGCACTAGTCCCACCTGACTGCTTTTGGCCCACATCTCTCTAAACCTATCATATCCATGTACCTGTCTAAATGTTTCTTAAACGTTGCGATTGTACCTACTTCAACTACCTCCTCCGGCAGCTCATTTCATACACTCACCACCCTTTGTGTAAAAAAGACACCCTTTCAGGTACTATTAAATCTTTCTCCACTCAGCTTAAACTTATGTCCTCTGGTTCTCGATTTCCCTACTAAGGGACGTGGAACAGCAAGATACAACATGAAAACAGATAACGTATGCGTTCGTCTTCACACATCCGAATTCTACAAGTCCTACTCTCATTCCATTTATTCGTCCTACATTCCCATTTCCATTTCCTGGATTCTTCCACTCAACTACACACCAGGGACAATTTACAGCATCCAATTAACCTACTGATCTGTGGGAGGAAATTGGAGCACCCAGAGGAAACTCATTTGGTTGCAGGGAGAAGGTGCAAAGTTCACATTGCCGGTACCCGAGGTCAGGATTGAACCTGGGCTGCTAGAGTTGTGAGGCAGCGGTTCTACCCGCTGCACCACCTTGAGATTCCTGCACATTTTTACCTTTAGTTTAAGTCTGCATTCAGCCAGAGAATTCCAAATCGGTGTGCAATCAGAATTCTCCTCACTCAACTTTTAGATATTTGTCAGTTGTTTAAATCTATGTCCTTGCGTACTGCATCCCTCGACTAATGGGAACAGTTTCATCTTATTATCTAAACCTGTCATCATTTTCTTCACTGCTATCAAATCTTCTCTCAATCTCCCAGGAGAGCAAATCCATTCTGCCTCTCTGGTTTGGTGTTGCTGAGGTCCCTCTTCTCTGGAGTTAATTACACTTTAATGCACCACTCCATGGTTTCACATGCTCTCTGGAGTGACCAGAATTGGCTGCAATACTCAATTGTATAGGTAATGTTTCATAAAAGATCAACAAAGCCTCCTTGCTTTGCAAGTCTACTCACATAACACAACATTGAGGCATTTAATACTGAGGAAGGGTCTTAACCTGAAACAACACCTGTCCATGTTCTCCAGAAATGCTGCCTGATATGTTGAGTTGATCCAGCACTTTTTATCCGTTTGTCTAAACCAGCATCTGCAGTTTCTTGTCTCAGATATTTTTTTCGTTGCCATGTCACCTTTAAATATTCATCCAGGTCTCTGTTCTTCTGCCCATTTAGAATGTATCGCTAAATATGCATTGCCTCTCCTTATTCTTCCTGCCAAGATATTTCAAAGCAATTCACTGCATTAAATTCCTTTTGCCATGGGTCTGCCAATTCTATAGGGCTTTCTATGTTCGCTCGAAGTCTACTGTTATCCTTCTGGTAGAGGTAGAGCAGACTGAGTGGGAAAGGAACTGATGATGATACAATGTTAATGTAAAATTGGCATGAGGGAGAGGTTACAGGATTCTTTGGCACTGACATTGACAGTTCAAAGTCACTCCAGCTATTTGTAGCTGGAGCTCTGCCCACCAGGAATGAGGATTAACATCACAATGGTTCATGAATTATGGACCCGTGCAGCACAATCATGGGCACTTTGGCCCATTAAATCCTTGCTGACATTTATGCCCACTTACACTAATCCCATCTGCTTGCATTAGTTCAGTATCCTTATATGCACTATTAAATATCTGTCTAAATATGTCTTAAACATAGTGATCACATCTGACTCCACCACCTCTGGCAGCTCATTGTAGATATCCAGTGTTAATAAAACTTAAACTAAGAGCTATTTTAAATTTCCTACCTCTCACTCCAAAACTATGCTCTCTTGTCTTTGATACCAATGGAAAATGTTTCTGACTATCTACCCTATCTATGCCTCCTTCAAGCTCATCATATCCAATCTCTCCACATGACCAAAGTACTCCATTCCAATCAACAAATAAGTTGATCTTTCTGCTTCCCTCTGCTTTAGCCCCAAACTACCTGGAGTGAGGTACAATTGGGAACACGGGATCATGGATTCGGTACTTAGCTCGAGCAAATACTAGGCGTACATTTGGTTCCTCCATGTTACAGTGATAGTGAATAGTGAATAGATAATAGTGACTTGTACATGGAAGAGATAGGGCCAAGCGCCACCTACTGGTTATTAGTAAGACGTTTCCCTTCTGCGTCAGTCACTGTACACACGTGATCGAGGTTCATGGAGAGAATCCTTGAATAGTTGCAGCATAGGAGGAGGCCATTTGGCCCATTGTGTTGTGTTTGTGCTGTCCCTCTGCCAGCACAACTCACTGATTACACGCCCCGCCCCCCCCCCCCCCCCCCCCCCCCCCCCGCCTCTTCTCCAGAGTCTTCAATTTAATTTTTCTCCATTGTGCATTCATCCAATTCCCAATTCCCTGCCGAGGGCATTATTGGAACCTGCCTCCATCATGTCTGCTGGTGGTACATTCCAGATCCCATCACATTCCATGAATAGACATTTCCCTCCAGTCACTCTTCATCCTTTTCCCTTTTGCTTTTTCAACCTTTCCACCAAACAGAAACAGCCTGCCATTGTTCACTCTCTTCACACCTCTCAGCATTTTATATACCTCTGTTAGATCACCCCTCAGAATTCTCTTCTCCCAAAAAAACAGTCCCAGCCTCTCCAATCTATTCTTGTAATTGTTGTCCTTCACCCCAGGAATAATTCTAATGAGTCCTTTCCAGACCCACTCTATTGCCCTTTCATCTTCTCTACAATGGGTGACCAGATTTGAACACAATACTCCAGCTAAGTTCAGACTAATATTTAATAATAATTCAGAATGACTTCCCTGCCTTTATATTCCTGGTTCTGAACCCGAAAGGTCTCCTATCCATGTTCTCCAAAGATGCTGCCTGACCCATTGAATTACTCCAGCAGCTGTGTCATTTTATATTCCATGTCTCTATTGATGAGAATGCAGAAGGGCAGAATAGCATCTACTGCCGAATTGTATCTATCTTTCAACATTCTCAACCTTCCCTTCCACACTGAGATTCCCAGAGGTGCTGCTGTCTCTGAACACCTTTCAGAACTTTGTTCGATATTGCCTCCCCTCATTCTTCCTTTCAAAATGCATCACCTCACATTTCTCCATACTAAATTTCATCTCCCATGCATTTGCCCAACCTCCCAATCTGTTTATATCCTGTTGCAATTCATCACTGTCTTCTTCGCCTTTGACAATAATATGCAGCTTTGAGTCAAACACAAATTCAGAATTTGTGGGTTGATGCCCAAAGTCTGGTTTATTAATATCAATCAAAGTAAGTAACAGCAATCTATACTCATGACTGCATAGCTGGTCACAGTGCGAGCTCCATCATCAAGTTCGCTAACGACACCACTGTTGTGGGACCTATCACAGATGGGGATGAGTCAGAGTATAGAAGAGAGATCGAGCAACTCTCCATATGGTGCCAGCACAATAACCTGGCCCTCAACACCAGCAAAACCAAGGAACTGATTGTGGACTTTGGAAGGAGTAGGATGGGGACCCACAGTCCCGTTTATATCAATGGGTCGATGGTTGAAAGGGTCAAGAGCTTCAAATTCCTGGGCGTGCACTTCTCTGAAGATCTTTCCTGGTCCGAAAACACTAATGCTATTATCAAGAAAGCACATCAGCGCCTCTACTTCCTGAGAAGATTACAGAGAGTCGGTTTGTCAAGGAAGACTCTCTCTAACTTCTACAGGTGCACAGTAGAGAGCATGCATCATGGCTTGGTTCAACAACTTGAGCGCCCTGGAGAGGAAAAGACTACAAAAAGTAGTAAACACTGCCCAGTCCATCATCGGCTCTGACCTTCCTTCCATCGAGGGGATTTATCGCAGTCGCTGCCTCAAAAAGGCTGGCAGTATCATCAAAGACCCACACCATCCTGGCCACACACTCATCTCCCTGCTACCTGCAGGTAGCAGGTACAGGAGCCTGAAGACTGAAACAACTAGGTTCAGGAATAGCTACTTCCCCACAGCCATCAGGCTATTAAACCTGGCTCAGACAAAACTCTGATCATTAATAACCCATTATCTGTTATTTGCACTTTATCAGTTTATTTATTCATGTGTGTATATATTTATATCATGGTATATGGACACACTGATCTGTTTTGTAGTAAATGCCTATTATGTTCTGTGTGCTGAAGCAAAGCAAGAATGTCATTGTCCTATACAGGGACACATGACAATAAACTCACTTGAACTTGAACTTGAACTAAATAACTGCCTTATCACCTATCCCTGACACTATTACCCACACCCTCCCTCCCCCCCCCCTCCCTCCCTCCGCCCCATCCATAAAGTAAACATTTACCACCACCCTTATTTTCTATTACAGAGGCAATTTCCTATCCGTGCCATCAAAGTACCATCTATGCCGTGAGCTTCAACTTTACTGCTAAGGCTGTGCTGTACTACTCAATGCGCCACTTTCGCTGTTACTGAATACATGGCAATTGCCAAATTGAATGAAGATGAATTTTATTTCAACAAATATCCCAATAAACACAGGGTAAGGGTAAATGCTAGTGGTCATGATGCATTGAAGGTTCAATGGGAGTTTATTGACACACGTACCTAGGTGCATTTAAATTCCGTTTTGGGATACAATTCATAATAGTATAATCTTACAGTATAATACATAGTATAACCTTACTATCTGTAGGCATAATCGTACATTAAGCAGTAGAGTGCAGGAATAGTGGATTACACTGAGACAGCATACAAGTCACAACATTTCCAATGCCGTTTTGTCTTAACTTGGCCATAAAGGCCCACTTTCTATGCTGTAGTGTCCTGTTTCGTGGCGCCTGAGCCAGTGATATTTATAAGTACATTTCTTAATTGCCTGTTGAATTCTTGGTTTCAGGGTATATATTGGTCCTTGTATAATGTGTTTCTTCTCCACAGAATCCCAGTGATTGCTGCAATGTTATTTTATTAGCTTCATTTTACAAGGGACTAATGCATAAGCCATAAATTAAGAAATAAATAGGATAAACCAATTGTAACTAAAAGCTCGGTGAGAGTTGTTTTTCAGGTGGGCACCAGAGATAAGAGCAGCAGTCTGTTTTTCAGACAGAGCTCTGAATGCCTGACATTAGTGAGGCAGGGAATACGAGGCAGCTTTACAATGCTCAATGGCCCAGGGAGCTCCTGGTTCCATTGTGAGGTGCCACTGACAGGAAGTGAATGCAACAGCATCAGCAGTGATGCTGGAAGAACGTATCACATATATTGTCAAGGTCACTGAAATCCAACCTGTCATCTACCCCATCATTACACATTCACACTGCATGCAATCACAACTCCCAGCTAAAGGCAGACACCCTGTCCCGCCCACACACACACACATACCACTAGTCCCGCATATAGTGGTTCTTGATTAGTATGGGTGTCAGGGGTTATGGAGAGAAGGCAGGAGAATGGGGGTTAGGAGAGAGAGATAGACCAGCCAGGATTGAATGGCAGAGTAGACTAGATGGGCTGTATGGCCTAATTCTACTCCTATCTCTTATGATCAAATGATATCCCCATGTCTCAGATATCTCATACTTTCTCATATTTTCAGATTTCCAAGCAGACATCTCATGCAAACCTCTTCTTCTCTTCAGGCAGCAGGTCAGGGTTGAGGACGAGTTGCTTTCACTCTGCTTCTGTGGATTCTGAGGATATGGATGAGGCCAATGTGGGGCCGTGGAGATCTGATCTTAACTGGGAGGTGGGTGGTCCGTGAGGTGATGCCCATCTTCCCCTGTCTACCCGGGCTTCTGTGCCTCCCATGGACGCAAGGGTTCCAGTGCCATGCTGAATGCTCCTCCTAGGCTGGTTACAGGAACATAAAAGATAGGAGCAGGAGGAGGCCATTCAGTCCTTCGAGCATACCGTGCTATTCAAAATGATCGTCACTAATCTATCAAATTCAGTAGAAACAAAGAACTGCAGATGCTTGCTAATACACAAAATGTCACAAAGTGCTGGAGTAACTCACCAGGTCAGGCAACACCTCAAGAGAACATAGCGTTTGGGATCATGACAATTCTTCAAACTGATTATGGATCTCAACCTGATATATCACCTATCCATGTTCTCCAGAGATCATGCCTGACCTGCTGTGTTACTCCAGCACTAGTGTCCTTTTATCAAATTCCATATCCTGTTTCTATATCACTTCAGCCATAAGAACTCATTCGTGAATATATTTAATGATTTGGCTTTGTCTTCTTTCAACAGGTTCACCACTCTCCGGGTGATGAAACATGGACTGATCCCAATCATAAATTGCTTATCCTTGGTCCTTTGATTATGAGACATAGTTCTGTGTTCACTGGCCACAGGAAAATCCTTCTTGTACCTAATCTATGCAGTCCTCTTGGAATGTTGGTAGGTATCCCTGTGATCCCCTTTCGTTCTTTGAAAATCCATGTGAATTTGATATGTCAGTTCTACCATCTCTGGAATTTGGATGGTGAACCTTTGCTGTATTCCTCCAGACCTCGTGGACAGTTGATAGGTTTTCCAAAATCATTTCTTGATCTCTATCTATGGAACGCCTACCATTCAATGCATTCTTGTGACCTGTCCTGTTTATTGTGATCGTGAGGGCTATTGAAAGGTTCTGCAATGGAGATTGCACTGCATATCAAGGAGAAGTGGTCGCTAATGTAGAGGGGCATTATCTGTATCAGATGGACATAATGTGCCCATTATAGAAATAGCAGTGGACTAGGAATCCAGAGATTTTAACAGTGATGCAACAGAATACAAGTTCAAATACCTTTATGTCAATAAAAGTTAATAAGTATGTGATTGAAAAGTTTGCACCATTGATTTTGACCCAATAGCTACCAGGTTGTCATCAAAACTCATCATGTGTATGAAACTCCTACAGCGAAGGTAAACCTGGAACAGGGCTTCAGATGTAAACAACACAAGTCAGGTCCAATGTTCACCAAAATAATGTGATAACTGCCTATTCAAACCTATAACCTGTCAAAACTATGAGTGTAGATCAACCAAAATAGCCATGCAGTTTTTTATTTAATTGGTGGCAATTTTGGTCTATTTTTATACCTGACATTTTCACACTTTACGCACCATTGGTTAAGGTCTAACAGGAACTAATTGAGATCAAGTATCCTTGAAATGATCATAACCTCATTTAGTTTCTGTTGGTGGAATGATTCATTCTGCCAAAAAAAGGAACTAAACCTGTTTTCTCTATCATTCCTTGTACATTGAGAAAAATGTGTTAGCTGTTTAAAAGCGTGAAATTAAGCAAGTCGGCCAAGGATGATGAGATGTTTCACTTGCAGCTGAGGATACAAGTTGAAGTAAAACCTACTCATTTTAAGACTTTTTGTATTGGAGTTTTTTTACATTTAAATCAATTGTAGTGGGTTGATCAAAAATGCTTTGGAACTTGGGGAGCATATAATAGATGAGTTATTTTACACCGCAGGGCATTTAGAAATTAAATCCGCTGTTACTTTAATCATTCCTAGCCCACCTTTTAATCAAGACTTCGGCAAAATGAGCTCAGCATAAAATGAAATAATTCCCAGCGGCTTCAGAAATGGCAAAAAATTAAAAGATCACAGGGTCTCAGAGACTGACAAATTGAACCCAAAACTGACCCAGAGCATGAAGCAAGGAGGAATGCTGCTTATGTGTGTTTTGAGCATTGAGAATGTGGTTCCATGGGATTTGTTTTCTAATAATATATATGATTTGTTCCTATGTGTAGAGAGTGTGCTAATAAAAAGGTTGGCATTAGAACGATAAAGGTCGGAAGTGAGATGGGTCAGTCACACTTTGAACTTCAGGGTGGTCTGGTTCAAAACCAAAATACTGCAATTGCTGGAAATCACAGATAAAATCGAAAACTAGCAGAGAATATCAGTAGGTAGATAAAAATGCTGGAGAAACTCAGCGGGTGAGGCAGCATCTATGGAGCAAAGGAAAAGGTGACGTTTCAGGTCTAGACCCTTCTTCAGACAAGGTCAGGTAGTATTGATGGGGAGAGAAACAGAATTTATGTTTCAGGTCAATGACCTTTCATCGGACATAATGTACATAACGAGAAGTGAAAGGGAAGGAGGTGATTGCAATGGTGAGGGTGTAATGGGGAGTCACCATTGTGTGCCTGGAATGTGCCTTTAGTGATGAGGGGAGACTGCACAGGCTGGGTTTGTTGCCCTTGGATTGGAGGATGCTGAGGGAGGACCTGATGGAGATGTCAAAAATAATGAAAGGCATAGATTGGTTGGATAGTAAGAATTTGGTTTGCCGTGGCAGAATGTGTCTACGGCACAGAGAGCATAGTTTTATGCTGAGAGGTATGAGGTTCGCCAGGGATCTGAAGAAGACATTTTTCGCAGAGGATGGTTGAAATTTGGGAGGTAGCGAGGAGTGGAAACTCTCACAACATTTAAGAAGTTTCTAGTTGAGCTCTTGAATCACAGGAGGCATAGGAGGCAAGGGTCTAATTGAGGAGAACAAAATCTCAAGTAGCCTAGAGGGTGTGAGCGGGAAGGGCTTATTTCCCTTAGCAGTATGGCACCAAAATGAGGGGGCATAAGCGTAATGTAACTGGTAGAAGGATTAGAGAGGAAATTCTATGAACCCAGAGGGTGATGTGGCTCTGGACCTCGCTGCCTCGGGTGATGATGTATGCAGAAGTCCTTCTCAGATTTACAACAGCAGTTGGATGTGGACTTGAAGAGCCATGACCTGCACAACTAGGCTGGCACAGTGGCGCAACGGTAGAGTTGCTGCCTTACAGCGCCAGAGACAAGGGTTCAATCCTGACTAAGGGTGCTATCTGAATGGAGTTTGTACATTTCCCCCATGACCACGTGGGTTTTCTCCGGTTGCTCCGGTTTCCTCCCACACTCCAAAGATGTACAGGTTTGAAGCTCAATTGGCTTAAGTGCATTGTAAAAATTGTCCCTACTTTGTGTAGGTTAATGTACGAAGTGGTCGCTGTTCGGCGCGGACTCGGCATCGGAAGGGCCTGTTTCGCCAAAATCTAATGTCTAAAGACCATGGACCAAGCACAGGGAGATGAGATGAACCAGCATGGACATGGTGGGCTGAATGTATCGTACATTTTCTGTGATTCAATGGTTTAAAACCCATTGACCACCTGAAGTGTTTAGATAAAGATTAACAACTAGAGAAGTCTCAGCAAAATGAGTCCTCTCTGAGAAAATGTCAAAGCTTTATATTGGAGTTGGGATTGTAAAATTACTCTGAAGCTCAGCGGTTATACCTAACCTTGGTTTAGAGCGAAATTAAACTGAGAGAATGACTACTTTGGGGTCTCAGACTGTCTGTTGTAATATCCATCCTTGCACATTATTCTTTCCACGCTGATAAGATTTATAAGAAACCAGATTAAGCAATTGGAAAACATTTCCATGGAGTTACTGGCAGGCACAACGCATCTATCATATGCTTCCCTAGTTTAAATGAGCTAATGATTTATTTAGCAGTTCCTATTATTACAGCCTGGAACTTGAAGCAAATTGGCTGAAAATCAAAGCAAGTATCGTTCAAATTTACCCATAACAGCATTTTCATTATTGTCACTAGTAACATACAGACTGAGTGGGTGGGAACCCCGGTGAAGGCCGATATGGTTGTCCCTCGAAACCTCGCGATCATCATCTCTGTTTTGATGTTGAGATACCAAGGTCTGTGCTATATTCTCGTGTTTAAAAGGAGAGAAAAAAAGAACCCTGGAAACCAATCATCCACAGTAGGTGTGACAAACAAAAGTCTCACACTCCAAGGGGAATTGTAATTACACCAGTCAAAACAGTGAAGATGGAGTCAGCAGCATACTCTGGCAGTTTCCGAGACTCCTATTTTCTAATCAGCAGCCTGCCAATTTCATATCTGTTACTATACTGCACTGGGTTCATAGAGAACTGCCAGTGGAGTGAGAAAGCTTAATGCACGGGTGGGGAACCTGCAGCCTTAAGGTCGCATACGGCCTTCTAGGCCATTAAGTGCGGCCTTTTGAATGAATCCAAATTTGGTTGAACAAATCCTTTTATTTTTATTAATATGTTTTTGTTCGTCTTATTATTTTTACTTTAATCTTAAAATGAACGTATTTAAAATACCAAAGCGTAAAAGAAGATTCAACAAAATAATCCTCCCCGACTGACGGCCACAATTAAAACATTAGTAAAGCTGCCGAGTCATCTCCTGAGGTCTCCATGGTGCAGACCCCGGCCCCAGCTGCGGGTTCCTTCGGCCACTCCACTGACGATCAGCCATGATCACATTGAATGGCGGTCTGGCTCGAAGGGCCAAATGCCGACTCCTGCACCTATTGTCTATTGTCTATTGTCTATTGCCCCGAGCTCCAATCCACGAGGTGAGGCTCGCCTCGATGTGAGCCATCTTCCCAGATGTGACTTTAACCAGACCTAAAGACAATGGCGTCTCTACCACATGAATCAACCACTCATATTCAGGATGGCCATTGGATTTCAGCACAAGACATTTAGAAGTCTGACAAAAGTTTTACTTCTTTTGCTATGCCTCTGGGTTTTGTTCTGCAGATGAATGGAGATTCCATAATTGGCCCCATTAACCCTACGGGTGGGATGGTAAAAGAAGCGTTACAAGTTTGACATTGAAATATTTTCCTCCCCCGCAGGTCAAGCTGATTGTTTTCACCAGCCAAAGTAGCACAGCAAATAAAATGCACTGATATCTTTCCAGTCAATCCCACACTATGATGAGATCGCCTGGGGCTTTGTTATTGTATATTGTTTAATTGTGAGCAATGTGCAAATCCACAATTAGAAAGTTTTGTGCCTTCACCAGCCTGCCCAATCGGCAATATCTTGGCGGACCCTGCAATTTAAAACATCGACAGGAAAAATATTGCCCATAAGATGCTCTGGGCATGCAAAGGATGATTGTGGCTGAGGACACTGTTCGAAAGTTGGTGATATTTCCAGTTTTGTGTTATTTTCATAGCTTGGGGAACATTTGTGAACAAGAAACCTTGTGGGGAAGTAATATAACATAACAAGATTCTCATCCAACTATCCTACTTGAATAAACATGAAGCTGAAATGCAGTCTGGAATTGGTGACGATGTGAAAATGTCAAAGCAGTATCTTATTTTGAAATTACAATACAACCCCAGCCCAGACCAGCTGCTTCAGTGTGGAGTATGAACAGATGAGGCCTATTTACACACTGATTATTCAGCCTTGGACAGCATTCTACACGTCTTAGTAAGCGTATGGCAATATTCCCTCCCAACAGTTCTCTATATCGCTGATCTCCCTCCAGAACGTCCTATATCAATTGCAGGCAATTTTAATATAACAGCAGTAGAAGGCATATACTGCTATCCTGCCCCACCATTCAGTAAGATCATGGCTGATCCTGCACTTGTTCACTTTATTGCTCAATCCCAGCCCCTCGTGGATATGTTATTGTCTAAAAATCTCGCTATCCCACATTTTAATAAACTCACCAATTAAGCATTCACAATGGGTTGGATAATTTCAAAGAATTACACCCACCTGATTGAGGAAATGTCTCCACACTGCAGTCCTATCTAAGTGAGATTAGTTTAGTTGAGGAAGGAACTGCAGATGCTGGATTACACCGAAGATAGACACAAAAAGCTAGAGTAACTCAGCACGTCAGGCAGCATCTCTGGAGAAAATGAATAGGTGCGGGTTTCAGGTCTAGACCCTTCTTCAGACTGAGAAGGAAACAAGATATATGAAAGGGAGCAAAGAACAAATGAATGAGAGGTATGTAAACGGACAAATCAAAGCCAATAACAATGACCAAGGAAAGGTGGAGCCCACAATGGCCTGTGGAGTCGGTGATGAGTGATACAAATGGTGAAACTAAGCAAGATGACAGTGAAACTAGTATGACAATCAGGGTGGGGGAGGGACGGAAAGAGTTTAATTTAGTTTAGTTTAGCATGGAAACATCCATTCACACTAGATATCCCACTGTCCCATCCACTCCTTGTACAATGTACAGTACCAATTAGCCTACAAACCTTTGGGATGTGAGAGGAAACCAAAGCACCCAGAGGAATCCCACGTGATTCTAAAGAGAACATGCAACCTCCACACAGGCAGCTGCTGAGGTAAGGATCAAATCTGCATCTCTGGCGCTGTGAGGCAGCAGCTCTACCACCAATATGTTCTACAGCTGAAGAAAGCAATATCTCTACTCTCACCCTTTTCCACATCCTGTACTCTCAGTGAAAGATTACATCTAATTCTTCTAACAATCAGCGATTAAGGCCAATCTTACTCAATATCTCCTCATAAAGTGGACTATTTCTCTTAAATGAAAATCATTCGTACTGTGAACTAGTAATAAAACATTCCCACCATGTATCTTACAGCCAAGCAGCCATTATTTCTGCATGCCCAGCTATAAATTACCTGTATTGTTCAACTTCCCCAGGGTTTAGCAATCAATAACACTAAATGTGCTGCATTGTGCCCGCAGTTTGTTAATACTCAGGGACTGACATTTTCTTTCGCTGCCAGAACAACACATTTAGTGTCACTACCATGGGATGAATATCAAAGCCAATATACTTAGTTATAAACCATGATGTCTTTCATCTTCTTATATCAACAATTCTTAATGTCCAAATATTTAGTACACAATGTGCTGGAGTAACTCAGCGGGTCAGGCAGCATCTTCAGAGAACATAGAGTCATAGTGTCATACAGTGTGGAAACAGGCCCCTTGGTCCAACTTGCCCATGCCCCACTAGTCCCACCTGCCTGCTTTTGGCCCCATAGCCTTCTAAATCTACCCTGCACATGTGCAGCCAATATAAACTGTGAGGAAGCAGATATCGCTGAGATTACTGAGAATCAAACATTGTCTATAAAGTATGAATGGAAAGAGTGAGAGGGGAAGGGGTGGTGTGGGAGTTGTGCTTCACAGAGATATCATAATGCAGCTGTCACAATGAGCATGAAAACCCATAAGGATAAATATACAAGATAATATATTGTAATGTGGTTTACAGTTAATCAAGTAGTGAAAGCCAAGAAAAAGGGAAAGATATTGAAACGGATTTCCCTTAAGGTGCTGCTTCACAGCTTGGAGTTGAGCCAAATCATTTTTATCCAATAAAGATTTTTTTGTAAGTTGTAAGATAGGAAATCCAGCACACTGTAATATCGCACAAACAACAATGGAAAAATAACCAGATGAACCATGTTTATTACTGGAAGTTCAACTGCAGTCGGAGCATCCGGAATAATTCCCAAGTGATTCTTCAAAGTCATGCATGGGATTTTTTTTTACATTCACTTGGGTCCGTGTCAGCAGAGTCAGAGTCAGAGTCAGAGTCAGAATCAGTCTTCCACGGGGGAGTTCTGCTACTCTGACATTAATGCAACAAAACATGGCGAAGGGATAAGGGGCAGATTTCCCACAATGTGCACAGGATGCATTTCTATTCCCAAAACTGCTGGAAAAGATGGATTTGCTTCTGAATTTAATGATGTTGAATAAACCATGGATGATAAAAGCAGTGGCTCCCAAAATATCATATATTGTGAGATAGTGAGATAAAACCATGAGGAAGATCCACTGTGAAGTCTCTTCATATGTTCCCACTTTGAAGAAGTTTTTCACTTCTCTGTGGCTCTCTCCCACTGCTCTCTCATTGTGATCTCTTCGGCTCCCTTGCTATTTCACCAAATTCTCATTCAGACTCACAACCACAGCAACATGTCCTTCCTCACATAAACCAGACGGTGGCCAGACTGACCCTGCAACGCCATCAGGACAACGGGCCTTTATAGCCACCTGCACTTAAAGCAACTTGGACTTCGAAAATGGTGCCAAAACCTGGTGACTCTGGTATATTGTCTCAGTGGACTATTTCTACACCCTTTGTACATAATCTAAGATCGTGCTTATGTATAGTAATACGTTACTGAACTGTGCAATAAAAAAATAACTTCACTGCACCTCAGTACATGCAACAATAAAGAACCATAGAACTATTGGTACCTGCTCTCACCTCCCTTTCCTATCGGAATTCTGTCACCCTTCCCACCCTTAACTCCTCCACCAGACTCCATCTTCCAATCGACCCCTCCTCACCTGGGTCTCTACCTATTGCCTGCCAGCATTTGCCACACACCTTGTCCCCACTATGCTTTCCTCTGGCTTTCTCCCGCCTGCCCTTTCAGTCCAGGTAAAGCGCCCAGACCTAAAACAGCCACTGCCCATTTTTCTCCACAGGTACTGCTTGGTCCACTGACTTCCTACAGTAGATTGTTTGTTGCCCCAGGGAAATATCAGTCTTGGGAGAAGATGATCTTGAATAACTGCGAATGGGTTTAGTGACAACAGACAACGATATAGTTTTTGACAATGCCGACAGGGCTGCACGGTGGCGCAGCGGTAGAATTGTTGCCCTGCAGCGCCAGGGACACGGGATTGGTCCTGACTACGGGTGCCCTTTCTATGGAGTTTGTACCTTCTCCCCATGACCTGCGTGGGTTTTCTCCGGGTGCTCTGGTTTCCTCCCACACTCCAAACACGTGCGGGTTTGTAGGTTAATTATCTTCAGTAAAATTGTACAATGTCCCCAGTGTGTAGGATAGTGCGAGTGTGAGGGCATGGCTGGTTGGTGCTGATTCGGTTGGCCAAAGGGCCTGTTTCCGAGCTGTATCTCTGAACTAAACTAATATTGGCAAACCCTATGTGAATTAGCAATAACCAAGCAACTGTTCTCTCAAGTTGCCAGATTTTATTCTATTAGTGCTTTTTCAAATACTCCTAATATTCAATATATGGAGACCCACAAATCTCACTGGAATTGGCACATTTAAATTTCCATTATTTAGAAAGCACACTGCTTTATCTTTTCAGATCCACGCATTCACCTGTTTTAACGTTCATTTTGAGGTCACTTAGACCGTATCAATAGAATTCAATTTCTTTGTCGATACTTGGAGTGAAACAGCATAAACACAACGCAGAGCCAAATGATTCTGAGCAGTTCCAAAATAAGTGTCTGTAAACTGGTTGCTGGTGATTAAGAATCTCTTCATAGCACTTCTGGTGATTCTTTCTGTATTTTACTGAAGATTTTGAATAGTCTGTAAAAATTACAATTGGCAGTGCTTGATTTGTCCCACTGTGGAGTTTACTGTTCACCATTGGGTGCTGTTCTTGTAAATTATATGCTGTTGTTCCATGTGCTTAACTTAACTATGCACTGTTAAAGTTGTTTGTTTAACCACATATATTACTGAACGTAACCGGTCGCAGTCTTATTTTCCAAAGCACAGGCAGTCTCCTGTTTTTTCCTATCTTTCCTTTCCTATACGTATACAAAGCCCTTAACGGGCTTGCCCCCCCCCCCCCCCATATCAAAAATCTCTCCTAACCCACCATTCTACCTCCAGGCCCCTCAGGTCAGCCAACTCGAGGCTACTGACTAATCCGCAGTCTAGGTTTAAGCTCAGGGGCGACCGCGCTTTTGCGGTTGCAGCTCCTAAACTGTGGAATAGCATCCAGCTCCTCATCAGAACTGCCCCCACCATCGACTCCTTTAAGTCACGACTCAAAACCTATTTCTACTCCCTAGCGTTTTTGAGCCCCTCTGAGGGGACGCTGTAAACAGTATATGTATGTATTGCTAGATCTGCCTACCATTGTATGATGTATCAAATTAGTACCTGCACTGATGTGAAGCACTTTGGTCAACGTGAATTGTTTTTAAATGTGCTATACAAATCATTTTATTATTATTATTATTATTATTATTATTATTATTATTATTATTATTATTATTATTATTATTATTATTATTATTATTAAAATTATTATTAAAATTCATGACTTATTACACGTTCATTCGTCAAGTTTATGAATACATTTTGGTATTTTGCTTAATGTTCCCATTTATTACCTTCCATTCTCATTTCAAGCTCAGGTTCGAGTTTATTGTCACATGTACTGATTAAGGTACAGAGATATTTGAGTTACCATACAGCCATACTAAGTAAAAAGCAACAAGACACACAGCACATAAAATAAAATTTAACACCCACCATAGCGGAATTCACATTCCTCACTGTGATGGAAGGAAATAAAGTTCAACCAGGAAAGGCCACACCACTCACCAATGTTAAGCCGCAGGCGGGGCGGAGATAACGATACGGAGAAAAATCGCATCTCCATCAAGGTAAGTTATTGAAAACAAGTTTCCCCCAATTCCCTCCCACCACCCCCCACATAAAACAAACCAAGAAACACTAACGGGCCTGTCCCACTTGGGCGTCATTTGCGCATCAGGCAGGTGGCACGCAAAGATTTTGTGAATTCCAAAATGCTGGGGTGCCGTGCGTGACCGTATGTCACTGTCTTCATCACCATGCACCATGCACCATGCGCGCATAATGCACATCTTGCGCGCGTCGTGCATTGTGACGCGTAAATGACGCAGAAGTGGGACAAGCCCTTAAAACATACTTTTAAAACATACTTAAATTAATAAAAACCATAGAAGGGACATACAGACTGTTGGCGAGGCAGTCCGTTCTGGTGGCACCACCCAGGCATCTGGGAATTTAGCAATTTAGGAATTTAGCGGTTTCTAAGTTCAAAACCTTGATTTAATTGTAAACAGCGATCGTTCTGGTGCCAATCCTTGTGGAAAGTTGCTTCCTCCACATTCCCCTGCCTTAGTCAAGGGTCTAGCATTTACCAATAATGCAGTGGACAAGTGTATTTTTTTCCTTTTGCCTCAAAGTTTCCTTTTCATTTCCATTAATGTTTAGTTTTCTTAGGTTTAGGTTTATTATTGCCACATGTACTGAGATAGTGAAAAAGCTTAGTTTTGCATGCTATCCAAACAGTTCAGGTATACCATATGTTGTAGGAAGGAACTGCAGATGTTGGTTCAAACCGAAGAAAGACACAATATGCTGGAGTAACTCAGCGGGACAGGCAGCATCTCTGGATAGAAAGCAGCTTCTCCACCACGACAAGGTGACAATCCATGGAGAAGTGAACTGGCAATACCGGCTCTAATGTGACCCTCTAGTTTGCCTTCCCCTTACTGATAGAGTGAAGAACTAATTCTTCACCTATTCCTTTCTCC
Organism: Leucoraja erinaceus; assembly: GCF_028641065.1. Classification (NCBI taxonomy): domain Eukaryota; kingdom Metazoa; phylum Chordata; class Chondrichthyes; order Rajiformes; family Rajidae; genus Leucoraja; species Leucoraja erinaceus. The sequence continues at coordinate 7,890,547 of NC_073409.1, forward strand.
AGAGATGCTGTCTGACCCACTGAGTTACGCCAGCATTTTGTGTACATCTTTGATATCAAGAAGCAGGAGAAGACAGTGAACCACCTCCCTCAAAGCACAGAGAGACCGCCCTGCAGGTTAATGACCAACGCGGGCTTTTGTCAGGGGCACGAGATGTGATTCCTAGACCCGAGGACGGACGAAGGAGAAACATAGAAACATAGAAAATAGGTGTAGGAGGAGGCCATTCGGCCCTTCGAGCCTGCACCGCCATTCGATATGATCATGGCTGATCATCCAACTCAGTATCCTGTCCCTGCCTTCTCTCCATACCCCCTGATCCCTTTAGCCACAAGGGCCACATCTAACTCCCTCTTAAATATAGCCAATGAACTGGCCTCAACTACCTTCTGTGGCAGAGAATTCCACAGATTCACCACTCTCTGTGTAAAAAATGATTTTCTCATCTCGGTCCTAAAAGACTTCCCTCTTATCCTTAAACTGTGACCCTTAGTTCTGGACTTCCCCAACATCGGGAATAATCTTCCTGCATCTAGCCTGTCCAACCCCTTAAGAATTGTGTAAGTTTCTATAAGATCCCCCCTCAATCTTCTAAATTCTAGTGCGTACAAGCCGAGTCTATCCAGTCTTTCTTCATATGAAAGTCCTGACATCCCAGGAATCAGTCTGGTGAACCTTCTCTGTACTCCCTCTATAGCAAGAATGTCTTTCCTCAGATTAGGAGACCAAAACTGTACGCAATACTGCGTGTGTGGTCTCACGCTGTACAACTACAGTAGAACCTCCCTGCTCCTTTACTCAAATCCTTTTGCTATGAAGCTACACATCAGGCGGGGGGGGGGGGGGGGGGGGGGGGGGGGGGGGGGGGGGGGGGGGGGGGGGGGGGGGGGGGGGGGGGGTAAATGTTGGACCCGCCCTCTGTGGCCCAACATTCACAAGCCATTGTACATTTCCTAGATCACCGTCTGTTTTGATCTGCTCTTTTCACACCTTACATCTTCTCTGTACCCTTCCATATCTCGTTTCCCTTCCCCCTAACTCTCAGTCTGAAGAAGGGTCTCGACCCGAAACGTCGCCCATTCCTTCTCCCCAGAGATGCTGGCTGTCCCGCTGAGTTACTCCTCATTTTGTGATTATCTTCGGTGTAAACCAGCGCCCACGGTTCCTTCCGAGACACCTATCTCGCCGTTCCAGTTCCACCTTCATCTTGGAAGAAAAGCCGGGCTGTTCTCGACTCGTCCCGGCCGGAGTTAGACCGCAACCCGCATAGCCCCAGCCGCAACCCGCATCACGCCCCAGTCCCCCCAGTCCCCAGCCCCAGCCCCAGCCCCAGCCCCAGCCCCAGCCCCAGCCCCAGCCCCAGCCCCAGCCCCAGCCCCAACCCCAGCCCCAACCCCAGCCCCCAACCCCAGCCCCAGCCCCAGCCCCAGCCCCAACCCCAACCCCAGCCCCAACCCCAGGGATATATTGCTCACAGCTCCGTGGCGGAACTCTCCGTCCTATTTCTGACACCATAGCGGCGGTTGGACTAGTGAGTGGTGTCAATGTAGCGCTACCCCAGGGGCACAGACTGTGCGGCGCAGCTTCCAACACATCTCCCCTTTCCCTCATTGCATTCCACTTGCTCAGGGGAGCCCGGGGTTTGCGGTTCAGGCGGGCTGGGATTTCCAGGAGTAAAGTTTGTAATTGCTTTGTAATCGCTGTCCCCCTCTCCTCTCCCCCCCACCCCCCCCCCCCCCCCCCCCCCCCTCTCTCTCTCCCCCGAGGCCAATCCATTGGATTGAATGTCAATGACGTAATGCGGGAGAGAAACAATGTGATCCCGAATCTGTCGGCACCATCCCACTCCCCCCTCCCCCCCCCCCCCCCCCCCCCCTCCCCCCCTCCCCGCCAGCCTGTGACCGCTCCCCCCGCCGATCATGCAACTGACTGGCCGCTCCCGGCATCGCAGCGACGTCCGGCGCTCCCATCGCAGGGCACCAGCAGCGCACTGTGTGGCGATGGAGAGGAAGGAGACGGGCATCGTGGACCGGCTGGCTGCTGGCTCTCCTCCCGGGAGTTATTGATCCGTTATTGGCTGCGGATGAATCGCGAAGCAGGAGTTCAGGAAACAGCACACGGTATGTAGCGGGCAAGCGGTGGCTCTGGAGCCGGGTCGGGGCGTGAAGGCAGGCAGGCAGGGGCGGGTGCGCTCGGGGCAACTGCAATGGTATGGACAGGGTATGTGCGGGGAATTAGTAGGGTCCAAGAGGGGTCTGTAGGGGAGAGGGGGGGGGGGGGGGGGGGGGGGTACAGGGAATGGACTGGGGATGTACATGAGCGAGTGTCAGGCGCTGAGGCTGCACAGAATCTGATGCATAGATTCAAGGCTATGAATGCACAGAGCGTGTGACTGGGGTTTGAATAGTATCTCGGGACAGTGCGCACTATTCCGGCGCTCTAATGAGAGGTGTCGACCCTTCAGACCCCGAGTCATTTCAGGCTGAGGCCGGAGTGAACACAGCATTGGTTGCTTCAGTGTGTGTGTGTGTGTGTGTGTGTGTGTGTGTGTGTGTGTGTGTGTGTGTGTGTGTGTGTGTGTGTGTGTGTGTGTGTGTGTGTGTGTGTGTGTGTGTGTGTGTGTGTGTGTGTGTGTGTGTGTGTGTGTGTGTCTTTTTTTTTTTAATTAAAGGCGTAATTTGAGGGAGTTGTAATCCGGGATAACATGATACCCAGCACATTGGGGGAATGTTGGAATTCAATTTATTTGCAATCTGTAGATCGCGGACGAGGAAAATGGAAGCAGCCCCGGAATACTCACTGTTCCTGGTGCGGATCTTGGAGGAATTGGACGCGAACCGCGGCACGGTCTCCTACCAGGACCTGTGCAAGCTGCTGTGTGCCCGCTTTGACCTGACCCACCTGGCCAAGCTGCGGAGCCTGCTGTTCTACACCGCCTGCCTGGACCCCAATTTCCCGGCTACCCTCTTCAAGGAGAAACTGCGCTGCAACGTGGAGAACACACAGTCCAAGAAGATCATGGTCGCGGCCGACATCGTGACCATGTTCAACTTGATCCAGATGAACGGCGGGGTGGCGAAGGAGAGGCTGCCCCACCGGCACCCGCACAAGGTGAGGAAGAACGAGTCCTTTGAGTCGTGCCGCTCAGACACCGAGATCTGCCGGCACCGCTCGTCCGTGTACGCCTGCGACCACGACCCCGGCTCCGGCTCCGGCTCCGGCGAGCCCGCCGCCTCCAGGCGCCCCAGCAGTTCCGACTGCAAGGACAGCCAGCGCTTCATCTGCACCTCCGACCCCAACTTCTTCTTGGGGGTCAGGAATGAGGGGACACCGGAGCATAACGGCAGGACCACCTCGCTCGACAGACTGCAGGCTTCCCCTACTTTTAACGGGATCGACCCCCAGGACTGCGTGATGCAGTCCACCTATTTCCCCATGGACCCCGGGCAGGATTCCAACTCCGACCAAGATTCCCCCACCAGGAAAACCGACAGGAATGGGGCGTTTGATTCCAGCGACGAAGCTTTGTCCATCAGCCCGTGTGGGGAGGCGAGCAACGAACTCGAGGACATGCTGCCCTGCGTGGGCAAGTTGGTGTCCATGGGCAAGGAGTCAGAAGATGAAGACCAAGAGGCAAACATCCAGAACCACTCCTCTCGCTTCTCCACCTTTTTCAGCAGCAGCTTTGAGATGCCCTACAACAATCCCTACTGTGATACCATCCCGTCCAGTAGCCACGAGAAAAGGTACGTCAAGCACGAAAGTTTGGACGATCTGCAGGGCTCCACCTACTTTGGCCCAAGCACCATCTCTCAGGAGCCCCGCAACCTGGGCAAGCAGACCAAACCGCCTCCTTGGCTGCTGAAGAGTTGGAGCCTCAACGCGGAGCAAGCGGATGACGGGGAGAAGTATTTCAGCGAGGGCAAGGGCCAAGGTCATCAGTATCAGGGAACGACCAAGGAGGATCTGGTGGCCGAGGCGCGCCAGAGGCAAGCGGCGGCGGCGGCAGAAGCAGTCAGCACCATGGAGAGGGCTAAAAGCTACTTCCAGCAGGCGGAGGAGACAGTGCGCTTCCCTCCGCCCGCCGCCGACCCCTCCGGCCTCGCCAACCCCAGGAAGCTGAAGGAGAAAGGCTACAAGCCGTCCAGCCTGGAGCAGACGTCCAGCGTGGGCACCCAGACGGAGCAAGCGGCCCGCGGCCGTGCTCAGCCTCAGGGGCCCGGCCGCTGCCCCCGTACTAAGCCCGGAGACAAGGCGCCTGTCCGGCAGTCGGACGAGGAGTCGGAGGGACTCAGCGACGATATCAGCGATATCTTCAGGTTTCTGGACGACATGAGCTTGAGCGGGTCGACGGGGCTGGTGCAGTCGTGTTACAACAGCAGTGGCTCGCTGTCGCGGCTCCCCAAGGCGGAGGGCGGCAGTCCCGAGAGGACCCCGACTAAAGCCAGCTCAGCCCAGACCGACTCGGCCCAGAGCCACCGTCCCAGCCAGGCCGCGGACGATGAGCTGAAGGCCAGCGTGTGCAAGCTGGTGCTGAGGGTGGGCGAGATGGAGAAGAAGCTGGAGGGCCTATCCGGGGTGAGGGACGAGATAGCCCAGGTCCTGGCCAAACTCAACCACTTAGACCAGAAGATCCAGGAGCCGCCCGCAGATCGAGTCTCGCCCGACAGCAACGCGGACAGTCTCCGCGTCAAAGCCCTGCGCAAAAGTCTGTTCGTCCGGAGATCGTCCAAGTCCCTCACCGAGGAGAACAGCGCGACCGAGTCCAAGATCGCCAGCATCGCCAACTCGCCCCGGGACTGGCGAGCGCTGGGCTGCGCTGGCGAGCCGGGCCACGCCAAGCGCCAGGGCACCGCCGACAGTAAGGACTGGCAACACAAGCATAAAGAGGTATTTGCACCGCTCCCCGCTGCACCCCGTCCCGCCCCGCCCCATGAGCGACTAGTCGGGCAAGATGGTTCGGAATTGTCTGGAAATGTTTAGTGTGTGGAACACAGAGTGAATGAATGAATGAATGTATTAATGGATGAATGAATGGATGAATGAATGTATGTATGAATGAATGTATGTATGAATGAATGAATGAATGAATGAATGAATGAATGAATGAATGAATGAATTGAATGAATGAATGAATGAATGAATGAATGAATGAATGAATGATGAATGAATGAATGAATGAATGATTGAAATGGATGAATGAATGGATGGATGCATGAATGTATGAATGAATGAACGATTGAATGAATGCTTTATTGTCAAGCCACGGTGGAATTCCTTGTTTCGCTAACCCAAGGTGTGCAAAGAGTCGGCACATAAAGGGCACACGGACAAAGTTATAAAGTATCCACGCCAGGTCCCTCTTTGGCCCCCCCCCCCCCCCCCCCCCCCCCCACCCTTTGTCCCCTACCCTCACAGCGCTTCCCCCGTGTCCTCCGTTGTTCTGCCCAGACTCAGGGGACAGGCAGGCAGCAGCTCTGGAAGGCATGGCCTTGACCATGGTTAGTATGTGTTTGCCTTTAGTAACACTGCCATTGTGCAGACACCGACCCAAAGGGTGGGTGCATGTTTCTCAGTCCTCTGACCAAACTCTGCACAAGTTAATGGGCAATCGCTACATAGTGTTGTTGGGGTGGTTGGTGATGAGTCCAAATGTTAGCAAAAGCTTGCAAAGGACAGCAAGGTAGAAGGCACTCATAGGGAGCAAAACTAAAACATGTTGTAATTGTAAATCTAGTGCTATGAGTCCAGCTTATGTGCTGAGACCACACATAGTACCTGGTTCCTGCAACCCCCACTACATGAGCTCATCTTTGGCACAACGTCTGCCATTCACACCAAGTCTCTACCAATATTGGCATCACTGGGCATCACTGCATGTTGGTTAACAGCAGGGCCAGTAGTGGTAGTTATCAATAGCTAAATGTCCCTGGAGCCTGTCAGAGATTTGGGGTGCACCAGGAGCAATAGGTGACTGGCCTCGTGTAGAAACAAAGAACGGCAGATGTTGGCTTGCATAAAAGAACACAAAGTGCAGGAGTAACTCAGCAGGACAGGCAGCATCCCTGGAGAACATGGACAAGTGACATTTCGGGTCAGGTCTGAAGAAGGGTCGTGACCTGAAACATCACTTGTCCACATTCTCCAGGGATGATGCCTGACCCACTGAGTTACTCCTGCACTTTGTGTCCTGGTAAGTGGCCCCATCTGGAGATTGAATCCAGTGGATACATTCTGCAGAATCAGCAGAAATAGACCTGGACAAACCGAACGTTACATCCATTTTCCAGATTATCAACTACAGTTGAGATATCTATTTGAAACTTGCACCAAGTTGATTACTGCCCACGTATGTTATTAGAGCTGTGCTCCCGTTGCAGCTGGAATACTTACAGCTGGAAAAGAACCAATGGTACAGTTTTCTCTTTCCAAAATCCTTCAACTCATACCCTGACTCCAGTCTTCAGTTTGAACAGTGAGAGATTGAAGAAGATGCAATACAGAGTCAGTGTTAATCCAGGCCCATCACAGGAGTGACCAATAAGAAAACGGTGAATCCTTGTGAAAGTTGTTGGAGTGGAGTCAACATAATGGCGAACATTATTAGGAAACATAGGAAATCAAAGTTAGAGTTACCCAATTGGCACCATGCACCTAGCCTAGTGTTCAATAGGTTTGCGTCTGCCAGGCCCTGTCAGAAGGGGGGCAATGAGTGCCATTTGGCATGGGCCTCATGCCTCTGCTTCAAAGGGATCTTGATTTGGGGGTCTCTAAAATTGAGGGGCCTCTGCTTGATCTTGGTTTGGGGGCCTCTAAATTTGAAATTGGCCCGGGCCTTAGTTCATCTAGGAGAGGGCCTGGCGCCTGCTATAAAGGAACAGGGACTCCCATCCAAGTCAGGCTGACTCATGCCTTAGAGGGAGAGCTGGGGGTGATATTTTTGCTGTTATTTTTCTCTGTCACCGAGAGAAATAAGAATAATAATATCACCTGCAATGTCATGTGGGTCGCTATTGTTGCTGTGTGTTCTATAGCCACTGTATCAGTAGACGAGGAGTGTTGTGTTTTCACTCTATAAAATTGGTGAGAGTTCCGGCAGATTCCAGCGCAGTGTTAAAGAAAGAGTGAATGATTCAGAAAGTGAGAGTTTTTGATAGTTGCAGAACCCACACTTTCTATCTTACTTTTGTATGTGGCAGTGCTGATATAAATATCCTGCTTAAACATCTTTCTAAATAGTGCTGCTAAAATTGTGAATGTTTTGGGAATTCAGTGGTGGGAGAAAGTAATGTTCTTTGAGGTATTCACCCCACGAAGCAAAAGATTTGCGAGTTATACTATAAGGCCGTGTTTTGTTCATTGAGTTTATAAGGCAGAGATGTTATTGAATTGGATTACCTTAAACAATAAAGGAATTAAACAGGGTAGATGCAAATAAGCTAAATAGTCCGAAGAAGAGTCTCGACCTGAAACGTTACCCATCCATTTTCTCCAGAGAAGCTGTCTGACCCGCTGAGTTACGCCAACAATTTGTCTCTATCTTTAACACAATGACAGATTACCATTAATGTGCTTTCAAACTGTGGGTAATTTAAATGTGGAGCACAATCTCTGTAAACCTTGGACAATTTTTCAGTGCGAGAATGGGTGAGGGCAGTGGAAATAAGGAGCAAAGGCAAATAGATGGAATTAACCTGTTCACTGCCTAGTTTTTTTTTTTCATTATTGGCCATGATCCGAGTATACTCCTGGGTGGCACTGAACAGGTTAATGTGCAGATCATCTATGACGGAATGGCAAAATAGTCTTGCAATGGTGAATATCTGGGGCTAACAAATGTGAATGACAGAATTTAGATTTTAACACATATACATTCTCAAGATATGGGAATCTCTTTCAGGCTTATAATCTTTGTTATGTCCACTATGTTTAGTCACCTTTCTAATATCATGCAGGGTGAAGTAGTTCAGCAAGTACTGACGTTTATCAGGATGGGAATTTGACATGAAATCAGGCAGCAACAACTGCAAATCCAAATGCACCACACGCATTGGTTTCCCTTGCCAATCCTATTAATTACAATTTCAGAAAACGCTAACAGACTTGTCATGCATGATATACCTGTCATAAATCTTTGTTGACTCAGCTTAACCTTATTGTTGACCTTATTGTTATCTCTTAAATACCTGGCTGACATTTCCTTAATAACTGATTCCAACATTTCCCTATGATTAATGCACAGCAGCTTCCTGATTTCTGTCTTACCTCCCCTTGATGAGGCAGTTATATTTATTTTCAATCTGTGGGAACTGTTCAAGCATCGCTGGAATTTTAAAAGATGACAACCAATGTACCCATTATCCCCATTGCCGCATCTTTCAAAAACTTGCAGGACACAAATAATCAGGTCTTGAGGATCTATCAGCTTTTGGTCTCATGCGTTTCTCCACTCCTTTATGTACCAGCGCTAATATCTTTTAGTTGCTCAAATACAGTGACTCATATTACCGTTTGCAAATCATTGCTCTGTACATGTAAATGAAAGCTCGTACAATCTTTTTTTCACCAGATTACTCTCATCTGCTGTTTTCTTTTTTAACATCAATTTCTCAATTAGTTGTAGAATTCTGATTTTTTTTGTTCAATCTTCAGGCTTATTTCTCTTTTTGGCAATATGTAAATCATTTTTCCGCAGGTTAACCCTTTTTCTACATTCTCTTGTTAGCCACTGTTCGACCACTCTTCCAGCTGAGGTATGGTACATTGAAGAGAAATCTATTCTTTAATTGCTTTAAATGTTAGCCACTGCTTGTTTGTGATTATACCTTTCAATGCAGTATCCAGGTCCCCCACAGCCAACTCATGACTCACACCTCCACAGTTCACTCTGTTTAGATTTAAGACCTTTTGAACTAAATTACTTGCAATTTTCCATGATATTATGATCAGTCTTTCTGAAAGGCCCCCTAGCTTGCAGATTATAATTAATCATTTCTCAGTGCACAGAAGTGAATCAAAAATAGTCTGACCCGTCATTGATTCCTTAGGATATTGATCTTGAAAATCATCTCATACATATTTCATGAATTTGTTCTTCACACCGTTGTTGCTACTTTGGATGCACAAATTTGTGTAGATTAATGTCCCCCATGACCATTGCATCACCTTTGTTATCTGCTACTCGAATTTCCTGATTATACTCTGCCTACATATTGTTACTCTACTTAGAAGCCTGAATATTTTCTGCCCCTTGCCATTCCATAGCTTCACCCAAAATCACTTTTTCTGATTTTCTGAGCAAAGATCTCACATTTTATTACCACTGATTCCCAACCTTCTTATGCATTATGAAACATTTAATTCCCAATCCTGGTCATGTTTTAATTCTTGATTTAAGATACAGCATGGAAACAGGCCCTTCAGCCCACTGAGTCCAAGCCGAGCATTGATCACCCATTCACACTAGTACTAGTTCTATGTTATTCCACTTTTTCATCCACTCCCGACACATTAGGGGCATTTGTTTCTACATTCTCCCAGTACGTCTCTTCGCCTCATACTTTGTGTCTTCAGCACTCAGTACATTTTTGGTTCTCTAGTATATCTGGCAAATTTGTGTGTCTTCATCTACGAAGGCAGATGCAAAGTAATTGCTTAATTCCTCCATTATTTCTTTATCCCCCATCATACATTCACTTATCTCTGTCTCTTGGCTTCACTAGTCTTTTCCTTTCTATACGTCTATAAAATCTCTTTCAGTCCATTTTTATCTTTCTTGCCAGTCCCATCTCATATCTATCTTGCCTTTCTGAGTTCTTAAATATTGCAAATCCTCTGGCCTATTGCTACTGGTGGCGATTATAAGCCTCCCCTTGCATTTAATGTTATGTTTATTTTTTCCTGCCAGCCACAGAGAACTATTTGTCCTGTTGGAGTTTTGTGCCTTTAATTTTTTTTGTAACTTATACATTAGTTTATAAGTTTAGTTTACTTTATTGTCACGTGAAAGGAGGTACAGTGAAAAGATGTTATTGCGTGCTACCCAGCCAGTGGAAACACTACACATCATTACAATCGAGCTATCCACAGTGTACAAATGCATGATAAAGGGAATAATGAATGAATGGAATTAAGATAGCTAGTAGCTCAGAATAGTAAGATTAAACGAGAACTTACCAGTTTGAAGTTTGATCTTTATTTTATGAGGAGTTACGATGAGGGATTACGTGAAGACCCCGCCAGCACACATGCGCTACATTCTTCAAAGCAGCGGTGGGAAATCACAGACAACAGTCGATGAAATAAACATAGTAAGATAAGAAGAACTAGAATACCAGTTGACCTTTATGATAGAGGGCGGAAGCGGAGGGCACGTAATCCCCACGGCCCTTGTAGTTGGGACCTAAAATGCTGGCGAAACTCAGCGGGTGCAGCAGCATCTATGGAACCTTGTAGCAGGGATCCTTGCGGTGTCGGGAGCCGGGATTTCCCCTTTGAATGCTCCCTCGGTTTTGGGCTTCCCCCGAGCCGGCGTGGCTTAGTAAACGGGGTTTCCCTCGCGGCCCCTGATAAAGAGCTTCCCCGCGATTCTGTGGTCGGCTTCGGATATCCCCGCAATTCGCAGGCGGTCCCTGGAGAAGGGAGCGTGTGGCGCTGGGGTTCCGACCACGGACCTCCAGCAGGAGCTCTGAACGCTTCCTGCAGTAAAAAAGAGACCTGAAAAAGTTAAAAACATACCTTCAGGTCCGAGCTCTCTCTAACTTCTACAGGTGCACAGTAGAGAGCATGTTGACCGGTTGCATCGTGGCTTGGTTCGGCAACTTGAGCGCCCTGGAGAGGAAGAGACTACAAAAAGTAGTAAACACTGCCCAGTCCATCATCGGCTTTGACCTTCCTTCCATCGAGGGGATTTATCGCAGTCGCTGCCTCAAAAAGGCTGGCAGTATTATCAAAGACCCACACCATCCTGGCCACACACTCATCTCCCTGCTACCTTCAGGTAGAAGGTACAGGAGCCTGAAGACTGCAACAACCAGGTTCAGGAATAGCTACTTCCCCACAGCCATCAGGCTATTAAACCTGGCTCAGACAAAACTCTGAACATTAATAACCCATTATCTGTCACTTTGCACTTTATCAGTTTATTTATTCATGTGTTTTTGTAGTCAATGCCTATTATGTTCTGTGTGCTGAAGCAAAGCAAGAATTTCATTGTCCTATCAGGGACACATGACAATAAACTTGAACTTGAGCTGTTGGAAGCAGAGCTCCAACAGCTTGTCGTTTGCGCAATGCGAGAGACGATATGTAGCGCATGCATGCTGGCGGGGTCTTCACATAGTCACTCACGTGACTCCGAAGTAAAATCGCTCTTTAGTTGTTGATAGGATGGTTCAGTTGCCTGATAACTGCTTGGAAGAAACTGCCCTTGGATCTGGAACTCTTTAAATACTAATCAGTACCTGTCCACTATCAATATGTTCTCTCAATCAACTACAGCCGTGTCCTGTCTTGCCTTCAAGGTTGCCTTGGATTAGATTTAACATCTCAGTTTTGCAATGAACTACATCACTTGCAAACTCAATGTCTCATTCTTTATATTAGAGTTATGGAGTCAACCAACATGAAAACATGCCCAAGGCTTCCATGTCCTACATCAAGTACCTATCTACACTAATCCTATTTTCCTGTACTCAGTCCACAGTTTTCAATGTCATGCATTCAGGTACACATCAAAATGTGCCGTGAGTGAGTATGGGTGTGAGTGTAGAGGTGTAGGTGTGTGTGTGTTAGTGTGAGGTGTGAATATGGGCGTCTGTGCAGGTATGAGTGTGTATATGGGTGTGAGTGCAACTGTGTGTATGCGTGTATGGGGGTGTGAATACGTATCAGTGCAGGTGTAGGTTAGTGTGTGTGGGTGTGCATGTTGGCATGGGTGTGAATGAGTGTGAGTGGGCAGATGTTGTGACTGCATGTGTGAGGATGTGTGTTGGTGTGGATGTGAGTGAGTGTATGTAAGCATGCATCTGTTGGTGGGGAGAAAGCGTGGTTGAGTGTGGGTATTGGTGTGGGTGTGAGTTGGTGTGGTTGTGTGTTAGTGTGATTATGGATGTGTGAGTGGGTCTGGGTATGAGTATTAGTGTGTGGATGTTCTCAACGTAGATGTGGAAGGAGTTTTAATGTCACATTATATCCTAGGAAGTTATGGGAAGTTATGACTAGGGGAACTCCAGTGCCACATGCTTGGGACGATGAGGTGCAGATAATGCAGCAAGGTTTGCTTCAACTTTGCTGGAAGTATCTCAGCACAAAGAGTGATGGAGACTCTTGCTGACGTACTGACTCTCCTCCGTCCGGTGATTACTACCTTCGTTTCTGCTTTTACACGGATTGCACTTTGATAGAGTGGAATGAATCATGTTCCCAGCAGATTCTCAGCACTTTCATTTTTATTGGCTAATCCTGCAAGGTCATTGAAGTGTTTCTTGCTTTGGATATCCATTTATAGTTGCTTACTATTGGCACCGATCACCAGTGCCAATTCCCAGCCAACTCGAGTCTCTTTTATTGCCCGTAACTCTTCAGGCACCAGCAAAACATTGCCATTTGGTCCTCATGTCTGCTGCATTATCTCCAGTATAGTTAGAGACATACAGTTATACTGCAGGGAAACAGGCCCTTCGGCCCAATTTGTCTATGCCGACAAAGGTGCCAACACAAGCTACTACTGTTTTAGTTTGTTTACCCCATTTCCCTCTAAAGTTTTCCAACCCATGTAATGCACCCTGGGTAGGGCGTGGATAGAGTGGATGTGTAGTGGATGTTTCCACTAGAGGGAGAGTATAGGACCAGAGGTCACAGCCTCAGAATAAAAGGAGATGAGGAGGAGGAATACAAACCAAAAATTGACAAGGTAATTTATTCCAAATATCTTGTCACTAAGTTGATTTTGGAGATCATGTAATGGTAAATCATGATTTGACGGAGAACAGGTTGACCCTTTGAATTAATTCAAACCTGGGGTCAAGGAAAGAGCGTTCACGTCACGGCCCTGTTTCCACCAATCTTTCCACCACCATGCACAAGAAGTGCAAGACAGACATCTCCTTCTTCTTCTTCTTGCATACAGCATGCACAGCCTAAAGTTGTAGGGCAACTTGTTCTATTTGATCTTATTTGATTGTGCACACCAGGTTAATTGCATTCATCGAAACAGGGCGGACCACGTGAAGGTTGCAATCTCCCACCCCAAGGCAGACATCATAGTAAGCGGATGCCGGGAAGTGTGTTCAGCACTGGCTGAGCAACTCCTAATCTTGTGTGTGAACTCGACAAGAAGAAGAACTCAAACCTGACAAGTTCCTTTGACTTTCACTGTTAAAAAAAAAATCAAACTAAGCTATGACTTCTCACTAGTGGGAGAGTCGAGGACCAGAGGCCATAGCCTCAGAATAAAATAACGTACCTTTAGAAAGGAGATGAGGAGGAATTTCTTTAGTCAGAGGGTGGTGAATCGGTGGAATTCTTTGCCACAGAAGGTTGTGGAGGCCAAGTCAGTGGATATTTTTTAAGGTGGAGATTGACATATTCTTGATTAGTAAGGGTCTCAGGGGTTATGGGGTGAAGGCAGGAGAAAGGGGTTGACATGGAAAGATAGATCAGCCATGATTGAATGGCAGAGTAGACTTTTGATGGGCCAAATTTCCTTATTCTGCTCCTAGAACTTATGAATTTATTATAAGGCAAGAAGGTTTTCATCTGTGGCAGGGAGATTGATGTGGTGGCAATTTGCATTTATATACACACCAACATGGTGTAAGAAATAGTGAGACACAAAATGCTGGAGCAACTCAGCAGGACAGGCAGCATCTCTGGAGAGAAGGAATGGGTGACATTTCGAGTCGAGAACCTTCCTCAGTCCGAAGAAGAGCCTCGACCCGTAACGTCACCCATTCCTGTTTTCCAGAGATGCTGCCTGTCCCGCTGAGTTACTCCAGCATTTTGTATCTATCTTCGATTTAAACCAGCATCCGCTGTTCCTTCATACACAAGGAATAGTGAGATACAGGATAAGATAGTAAGAGCTTTATTCCAACCCTGAACACCAGCAGGACCAGTAACGCTGAAGGGCCTTGTCTGTGCTTGAAACTCTGTCTAGCGGTGGTAAGGTTTAAACCTCCTGCAACATCAGTCAGATGTGCTCCAACACAACATTTTTATTAAAGCTGATTGTTCATTTCAGTTCATCACAGTAGTTTAAGTGGAAACAACAGATCCTCGGTTTGATACTAAACCATGTTCAGTAAACCACTTGTGCAGCAAAGCGGGTGGGAAAATGCAAGTATGGTGCTGCAGAGCTCTATTGCAAGTGTGCCGGGCACTGCATGCATGGTTCTGCAACAATATCCTTGGTAGCATTGGAGAGATTAAAGAGTGCTTTGGTAAAGAGAGGTTAAGATTAAGAAGGGTCACAACAGGAAGGTTTAAACTAAACACCAGGAATATTTAGCAGGTCAGATAGCATCTGCGGAGAAAGAAACAGAGCTTCAAACTGTCTGCTTCTCTTCATGCAGATGCTGCCTGACATGCAGCTTCTCCCAGGCATTTCCTGTTTTGTTTCAGATTTCTTGCATCTGTGGGTTTTTACTCCAGTGGCTGACGTTGATTGGGACATTAGGTGCCTGTGGTGATGTTTGGGGAAGGGCGGTGGTCGACCCCTGAACCTAAAGGTATTGTAAGGTCAGGTGGTAGCAAATGTAAGATGAGGGGGTAACATAGATATGGCCGTACACGGGGGTGTGGGATAGAGTGAGGGGGATGGGATTGGAACACTGTGGAAGAGTGAATGAACAGGATGTTGGTGAGCTGTGGTGCACAATGATGCAAAGAATCGAAGGGACTTTGCTGAGTGGCGTCACCTCCAGTGTTGCAATAGGACCAGGGGTGGAAATCCTGGAGGTGGGGGGGGGGGGGGGGGGGGGACGGGGGGGGGGGGGGGGGTGGACACATGTCCCCCCCCCCCCCCCGCCCCTGCATTGAGAGGTGGGGACGAACCCCCCCCCCCATGTTTTGTCATCCGGACTTTATCAGCTGCTTTCTAAGGGCTGAATCGGCTCATTCGCGGGGCCTTTCAGCGCCCGGCATGGCTTAAAATCAAACTGCTGCATCGAGTCGATCAAGGCTCCCATTGTTGAAGCCCCCGCCGGCCGATGAAAGACCCCGTGAACAAGCCCACGGCCGAAGCCCTGCGTGTGTGCGCATGCTCGCGTGTGGCCGCCAAGAAATCTTGTCCCCCGCATGTTTGACAGCGATTTCCGTGCCTGATATAGGACGACCATCTTGTCCCAAGAGTGACCAAGAATGGTTGCTGATGGGACAACTCAGACTGGATTCCATAAAGATTAGATGCATGGGGAATGATGCCGTCCTGTGCAAGCTGGTGCAGGAACTGCATTACAACGCAAGGATGGTGCAGAGATGGAAGTGAACGGGTTGGATTACAGGAGTGATGTGTAATGAACTGGAACTTGTGGATCAGTGTGTTTCAATCCAGAGATCTAGTTTAGAGATACAGCATGGAAACAGATTATTTGGTCCATGTAGCCATGGCAACTATTGACCACCCAATCACACTAGTTCCATGTCACCCCTACACACTAGGGGCAATTTGCAGATGTCTTAAAATAAACTTTATTAAACTACAAACCTGCACGTCTTTCTTGGGATGTGAGAGGAAACTGGAGGAAACCCAAATAATCACAGTGACAACTCCACACCGACAGACAGCACCCGAGGTCAGGATCGAACCTGGGCCTCTGCCGCTGTGTGGTAGTGGCTCTACCAGCTGCGCCACTGTGTTTAGGTCAATTTAGCGATACAGTGCGGAAACAAGCCCTTCGGACCACCGAGTCTACACCGACCAGCGAGCAACACAAATTAACACTATCCTACACACACTGGGGACAATTTACACTTATACCAAGCCTATTAACCTACAAACCTGCACGTCTTTGGAGTGTGGGAGGAAACCGAAGATCTCGGAGAAAACCTACACGGCATGGGAAGAAGATACAACCTCCGTGCAGACTGCACCCGTAGTCGGGATCAAACCCGGGTCTCTTAGCAAGCCCTATTAAGACAGCATCTCTACCGCTGCACCACCATGTTGCCGCATGTGTGGAAGAAACAAGCGTGATGTAATTAGATTTCAAATCTCCTTTATATGGTCTGCGTAATGAGATTCAGTGGCAAAGCAGAGGGCATGTCAGCAATTGAGTATTGATTAGATAGCAGAGTGTAATAATGGTCTGTGAGAGGAGGGTGGAAGCATGGGATTAGGATGCTGACTCATAGTGAATAAACAGCAATGTGGATGGACTGGTGGGACTGAATAGCCTGTTTCTATTGTGCAATCATTCTGTAATTCTGAGAGCATTGATTGCCACACTGTTTTGGTTGGACAAGGTCAATCTCAATTAAGAGCCCGCTGTGGGTGGCATCAGGGCATAAACAAACTCAAGATTTCAAATTAGGCGTCTGCTGCTGATTAGCTGACGGGAAGCCTAGTAACAGGAGTGAAATAACGGCTCAGCCACTCATGAATTATTAATAACGTTGCACTAGAATTAAAACTAAATTAAGTTATTGTCCTTGAAGCGCCACTTTACCAGTTACAACGCACTGACTAAACGCGCCAATTCTCCACGTTAGTTTGTTTACCTAAACCAAATTCCATTATTGCTTGCCGCGTTCTGAAAATGTTCATGGGAGTTACAGACCCAATTGGACTGAGATCTGCTCACAGTACTTTTATTGTTACAAGGGACTTGGGGCCATAAAGGGAAGTTTTTGAAAGAATCCAGGAAAAGCTTGGCACGTTAAGAGCTCCAACAGTGGCTGTAGAGAAAGGAACAGCATTATGTTTCAAATCAATGGCCTTTCATGAGAATGAAATAGTCATAGAATCATTGAATCATACACCATGGAAACAGGTGCTTCGGCCCAACTTGTCCACACCGACCAACATGTCCCATCTGCACTAGTCCCACCTGCGTGCGTTTGGCCCATATCTCTCTAAACCTGTCCTATCCATGTACCTATATAAATAATTCCAGCCTTTTCTGTCTGTGTCAGCATTACTCATGCAAGGCCAGACTTTAACCCTGAACCTACAGGTAAAATTGACCCCAGTTCAATCATGGCTGATCTACCTCTCCCTCCTAATCCCATTCTCCTACCTTCTCCCCATAACCTCTAACACATGTAGTAATCAAGAATCTATCTACCTCTGCCTTAAAAATATCCACTGACTTGGCCTCCACAGGCTTCTGTGGCAAAGAATTCCACAGATTCACCACCCTCTGACGAAATACATTTCTCCTCATCCCCTTCCTAAAAGAACACCCTTTAATTCTGAGGCTACGACCTCTAGTCCTAGACTCTCCCACTGCTTCTGCTGAAACCTAAACTGTGCATCAGTGAGCAGGTTAATGGTGGGTAAGTCCCATGTATTAGTATTTCTGGCATCATCTTCCATCACTTTGCTGATGAACGAGAGTGGATTAACTGCGCCGTAATTAGTTGGAGTTGATCTCTCCTGCTTCACACGAACAGTACATATCTGGCCAATGTTCCTCATTTTCCACATCATAGGCTAAAGTAACTGTAGTGGAACAGCCCTGATCTTATCAAATATCCGGCAGACTTCAGGATCTGAATGGCCAACAACTGCATATATTTCTTATTTTCTTTGTCACGTGAAAAAAGACATGTTGGGAAGGAAATGAGAACAAAGGAAATATTTTAAAAGGTAATAAAACACAAAGTGCTGGAGAAACTCAGCAGATCAAGCAGCATGGGCAGAGGTAATGGATGTTTTGGATCAGGGCCCTTTAGACTGATTCTATTAGGAGGTAGAAAGCTGGAAATTAGAGATGGGGGTGGGATTATATTATATTATATTATATTATATTATAATCTAACATAGATATAGATATTATATAGTTATACACAATCTACATTGTATATAAATATAATACAGATTGATAGATTAGAATCTATTATCTAGATGGTAGATTATATACCTATCACTTGCCACCATCTGGCAGGTGATAAGTAAATACACACGGAGTTGTATCAGTAAGAAAGGGACACATTGCTCTCATCAGGCAGAGGAAGAGAACTTCTTCAAAGTAGTCATACTTCGAGGAGATTTCACAGTGGAGCAGTAAAATGGTGATACAAGGAACTGCAGATGCTAAAATCTTGAGCAAAACAACGTTTTTGAAAGGTAGGCTGTCCTTCAGGAAGGAATGTTACACAGTCCGGACAGGATTATTAAAGCTAACAGAGGGAGGTACGGGGAGATGGAAGAGTTTCTAGCAGCAGTGACTTAGTCTTGTTTAAACAGGGATCTTGCAAATATTACAAATCCGTCTAAAAAAGACGAATTAGGTAAATCTAGTCTTTAAGGATTGGGGAAAATTTTAGAGTTGATAACCTGGAACTAAATTAATTGCGATTTAGAAGCATGGAAAAACTGATGGCATGCAGAGTTTTATTGAACACAAATGACATCTAACAAAGCTGAGTGAGTTATTTGAGGAATTAATGGAGGGAGTTGATAAGGTTCATGTGATTTTCTTTGTGTGTGGATTAACTTAAGTAAGATTTTTGATGAAGTCAGCAAAATTGGAGCTGATGAATTGAAAGGGGTCCTGTGAATGTGGTATCATCAGAAAACAGAGAGGTGGTAAGCAGCTGTTTATCTGAATGCAGGGAGATACATGGATTGGTGATCACATCATTGATCTTCTCATCTATATTAATGGCCTGGATAAGGACACAAGGGGCAACATTGAAAAATTGAAGATGACACAATGATGCACAGAACTGTGATGAAAACAGGAACAGGTTTAAGGAGAACATAAACACCCTGGTGAAATGGCAGACAGATGGCAGTTTTAATTTAAGGCAGAAATACGTGAAGTGATGCATTTTCCAAGTGCCGGCACTGACTCAGTCTAAGAGCTGCCTAACTTGTCCCACTCCCCTGCTGTCTTCCCATTGCTCTGGCAATCATCTGCCAACTTGCAGTCTTTTTGGAAATGCATTCCAGATAATAACATGATGATGTTGGCATCTGTTCATCTGCGAGAGATGATGGGACGGCTTTGACGATGTCCTGCTTGGAGAGGGGGATGGTTTATCTACGTTGCGTTTCCTGCCTGGATCCCTTGAAGGAAGGACACGTTATGATGTGACTCCAGGAAGGTTTTTTCCAGGTTGCCCATCGCTATTTCAAAAGCATTGTAAATTGTGCAAATGTTGTATTCCGTGCTGTAAGGAAATTATCTACCTCACTCTCTGGTTCATGTTACACGAGAACTGGAACCCTCTATTATTGACCTCACTACCAGTGAAAATAGTTTGGAATAACTTAGCACATTTTCTTTTAACTTCTGCATTGTTCCATTACTATCAGGCCCACTCTCAGTAAAAGCTGGTGAATAGCGAACAGGACTATAAGATACAACTGTCCCGACTGTGTCACTTAGTTGGTCATGGTCAATAGAAAATGATTTCTCACGCTGTCCACTGAGATTAAGAAGAAATATGGAAATGTTATGAACTAGCAAGATTGTTTATGATTAAGAAATGACTATTCATTAGATTAGATTAGATCCTTTATTTGTCATTCAGACCTTTCAGTCCGAATGAAATGTCGTTGCCTGCAGCCATACATGTAATAATAAACAACAAAACACACATTAAACACAAATTAACATCCACCACAGTGAGTTCACCAGGCACCTCCTCACTGTGATGGAGGCAAAAATCTTAGGGTTACTGTCTTTTCCCTCCTCTTCTCCCTCTGCGCTGAGGCGATATGTTGTTACTGAGCTCCACGAACGGGCCGGTTCAAGCTCCGCGGCCCGGGGTGGTCAAAGCTGCCGCCCTCCAGTCCAGCGGACGCAGCTGTTGCCGCGGGAGCTCCAGAAAACAGGCACCAGCCTGTGACCTGCGAGCTCCCGATGATGTCGTCCACTGGCCCGCGGCCAAGCCCCGGATTCAGGTTAACGCCGCCTCAGCTACCGGAGCACCGCCTCAGCCCCGCGCCGCGCCGCTCTGTGTGAGCTCTGCACTCGCTTATAATCCTTTAGAGACAGATTCATATCCGGAAGCAAGAAAAGCCAATCTGGAGTCGAATAAAATTAATTTGGGTATACCTGTAGACTTTTGCTGTTAAACTTCAAGGCAGTGACTAGCTGCCTGTGCAATATCGGCAATCCAATTTATTAATGAAGCACATAGGATTTGCCTTTCGTTGTTAGTAGCTCAAGTGCACACTTTGTAAGTATATGAACCACAGCTCATGCCAGATTTCTCATTAATATAGCATGTACTTGACTGTCAACAAGCCCATCTGTGACTATTGTACAAGTTCTGTGCATTTCTGTGCTCAGTTTAGTGGCAATTGAGTGTTCCTCTCTAAGGAATGTCCAGTCCAGTAAGATTGTGTAGGAAGGAATTGCAGATACTGGTTTATACCAAAGATAGGCACAAAGAAAGACCATTCGGAGAAGCCCCCAGTTACTCGAGTAACTCAGTGGGCCAGGCAGCATCTCTGGAGAAAAAGGATGGGTGACGTTTCAGGTCGGAACCCTTCTCCAGACTGCTTTGCTTTTAGCAGTCTGAAGAAAGATTCTGCTCTGAAACGTTACCCATCCTTTTTCTCCAGAGAAGATGCCTGACCAGCTGAGAGACTCCAGCACTTTGTGTCTATCTTCTGTCCAGTATGATTGCGTCATTTTCCTAAAAACATCAGAATGAGATTCTAAACAAAGACTGTTCCCACTTGTCAAGATCGGTGAGATCAATAGACAGCGTAAGAATTCTCTGAAGAAAATATCCTAAATCTTGTTGGATTGATTTACCCTCACATTTCCCACTTCTTTATGATATTGAAGGAGGGCATTCAGCCCATCAGGTCTATTTGAGCTCCCAGGGCAATCCCATTAATGGTCAATCTGTTAATATTGGTTTCTAAACGGGTATACCATCAGTATTTAGCCGAGGTCTACTTTTGCGTAAATATACTACATGTAAATAATACCCAGCATCAATCCAAGTTTGAGCAATCATCAAGGGAGATGTAAACCGGGTGCTTCCCAGAATGGTCAACGGTTGTAACTTGGTTGGAAATGTGGCAGGTCAGGTAAATATGCCTTTCATTGACTACATTTGCTGCTTGGAGCATTGGAAGGAAGAACCTTTGTGATAAGTCAACTCTCACATTCACAATGCAAATCAGCAGACTGTATAATGCTGATAATCTGGAAAAATAAAACAGAAATGCTGGAAAAATCGGTGAATCATCTTCTTGTTCCGCTGCATTCCATCTGGTGAAGAGTCTCCCATGGAATTGTCTGACTGGGAGCTCAGAGATTTGGAACTCACAATGATGAAGGAACAATGATACATCTCCAAGTCCGAATGGTGTGGGGCTTGGAGAGGAACCTGGTGAAAATATTCTCATGCACCTATTGTCCTTGTTCTTCTTGGTAATGGAGATTACGGGCTTGTGAATAATTGCTGGAGTATTCTAGGCAAGGAAATGCACTACACTTTGTCAATGGTGCGCAATGGAGTCACTGTGTGCAGTGGGTGAAGGGAATGAATGATTAGGGTGGTTGATGAGATCTTAGTCAAACTAGGCTACACCGTCCCACTATGTGTCAAACCACCTGGTTCTCTCCAAATAAAGAACCCAGAGATCACTTCAGGTTTTGGGTGCTTTGATCTACTACTTATGCTGATGCCTTGTTTTTTCATTTGGTTTACTGCTGCTTGTAATGAGATGAGATTTTCCTGTTCTTCCCATTGGGTCTCACTCCTTTCAAATCTTTTCCAGGGGGATCGCCGTTGCGTCATTTCACAGTCACATCGGTCGTCAAAGCCCGGGAAAGACTCCCTTTTAATCGAGCAGGTCTTCAGCCCTCACATGTATCCCAATTCCATGAAATCCCACATGAAGAACAACCCGTTGTACACGGATCTCCGGCTGACCGAGGTCCTGGAGCAGAAGCAGCCGCAGCCATCATGGGTCATCGAGGAGTACAACAGGACCAGTGACAAGGTAGCGTTAACAGCTCTGGAAATCCTGGTGAAGACCGGAGTCAGTGTCTTTATTCTGCTATTGTGCTTTAATCTTCTGTTAAATTCTTCTGAAGTCAGACTCAAGAGAAGACAGCCTGCAGAGGATTAGTAGGAAGATAGACACAAAATGCTGGAGTAACTCAGCGGGTCAGGTAGCATCTCTGGAGAAAAAGGGTGGGTGACGTTTCAGGTCGGAACCCTTCTTCAGACTGAAAGTAGAGGGGGGGGGGGGGGGAACTGGAGGTAGGAGAAGGCCAGAATAAATCAGATGACCAAGGTGGAGCCCATAATGGGCCATTGTTGGTTGAGGAAGATGTGATACCTTTTGTGGCCCTTCTTCAGACTCAGTCTGGCGACTTGGTCAAATGGATTCAGAACTGGCTTAGTGATAGAAGACTGAGGGTTGTGGTGGAAGGTCAATATTCAGGCTGGATTTCCGTGGCCAGCGGAGTTCCATAGAAATCTGTGTTGGGACTCTGTTGTTTGTGGTATACACAAATGACTTGAATGGAAACTAAGCCGTGTTGGTTAGTAGATGACACCAAGACTACTGGGGTCGTAGACTGTGAGGAAGGCTGTCAAAGTATACAATGGGATATAGATCAGCTACAGAAATGGGCAGGGAAATGGCAGATACATTTTAATCCAAGCAAGTGTAAGGTGTTGTAATTTGGGAGGTCAAATGTAAGGGGAAAATATACAATTAATGGCAAGACCTGTACACAGCATTGATGTACAGAGGGATCTTGAGGTCCAAGTCCAGAACTCCCTGAAAATGGCCCAGAAGTAGATAGACTGGTGAAGAAGATATATGGTATACTTACCTTCATTGGTCAGGTCCTTGAGTTAGTGAGTTAGGAAGTCATGATACAGCTATATGACTTTAGGAGTATTATACTGCATATACTGCATTAGGAGTATTATGTGCAGTTTTAGTCGCCCCATTACAGGAAGGATGTGGAGTTTTTGGAAAGAGTAAAGTGAATGTTTACCAGAATGATGCCTGGGTCAGGGGGTATTTGCTACAGGGAGAGATTGGACCGACTTGGATTTCATTTCTCCGTTGAGGGGGAGACCTGATAGAAGTGTATAAAATGATAAAATGGTAAAAGTATATAAACAAGCTCACTGGCCACATCCAAGAACATATAAACTCTGTACAAACAGCACCCGTAGTCAGGATCGAACCAGGGACTCTGGTGCTGTAAGGCAGCAACTCTACCATTGTGCCACTGTGCCGTCCCAATAGGAAATACCAAAGCATTTCTCCATTCCTGATTACTGGGTAAAGAACAGATAATGATCAACTCTTCCAGTTCCAGGCAGTGTGCAGTGGATGTGAATTGCATCTAATGTATTCTCCGATGTCATGATTTTATTGTACGATCCTCTTCCCCTGATTGAGATGCACGTTAACTTTCAGCTGCTCTGGGTAATTGGCTGTAGTCTGATCAATATACAGCACAAACTCTTCCCTCATTGTCTCCAGTCTGTGTATTAACTGAAGACATGCAGTTTCATTTTTTCCATCAAGTACCCTCGCAATTGAATCACGCAGCTCACTGTGTCTCAGAGCAAGTCCACATATTATCCCATGTGGGAGGGATCCCATCTGCCATATTACATTGCAGCTCAGGCATCTTATACCCTGTCAATATTGATTTCTCCAACTTCCAGTCACCCTTGCATTCCCCCTCCCTCCATCCCTCCCCCACCCTAGTGGATGTGCTATCTTTTCACTATCATCCTATTGAGTTTCGCTGTCAGTATAACTTGTTATCATCTTCCCCACAGCCAACAATGGACCATTGTGGGCTCCACCTTTCCTGGATCATCATTCCTTTTTGCATATCTTTCATTCATTTGTTTTATTTACCTTCTACATCCCTCCTTTTCCTTTAAGTCAGAAGAACAGTCTCGATCCGAAACACCACCAAAGGCTGGGTTTTCATTTATTGGAACAAAACAAAAGAGCGTTATTATAAAATAACTCGCACTGTACAAAAACGTGCTGCTGGAGGAACTCAGTCAGTGGTACAGGGATTAATGGCGTTTCGTGACAAGCTCCTGCATCAGGGCTGAGAGTTTGGAGGGGAGATCACTAGGATGAGGAAGTGAGGGGGAATGAGGCAGGAGCTGGTAAGCAAGAAGTGGACCCAGGGGATGAGGGAGTTAATAAGCAGACAAAGTCCACATTGGGGGAGGGCAGTGAATCAGACAGTGGGCCCTAGCTTATGGAAGGATCATTCGGAAGCCTGATTGTTATCAAAGAAGCTGTTCCTGAGACTGGTGGTCATTATTGGCATGAATCCATTAACATTTACCTACATTTGGGACGTAGTCGGATTGGGTTACTATTGTTTAAGACAACCCGCTCCACTTTGTACACTCAGCTAAAGACAACATTAACACAAATTTCTGTCTCGTTTACAGAATCAAGAATCTTTGAATCCGAATAACTTAGAGTACTGGATGGAGGATATCTACACTCCGGGATATGACTCCTTGCTGAAACGGAAAGAGGCAGAATTCAGACGGGCAAAAATCTGTAAGATTGCTGCCTTAATCGTAGCAGCGGTCTGCACAGTGGTTTTGGTCATTGTGGTCCCAATTTGCACTATGAAATCTTAAAGTTTTTAATAATACTTGTATGAAAGCGTCCGAATAAATGTCTGAAGTCTCAGATCAGTACATGCATTTGGGACTGATATTTATCACTGTTTTAACCTTTTGTGTGCTCTATACATGGTCCACTGGATCAGACCGTAAGGTTTTAATCTTCACCAGTGAGCAACAAGTTAAAATGTTTGCATAATCTTCCTCCTCTGTGCAGTGTTTTACTTCAATTACTGGAAACAATCAGACTGATGACTCCATCAGACAAGGTACAAGAGTACTGTGTCGGGATGGAGTTATCCAGTTTGCAGGCAGAGAGTCAAAATGTTGATGGGATGCTTAACTGAACATGCTGACAATGAAACAAGGTACTGGGAAAATAACAACGTGAAGATAATTGCCACTTTTCACAATGTCTGAGATCAGTTATATTTTGGCAGCAGAATTTAAAGTAGAATCATTTAGGCTGACATTTACATCTGCTGCAAATGTTAGGGATTGAAGCGGAGGCTCCGTCTTTTATATTGATCTTCTCTGGGGCGTTTCTGCCGTTGCTGGTGGGAGTTTCACCTGTCATGCTGGGTTCAGTCCCTCCAAACCTCAATGTGGACAAACCCTTGCCCTCCACAGAAGGGCAGCAAAGTGTGGTCACCCTGCAAACAGCTTCTTGTGACGACAGGGACAATAGGTTCATTTGGTTCCCAGGACTCTGCATCGACCACAGACACATCTGGTTCACCTGCTAATGAAGTTAGGTTCCATTGGAACCAGTTTGTGCACATTCATCTGTCACAGAATGAGAAACAAATCTGACAATAAAACCCTTTGGGTACATGTGAGTACATGCCGAAGATAGACACAAATTGCTGGAGTAACTCAGTGGGTCAGGCAGCATCTCTGGACAAAAAGGATGGGTGACATTTTGGGTCGGGACCCTTCTTCAATTGTGTTCCCTCTTGCCTGACCTTTAAATTCCTCTGGGCAACAGTTGCAAAGGGATGGAGTTGTTTATTGTACGCCCCAACCTTCAGACACATTGGCACCCATGTTCTGAACTTGGTGAGCTGAGCTTTCAGGTTGTTACCTGCTCGTTCAGCTTGTTCTAGCACCTGAGATAATCAGGAGTGCAGGCTGGTAACTGGGTGGCTTAGATACAAACCGGAGACTGGTGGGTCGAAGCTTCTGTCTCAGTTACCAATGAAACTTAAGCGAAGGTGAAGTGAAAATAGCACAGAATGAAAACCAATGAATTAGTCACATGAAATAAAAGCAAGTAATTGATGAGAAAGTCTGAATGAAGAGAATTGAGGAGGAGAAAGGGAAAGGAAACAATAGTTTAATAAAATCACAGGCTTATTGTGTAGGAAGGAACTGCAGATGCTGGTTTGTACAGAAGAAAGACATAAAGTGCTGGAGTAACTCAGCAGGTCAAGCAGCACCTCTGGTGTAAAAGAATGGGTGATCTTTCAGGTCGGAACATTTCATCAGACTGAATGTAGAGGTGGGGAACTAGGTGTAGGTAAAGGCCAGAACACATCAGGATGGCAACAGGTGACCCAGGAAGGGTGGAGCCCATACTTGCTGATTGGTGGCTGGGGAATAGGTGATAACGAGAGGGATTCAGGGATGCGAACAGGGGAACTGGTGTAGCCTGCAGTCTGTGTCTTCCCATGCTCATGTGGGCTGAGCGAGCTAACCTCCTCACAGGGATGCCACTGTGTGAGACACAGTGAGGTCTCAGACGAACCCATGCACCCACCTCCGACTCTCCCTCTTCCCTCCCCTCCCCATCCTCCTCCCTGTCTCCTTCACCGCCATACTGGTATGCTCCAAGACCATCTAATAGGCAGTAAGACTGGAGCAAAGCCTAGTGTCCAACCATAGCATAGAGGCTTTAAACATCTCTGGAATTCAGAGATATTCCAAATTTAATGATTGTAATTAAAACATTTTTTAATGTAGAGTAAAAATAAACTGTATTAAATCCTAATAAATTGCTAAATAGGATAATGTCAAATACAAATCACTCAACTCACTTTTTAGTAGATCTCCATGTTGGGAAACATGATTAAGGTTGAGTGGTGACTTAACTCCTGCACCTAGTACAGCAAAGGATGGACAACCTCAGCAAGTTCAGGCTCTGCTCTTCCCCAGTTGTCCAGCGCCAGAGACCCGGGTACAAACCTGACCTCGGGTGCTACCTGCAGTATGTGGAGCTAGCACGTTGGTTGTCTCCCAGTTCCCGACACTTGCCCTCCAGGTGTAAGGTTTCCTCCCGCGGACATGCCTAGTGTAAGGTTAATTGGCCACTACAAATGGGCCCAAGCATGCAGGTGAATAACATCATCTAGGAGGAGTTGATGAGATTGTAGGATTAGTATTAATGGGCGGTTGAAGGTCTACACGGGCTCGATAGTGTGAATTCCATGCTGTATCTCTCCAGTGCTCTATCTCCTTTGCTGGTTAGAGCAAGAGGGGGACTAGCTGGAGCAGCTGAAATGTCCACTCTCCTTGCCATTAAAGTCAAGGACAGAATTACAATCTGTTGGTAGGTTTGGAGTGATACAGCTTCCCCACATGATGTGTGTGCCAACAATCTAACTAACAGGTTGGCAACATCCACCCTTTGATCTTAACATTTTTGAGAGAGTATCCAGACTTCCAGAATCTACGGCAGGAACCTTAATGCATAAGAAATGGACCATAGAAATATAGAACCCGGGGGACACACAAATGAATGAACACAAGAAAACTGGTGAGCCTTGCATTGCCCTGGTGATCATGGGTTTCAAAGATAATGGGCAGGCTGACCGAGGGTGTGACTGACCAAGACTGGGAACCATTCCTTACCAAAGATAGACACAAATGGTGGAGTAACTCAGCAGGACAGGCAGCATCTCTGGATAGAAGGAATATGTGAAATTTTGGGTCGAGACCCTTCTTCAGTCAGTTACTCGACCTGTAATGAAACTCATTCTTTTTACCTAGAGATGCTGCCTGGCCTGCTGAGTTACTCCAGCATTTTGTGTCTATCTTTGGCTTCAACCAGCATCTGCAGTTCCTTCCTACGCGTGATAAGTGGATACATGTGAGGGGGAGGGCTGGGAGGTTGTTTGGCAGATTGTTGGACAAAAAGCTGGAGGTGAAAAGACCATCATCTCCGCACTGGTAATCGCTGGTCGGCGTGGACTCGGTGGATGGAGACAGTGATAGGAGGGAAACTTTGGTAATCGCCCCTAAGACCCAAGGACCAAAGTCATCCTTTATTCCCTGGATATCCCCCTGAAACACTGTCATCTCTGAATCCTGCCTCCTTGGTGGCTGGATCAACATGAAGGGGGGTGGGGGGTGAAATTTCCCTTTTAATATCTGCAAATACTGAATAATCGCATACATCATAATTGTTGATCATTAGCTGTGAATTATAACATGTGTTCAGTCCTGCGATCCCACCTGTGAAAACTGTGATCTATAACAATTGAACTGAATAATTTTGTATATAATCATAAAATAAACAGAGCTGAATGTAATACCACGTGGAGCAATGGAGTGTATAAAATTATTCCAAATTATGCCAACTGCTTCTCAGAAATTGTATGCTATCTGTGTAGCACATCAGAGCAATGGGTGACAGGCTTGTAATAGGAACAAGTTAGTCTGCCAGGCAAACTAGAAGGAAATTGTTTCACTTTGGCAGATTGCTCCATTTGCCACAGGAAGACTAAATTGAAGATAGGCTGCAATATTAAAGTTATATTCCAATTCAAACTGTACGCTCTTTCAGATCAGGTACACCAGAGATAGCCAGAAATGCAGGCTGGTAACTGGGCGGCTTAGATACAAACTGGAGACTGGTGAGTTTCTGTCCCATTACCAATTAAACTACAGAGAAGGTGAGAAAGTGAATATAGCCGAGAATGAAAACCAATGAATTAGAATCACGTTTTCAAGAGAGAGTTAGATATTGCTCTTAGGGCACTAAGCCCTAAGTGGGAACAGGGGGAACTGCAGATGATGGTTTACTCACAAGGAGTAACAGTTGATCAGGCAGCATCTTTGGTCTCAGACTATTCTTCATCTGAAGGGTCCCAACCTGAAACATCACCTATGCATACTCTCTAGAAATGCTGCCTGACCCCTTGAGTTACTCCAGCATTTTTAATTGGAAAGTGGGATTTGATTGGTAAAATATTCGAGTGAGCAGAGATTAGAAATAGAATGAGTGGGATATTAAAGGGGATTTAGAGTGAAGGAAGATTAAATTATCAGTATTTTAAATAGTGCCACCACAAAGACATGTCAATGGTGAGTGGGATAAAACTGAGTAAAATAGCAGTTGGATTAGACTGAGTGGGATATTGAAAGGTACATGGTGATCGGGGTTATGAGAGTATACTGGAATGGAATGGATGAAAGGGAGGTTGGAATTAGACTGTGGGATATTGAATTCAGAATCACCAAGGCATTCAGAATCACAGAGGCAGAATATCAACCAAGGCATTTAACTGTGTTGGTGTAATAGCTCCCACCATGAGAAACAGCTCCAAACAAACAGCCCTTCAAATATCCTCATTTGCAGTTTCTTCTGTGAATAAATACATTTTACACTTTACACGTTCTAATCATTCCAAAGGTATTTACTGGCTGTTAGGTTTTTAACATAGATTAGAAATGGTTTTCTGCCAGGGAAACCTGTGTTCATTAGCTGAGCATTCAAGCTGTGATGCTATCAACATTCAGGAGTGTATATTTGTCAGATGCACCGGATATGAAGTGGAACATTGAGTTGCCTCCTTGCTGCAGCTTTACAGGTGCATTAAACTGCTTCATATTCAGCTGGTGTTCAGCTGCAGAGAAATTGGACGCTCAGGGCTCAAGAGGAGAGCATTTCAAAGTCGTTGGTGGGGGCTGAGCAGAACGATGGGGGTTTGGTCTGTGAAATGCACCAATTTGGTCTAAATAATCCTCTCTAAAAAACATTGGGTCTGGATTGCCTCGGTGGCTAAATGTGGGTAGAATCCCAACGGCTTCAGATGTTGTGCAGAAACTGAGCAGCGGCTAATTGACTTCAGACATGAAGAAGCACCAGAGTGGACATCACGCTAGAATCCCTCCGGGAAGGTTCAGGGCACTGGAAACAGCAGTGCAGCCCCAGTGAGCATCTGCACTCAGGAAACGACAGTGCACCTCCAGAGAGGACAGGACACTGGAAACAGCAGTGACCTCTGGAGAGGACCAGCACACTGAAAGCCAGTGCAGTCCCAGAGAGGAGCAGGACATTGGAAACTCCAGCATATCTCCTGAGGACAGGACACAGGAAACACCTGTGCCCTCTGGAACTGGAACGCCAGTGCAGCCCCAGTGAAGATCAGCACCCTCGAAACGCCAGTGCAGCCCCAGAGAGGAGCGGGACACTGGAAACAGAAGAGGAGAGCACACTGGAACACCACTGCACCTCACGGACAACAGATTGGTGAAACAAGAGGTGCAGATTGAAGACCAGTCACAGAGCGAACTGTGTGGTGCACGGTGTGAGTTTGGATGTTGTGCGGGCTGCACACACTGGACCACAGTGTCAAAGCACACTTGTATTTATGTTTGAACCAGTAGCCTCCAGCTGGTCCTTACAGACCATTTGTTTGGCTGTTGTTCACCCAAAACGGTGACCTCAGGTGGCATATTGCAAACAACCGCCATTTGCAATTCATTTTCAAGCCTGGGGTTTCCAGTTGCGTTGGCACCAGGTCAAATACCAGCTGCCTCCTTGAGGAGAGTCTGATCAAGTGTGTGCCAGTGCACTGTGCATGCCACATGCCAGTGTGGACCTGCAACTCGCCTCCTTGTGTGGTGTAAGATCTCAGCCACTGGGTTCACAGGTATTAAAAGCAATCACACACAGCTGGGTAAATTTGAGGGCTTTTATTAGTAATGCCAAAGATTCTTTAACAAATCTCTTTAATAAAGTCAATCTGCACTGTGTCTCTTCTGATATTGTCCAAAACCTAGATGAGGAAAGATTTTTCCCACGGCTGTAATTTAATGAGGTGGATCTTCCTTGTGCCGGGCTCAGACCTCACGCTCAACCCTTGAGCTATTCCCAGAGCTGTATCAACCTCTGCTGGCCCTGCAGATCCAAACAAATTCAGGACTCTGTTACTGTGGCCGCCCTGCCAAGGGGAATGGTTCACCAGGTGTGCCTCAGCCTAGCCCTTGACTCCTAGCCTCAACCGACCCCTGACCCCCAGGCCCAGGCTTTGGGCCCAGGGAAAGGAGCTGAAGGCCTGGACCTAGACTCTCCCGATGCCGATTTAATCATCTATGCTCTCAAAGGCATTTTGTACTGTCCCTAATTTGCCCTGATAATTAGAGGCAATTAAAACCATTGAAGTAGATTAAAATAATTACACACAATTTTGCAATAAAATAATAATAAAAATGATTCAAAGCATATTTATCTTGTGTAAGTTAATTGAAGTCCTGAATATAAAACAGAGAGGAAAAACGAATCACTTACACGTTGCATCGATTACAGTAACGGCCAGGGCTGGGTTGGCAGATGGGCTGTTACGAGTCCAGGAGTGCAGAGGAGCACAGATGCTCTGGCAGTGGCCTTGCAGCATCTTCCTGACATGCACGTTGCAGTGTGTACGCATGGAATGCAGGAATGCGCTGACACCAAGACTACAGGCTAGCCAGAGGCACGAGTCGGCCTGTAAATTATGCAGTGCACTGAGAACGAAATGTCTACAGCCTTGGATGAGTGCGGAATAGTCATACTAGGGAATTGTTCCTGAGTAAGTTCAGTCCGTTCAATAATTCTCTCGGAGAATGTCCTTGCAGAAGAAACTTGTGACCAAGGATATATTGCTTCACAGAGGCAAAGATTTGCAACACTTGAAGGGGTTGTCACAGACTTGACAATCCACAAGATAAAGTCATTATAGTAGCCACCCGTTTACAATCTCAGCAAAGCTGTTTGAGATGGGATTCATCATTTTTCTGCATAACGTAAAAACATAAAAGAGTGTTTTGCTGAGAGATGGTGTGGATCAACCACCCATGAGAGGGAACCTGCTGCCAGATTACTGCACCAATCTCCCTGTTCTCTCATTCATTCATTTCTTCCTTCCATCTGTTGTTTGTCGTATCAACACCATCTATCTTTTTATCTTTCTCTCGCTCTCTCTCGCGCTCTCTCTCTCTTTCTCTCCTCTCTCCTGTCTTCTCTCTCTCCCCTTTCACATATCTCCTCTCCATTCTCTCCCCATAATGTTTATTTTCTCTGCAGAACTCATTTATGCAACCTCAATGTTGGGTTTCTGCTATTCGAATCAATCTATATATTTCTCATCAGGGAGTGAAAAGGTTTCGGCCCGTTAACGTTGCCTATTTCCTTCGCTCCATAGATGCTGCTGCACCCGCTGAATTTCTCCAGCATTTTTGTGTACCAGTGCAATTAGTCAAATAAGTTGGCAATGAAAGAGAAAGCAGAGAGCAAGTGATAAGTGTAGGGACTCAGTTTGGAGTGCAAGGGTTAATAGTTCACAATTTGCAGAAGAAATTGACTCCGGGGACTAAAAACACAATTTCAAATTGTACCAGCAGCAAACCTGCCTTTGCCTTCTAAGCTGTGAGCTAACTCATTAGCTCGAGTCACTGCTCAGTAGAGCATAGCTTCGGCATACCATGAGAATTTATGTAGAAATAGGATAATAAAATCCTTCCGTAGAGAACTAATTTGAAGAAAAGTAGCAGGTTTTTGCTGGGCTTGTAAATTGGAAGCTACTGCACTTAGTTTAACAAGTGGGATAGCTTTCTGTATAAACCCTTCAAGCACTGTAATTGTGATGTCTGCGAACTCTCCTCCAAAGAATATCTGCTTCCATTTACACTCAATTACAAAGTTATGAAATTGGAATTAGGAACCTGTTCGCTATCTGGGTAACACGCAACAAAAAAGCTTTTCACTGTACTCCAGCACTCGTGACAGTAAATTAAACTCGACTAAACTAAACTGACCTAAACTAAACTAAGCTAGCTCAAGTGAAGTGGCAAAATGGGACAAAAGTTAGGATGGCAGAAAAGCAGAGGCAGACATTTAAGGAGATATTTCACAATCCCTAGTAAAGATTTTCCATCGAGAAATAAAGTTTGATAAAGGAACTTAAGAATGAACTGCAGATGCTGGTTTAAACTGAAGTTAGACACAACAAGCTGGAGTAACTCGGCGGGACAGGCAGCATCTCTGGAGAGAAGGAACGGGTGACGTTTCGGGTCGAGACCCTCCTTCAGACATCCAGAGATGCTGCCTGTCCCGCTGAGTTACTCCAGCTTTTTGTGTCTATTTTCAGTTGGAAAAGGATGATCCATCTGTGACCGTGTTACAGGTTGAGAGAAGGATCAAAGTATGTGAAGATTGGCACATGGCTAGAAGATGGATAACATTTTTTAAACTTTGAGAAAGTTCGGAAACAGATAATTAAAAAGGCAAATGGAATATTAGCCTTTATTATAAAGGTAATGGGTTATAAAGTTCGGAAAACTCACTGCAGCTGTACAAATATTTCCAATGGAGGCAGCCCAGAGAAGATTTAAAATGGGATGAAAGGGGTTATCTTGTGAGGAGTGATTGTGAGAATGGGCCTGTGCACATTGGAGTTCAGCGGAAGGCAAAGTGATTTTATTGAAGTTGAGGGGATTTGAATTAATTCAGGTTGAGAAGATGTTTCTCCTCAAGGGGAGAATCTAGAAATACAGGGGCACGACTTTAGAATAAAGGATGACCAATTAAAGAAAGATGCAGAGGAAGTTCTTCTCTCAGAGGGCTATGAATCTTTGGAACTCTCTGCCCCAGGGAACTGTGGAAGTTGAGCCACTGAATATGTTAAAGACCGAGATAGACACATTTTCGGTCTACGGGGAAGCAAGGAAATCAGGTGGAAAAATCGAGATAAGGTTGAGATCAATCAGCCGAGATCTTATCGAATGGTGGAGCCATTTGAGGAGCCTCATGGGCCTATTCCTGCTTTTATTTATGTTCTTACATTTTCTGTAGATTTTCAGAAGCAGGAAAAGGTCAACAGAGAATTAAATAGAATTCTGTGCCATATACAATGGAAAGGGGATATTTAGTTCTGTTCAAATGGCATTAGTTCAGATAGACATCTTGGTCGACACTGAGGAGCTGGGCTGATGGACCTGATTCCGTGCTGTATAACTATGATGGCAGAAGATGCAACCCACACCACAAATGAGCACGCCACAATCATAATAGCATCGTTCAGTTGCACTAGACACACAAAGATTGACCTAATTCATGATGGGATCATCCAACATGTGCAAGGTCTATGAGTGGCCATCTTTGCATCATTGCTCTTAAATTGCCCTCCACGCACTAGAGGGTGCTATTTCCAATGAAAACGGTGCATGTGATGTCATTTCAACAGTGTCGGATCAGTATCTTTGGTGTGGATGAAGTCCAAGGGCCCCACACAAACCACAGTCAGATCAGTGCTATTTTAGAACCAATTCCCAGTTTCCATTGCACCCACAAAATTTGCACTGTGGAGCTGCCTTTTTGACACCTAAGAAGTTAACACTGATGAGATACTGCATTGAGGCAATATCATAAACAGGATCACAACGTGTATATAAAAAGACACAATGTGCTGGAGTAACTCAGTTAGTCAGAAAGCATTCTTTGAGAACATGGATAGGCGACATTTCGGATCAGGACCCTTCTTCAGTTTGGAAAAGGGTCCCAACACAAATTGTAGCCCATCCAGAGATGCTGCCTGACCCGCTGAGTTACTCAAGCACTTTGTGTCTTTTTTTGCAAAACAGCATCTGCAATTCCTTGTGCCTACTTAAAACATGTACAGTTGGGTCCAGGCAGCAAATGGGCAGCAAACTGGCAAAATAAAATTCATAGCCCAAAGGTTCAATGTGACATTAAGGACTTCCCATGCTTGGGAAATATTGTTCCACATGGACTGTTGCTAGAAGCAATTTTTGTTCACAATTAATAATCTGAACTCCGTAGGCAGAAAAACCATTCAGAATTTGGGGATGGTGTCAGAAAGGAACATACAATTAACTAATCTTTTTATTTAATTTCATAAACGACGGGACTGTTATTTTACGCATAGGTGTACTGTTTGAACTTATTGCACCATTCACTTGGGGGTGCTCTTTTTTTTCTTAAATTCTGTCGTGGGATAGACTGACTCCCCTTCCCCCCCTCCTCCCCCTCCCCATCCCTATTTCTTGCACATCCCAAATTCTGGACTTTCCACATTAATTTCATGTTTCACGTACAGTATCTTGTTGTGTTTTATGACTGTTGGAAGAGCAATTTCCCTCCTGGGATGAATAAAGTTCTATCAAATCATATTGTATCGTTCAAACTCTGGGAGTATTGAGAGCAATTCAAAGACGGGTGTGAGCTTTGATCAATTTATAGTATGGACATGTCATTGGCAATTAATTTAAATATAAATGGAGTGCAGTTAGGCAGAGAGAAATTGACATATTCCTTCTAAAATAAAAGTCAAAATAAAGTAGAAGAGGAATGGGATCAGGAAGTAGATGCACAAATTAATTAAAATACCAGTTAATGATTTTTAACGAGGCAATAAAGTCAAGCACTGGGGTTCATTTCCAGTGGGATGAACTAAGCAACAGGAAAGTTAAATTTGTGTCTAACCTCAGTAAAACCACACCTGTGGATTACTGTGTACACTGCCTGTAAAGAAATGTTACAGATGTTTTAGAAAGATGCAAATAAGATTTACAAGGATTTTCTTAACAAAAGAGGTTAAACAATGCAGGACTTTATTCTAGATAGAGATTTTTCAAATAAAAAAGGAATTTGATTGGTCATGATACAAAAATAGTGTGGAAGTCCCAAAAGCTGTCGGTGTAATGTACAATTCATTAATACATTAAATCAAGTAGCCATTTAGTATCTGTTATTTAACATATTAATTTCCCCTACCTTTGAACTCTGCTCCATGCGGAGTTCAAAAGACACTAGCTAGTCTTGACTATTTAACATACCCACTGTCATTACATTACCATTATACCTCCAATACTTGCTAGAAACACATTTGTTGTCACTACCTTGGAACTCCACTGCGTGCAAAGTTCAGAGGATGCCAGTGCTCCGCTCTGTGATCTTTGGTGCAGAGGGGATGAGGCAGGACGGAAATTCTCTGAAGGAATTGAAGTCAGTGGCTGTCTGGGAAGTAGTGGCCTCATGTTCTGAGGGAGGTGGAGGGAGCTGAGAGCTGACTTCTGATTTCTCTGGATAGAGATCAGTTCCCCAAACCAGAAAAAACACTGCCCTCAATAACAATACCTGATGTAAGTAGAGTTAGTCTTTAATGAGCAGGTACTGGAGGTTCAGAGAGGTATAGTTGGGGAGAGTGAAGGCAGTGGACAACAAGATGAACTAAACTAATGTTTGTTGGCAGTTAATGATGAGTGCATCTAGAGAAGCTGAGAAAACAGAAGGAAGGGTCTGTTTGGGTCAGGAATTCTGATGGCAGAAGTCCAGAGCATAAAGTGAGGAGTCGTGATCAAAGTGCTGGCCACAACATTAGGTGAAGCTCGACATCTTGCTGGTGTCGGAGCTCGTTAAGGAGGCAGAGCGGACAAAGCTGAAGCCGAGTTATTTGGGTTTAGAGAGGGGGAGATATAATGGGATAGTGGAAACATGGTGTAGATCGAACTGATTGTAGAGTTGGGGTCAATGAAGGGAGCAGAACCTGGAGGAGTACCAGAATTCAGAAACAGTTGAAGTCTCCGATCTTTAATTCTTACATGAAAAGAAGAAAGTTTTTTTGCTGAAACACCCAATGCTTGGATGGAAATTAAACCTTGGCATTGGCCATTTGTTTTGGATGATCTATTTCTCTGCTGTGGACTTGCAGAAGTTGGGAAGGGCGATAATGTGATTTATATAAAATAACATGCTGCCTGACTCACTGAATATTTTCCACATTCCCTGGTTTTATTTCTCATTTCCAGCATCTGCATTTTCTTTTGTGTTTCATACAGCCTAAAATGGTCAGTATTGGAACAGTATCGTCTGACCTTTGACACTGTAGCCACAGTTATGTTTCACTTAAATGCGCTGGATCTAATTTCTCCACCCTCTGTTTGTACACGGGCCACATACAGTTTCCGCACATCAATAAAAAGAGAAGCTACTGGATGGCAGAGTTTGTGCTGCTCAAGTGAAAACAGGTTAATCAAAGCTGCAGTCCTACAAAGACCTTCTGTGTTTTACTAAAGCTGCTTAATGTGGACGTTTGGGTCGTGCTTCTCAGCACTAGGCAGCTATCCCTTGGACTTTGCCAGCTGGCATCTCACTGACGGCTCCATTGGCTTTCCATCATTGAGTTCTTTCTTCTGTTTTCTCTTAACTCCCCCCTCCCCCCCCACACCCTCCGCCTTTCCCAGACTTTCAACAGTGTCCGTCTTTGTCCTACTTTCCAGGTACCATGCCCTGAAAATTAATACTTCTCCAATATGTACATTTGTTGGAGGACTGGCTCATATTTGTCATTTATTCTCTTCACTAATAATGCTCCTCCACATCAAAAATAAAGTTCCATGTGTTTACCAACAGAACACTGTACGTGCAATGGAACTCAAAAGTGCTTTGTCAGTTCATAAGTGATAGGAGCAGAATTAGGCCACTCGGCCCATCAAGTCTACTCCGCCATTCAATCATGGCTGATCCATCTCTCCCACCCAACCCTATTCTCCTGCCTTCTCCCCATAACCTCTGCTTCACTAAAGAATCTAACAAAGGTCAATGTCAAGACAAGGACGATACCGGGAAAAGGGATAAAATATTTTAGGGAGAGTTAGCCGTTGTCAGGTTGACCCTTAGGGATGAGTTAGGAAGGGATGTGGGAAGAACAAGGATTTGGAAACTGGGTCGCACTGGTGACATTAATAGATTAATTTAACTAGAATATGTAATATTCATTTGTGCACTGGATAACATAGATTGACAAGTACAGAATGGGTAAAATCGCTGTGAAATTCAAAAGAGGTAATCTGTGTGAATTGCTGCAGTAATACCAAGCTGGAGACCTCCGCCTCAGGAGAATCAACAGGGAAAATGTTGCCAAATCTCTTGTGTTCAGTAACTGCAGATGAGCAGGCATAGATGGTACCAGTGTTTTTACATTACTTCCATTTCATGCAACACACTGCAATAAAAAACATTCAGGCATGACGGGTAGAACAATAAGCATTCAGAAATGTAACGCTCCAGTCCAGCCAACAGGAGTTTGTGTTGAGGGACTGGCTGAAGCTCGGTGCAGCCAACACCAAGGCTCTGTGGGGGAGGGCCACAGTCTTGGGTCCATCCGCTGTGGGACATTGAGGGGTAGAGTCCAGTGGAGACACCCCTCAAATAAGGGAAGAGATATCACCCCAGGGGCCCACATGAGTGACAAGATTTAAATTTAGTTTGCGAACACTTCCGAATATGACCCTAAAGAAGCTTTAGACTCGGAGAATGTCGGTAGAGCTTTTGCGATGTTCTTTCGTATATATTTTTTATGCTGAATAAAATTTATGTCTCGAAGAAATACTCCAATGTTTTTCTCCATGTGGCGTTTAAGTGGCTGATGGATAGGCATGTGGAAGTGCAGGGAATAGAGAGATATGGATCAGATGAGATCAGTTCAGCATCATGTTCAGCACATACATTGTGGGCCGAAGGGCCCATTCCTGTGCTGTCCTATCTTCGATGTTTTGCGTTCCATGAATGTCTCAACAATGGTAGAGAAAGATGGTTGACTTTGAATAAAGATCATTGTAGGGAATGGAGGAAAGAAGAAGCATAGGGTTTCAGGGTGCCGGGACAAACATGAAGTTTTGGTGGCCATTGTTCCTTCTGTAGAGGGAAGAGACAGGCGATATTTCAAGTCCTGACCCTTCATCGACTGATAGCATTATTGGTTAACAGGATAAATTATAAATACGAGCAAGTCCTCTAACAAACGCACATATTGTAGATAAAATGCTAATGCTCAGATCATGCTCCTTGGGAGGTTGGGCAAAGACTGATCCTGTCGAAAGATCAACAATCTTCTTGTGCACAGCACAGTTCCACGGAACATTTGAGACAGTTGAAAAAAAAACAAACGCCCAACACTACAGTGAAGTCGGCGAAGGCGCGGATCTGAAAGAATGAAGCACATCCTGCGTGTGGTGACAAATGGTGTGAAAGTGTGAAACCTCAACGTTATCTATCACCCAGTAATTGCAAGTAGTGGTTCTGCATCCTGAGATTGATGTTCACAGCTTTCAATGTAAGCAATGGATACCCACCACCAGAAATGTAGCAGTGTTTAGACAGGCGATTCATAAGTTCCTACGTTCTAGGAGCAGAATTAGACCATTCGGCCCATCAAGTCTACCCAGCCATTCAATCATGGCTAATCTATCTTTCCCTCTCAAAGCCATTCTCCTGCCTTCACCCCATAACCCCTGACACCTGTATTAATCGAGGTATGAACGAGCACCATGATCAAACAGCATTGCACACCTGATGTCCATCTGCCAGCCCACTAATTCTTACAAAGCATCCAAGTTTTGTCTCACTATTTTCCAAGACCATCACTTAACATAGTTATATGTGACAGAGAGGGCTATAAAATTGTTCACACAACTCTGGAAGAAACAGTGGTGGTACTGCTGATAATTGGGTCTGAAATAATTCCATACACTGATTGTCCAAGTGTCTAAGTGAATTTTCTGCTCCCCCTCACATTTTCTATCTGGCTTAAAACTACCCCAATCAATGACACCAGAATGCAATATACAAAATTCATCCACAGTGAGGTTTTCAATGATTTATCATAGATTCATAGTGATACAGTATGAAAACAGGCCCTTCGGCCCAACTTGCCCACACTGGCCAACTACAGTAGTGCCACCTGCCTGTGCTTGGACCACATGCCAAACATGTCCTATCCATGTACCTGTCTAACTGTTTTTTAAAAGTTGGGATAGTCCCAGCCTCAACTGCCTCCTCTGGCAGCTTGTTCCATACACCCACCACCCTTTGTGGATCGACAACTGTTCCTGTTCCCAACCAAGTGGCCAAGGCTTACTAATCCTTGCCCCTGACATTGTGATACATAACAGGGCCAGCATATAATCTCTATTCTTTGTCCTCGCTGAGATCACTGACCTCTGTGCTGTACATGTGCTCTGATTGCTTTGCCCACGAAGGTCAGGGCCTCTTGGTCACTTTCTCACCTCAGGGCCACTCCTGGCTGCTGATCTACAGCATATCTAACGACTACTTTCGGGAGTTCGCCCAGACTACACAATGAAGGCAAGAAGATTTCCCTTCCATGCCACAGCTGCAGGCTGTGTTGCAGGCTTCCCCAAAGTGCAGGCAAAACGCATTCAATATCCTGACATAGACCTCACCGCATGCCTCATGCCAGGAGCACCTGGAGCCTCTCCGACCGTCTACCACCACACCTGCCTCCTGCCGACATTGGCCTCCACCAGGTCACGCCCTACCCTGAAATTACCTCACCCCCACCGCCCCTCCCTCATCCCAATCTATCCTGCAGTGTCCGCATTCAGCACAAACACTCCCCTGTGGTTGAGGGAGGGACAGTGCTTGTACTGAGCAGCGTGTCTCCGTCTGATCTGGTTGCAAAGGTCACACTTGCTGGGCGACGTGCTTACAATTTCAAGAATTTACAACACTGAGGCCGGAAATCTCTTGCGATTCAGCAGCGCTGTTCAACAACAGTCAACAAAACAACATGA
This sequence comes from Leucoraja erinaceus, assembly GCF_028641065.1. Lineage (NCBI taxonomy): Eukaryota > Metazoa > Chordata > Chondrichthyes > Rajiformes > Rajidae > Leucoraja > Leucoraja erinaceus. The sequence goes on from NC_073409.1 coordinate 7,931,137, forward strand.
TTCTGTGAAGATGCCAATTGAAGCATCTACTTTATATGTTACTTTTGCAAACAATGTTAGGGCGAGAAGGCAAAATCCCTCAGCCCTCAGCAGAAAAAAAACACAAAGTCAACAAAATGGAGAGGATTTGACCTGCAGAAGCAATGGTTCAATGGCACTTTTATTGTCACTGTGCAAAGTGCAAACGCACAGTGAAATTAATTTCCTACAAACAGTCCAGTAGAGTATTGCCATACCTAAGCACATACATTAGCATTACATTAGCATTAAGTGGCTTTCACTCTAACCGAGGTTGAGTGGTGCCATCTGCATTGCGCAGCTTTGCTCAAGGGTAAGCTGGGCGGAAGAGCAGTCCTCTCCCAGCAAGAAAGAAAGAACACAATACACAACAGAAATTAAACATAAAACATCCACCACAGTGGATCCATCCCGCTGTGATGGAAGGCACAAAAGTCCAGTCAGTTCTCCTCGTTCTGTGGACCCGTAGTTGGGGCCCTGAACCCTCCGCAGTCACCGCTACGGACAGCCCGATGTACAGGCCCTCTTGCCGGGACGATGGAAACTGCAACGTCGGGAGCGTTGGAACCTAAGCACATACAAAATTATCAAATTGTACAGAAATAGTCCACTAAGCCCGCATGTAAGAGGCAGCATGATTGTCAAACTCCAGTCCACGCTCTAGTTGTTATAAGTGGAGCCCGTTCTTGGTGAGTCGCAGGCTGGTGCAAGCCTCCAGCCATCACATTTCCTTGGACTCGTGGATTGACCAATGAACCGACATCCTCTCCTTGCCTGTCCACCTTTGTGCCAACATTGAACTATTGTGACTGTACCAGTTGCAAGGTGGAATTAGGTTCAGCTGTTTTGTTCTGCAATTGACCAGCAATGGACAGAATGGCCACCTCTGTGTCTAGGGTTCAATAATTGGGACTTTGAATCCCAAAGGGCCTGTTTCCACGCTGTATCTCTAAAGTCTAATGTCTACAGGCATAAACTATTTACCGAGTACAACGCCACACCGGGGCAAAATGCCAGGAAGAGGTGTTGCCATGCAAGGTTGGTAGTTGGTTATTCAAGTGCCCCTTTCTCAGAGAGCACCAGAGGAGGTGCCACCTATCAGGGTCAACATAACAGATGCTATGAAAGCAGAGGCGGTAAAAGACAGCATATCGCTGTTACGCTATCAGCATAAGACTAGTTAAAGGAACCTGGAGCAGATAGATGGTAACATGCACCGCAGAGCACCGCAAATCAATCTGATCACATTTATTCTTCAAATAATCTTACAGCTCATTCATTTCTCTCTATTTGTGTTCATTTGCCAGCAAGGCAGATGTTCGAGCTGTAACATATGAAACTCTTGATGCATTGACATCCTAAAAAGACTTTGCACAGCAAATAATTCTAACACAATTCACTGACACATTGGTCATCACCGTGTATGTGATCAACAAACTGAAAATGAATAAGAAGACTTGTCTAAATGTACGAGGTATCTCATAAAGTAGGCGATGGATCAGCAAAGCAGAAAAACAACAGATGTTGGAAATATGAAGAGAAAAAAAACAGGGAATGCTGGAAACAACTAAAGATTGGACTGCACGGTGGCATAGCATTAAAGCTACTGCTTACCGAGCCCGAGACCTGGGTTCAATCCTGACCATGGGTGCTGTCTGTACGGAGTCTGTACATTCTCCCTGTGACCTGCGTGGGTCTTCTCCGAGATTTTTAGTTTCCTCCCACACTCCAAAGGCGTACAGGTCTGTAGGTTAATTGGCTTGGTATAATTGTAAGTTGTCCCTAGCTTGCGTAGGATAGTGTTAGTGTACAGGGATCGCTGGTCGGTGCGGACTCAGTGGACCGAAGGGCCTGTTTCCGCGCTGCATTTCTAAACTAAACTAAACCCACAGATCAGACAGACTCTGTGGAGGGAGAATTATGGTCAGGTCAATGACCCATCATCAGAGTTCTGTTTCTTTCTCCGCAGCTGCTGCTTGACCTGCTGTGTATCTCACGCATTTTCTGTTTTTAAATTAGGCAATGGATCAGAACTAGAAGAAGATCCAAAATTATCACAGCTTAGCTCTCTTTAATGAGATGGAACTGAAAGATTAGAAACAAAGAACTTCAGACCTGGTTAACACACAAAAGTACACAAAGTGCTGGAGCAACTCAGCAGGGCAAGCAACATCTCTGAAGAACATGAAAAGGTGATGTTTCAGGTTGAGACCCTTCTTCTGAAGGAAGCAGTGACTCTATCCATCTTCTGACCCATCACCTATCCATGTTGTCCAAAGATGCTGTCTGACCTGCTGAGTTATTCCAGCACTTTGTGTAGTTTGGTTTTGGAAGTTCTTGCCAATAAGAACAAGCAGCATGCAGAAGATCATGTTGACCACAGAACTAAAATTGTCCACCTTCGCTAATGCCTTATCCTTTCCTTCAGGCTGCCACAACCATACATTCGACCAACACACACTGTACATGGTAATGCACTCGCTGTCTGAAAGCTGGAAGTGTGGCATTAATTTCTCGCCTACATGTTTCGAAGAACAACTAGTCTTCCGCGCCAGTGCCAGTTGGCAAGCTACTACAGGTCGCATTGTTTTCATCAAGGTTTGCATGTAGCAATAAAGTTTCATGCACCTTTCTGCAACCCCCCTGTGATCCTGAGTAACATGGTGTATCAGGGTCAAGAGTCAAGTCAAGGGGCAAGAGAAGGGCAGAATTGGGAAGAGGGAAGAAGGTCTGGACCCTTCTGCAGCCTAGGAATTTGTTGCAGAAGCAGTCAATGGACCAACATGGACAGCTTGATGTATCACAGTGGAAGAAATGGGTTGCCTTCAGTCCCACTAAGTGTAGAGAGGAAGAGGAGAAGGTTTGTTGTCCCCGGGCTGGTCCTTTAAGAACAATACTTGTTAGAAAAGTCTAAAAGTTAAATTATCCATAGATGCATCCATCACGTCGAGGTCGATTGAAAGGTCAATTGCACAAATTTCCAACCTCAGATCAGCAAACACTGCTGAAAGGATTGACGAGATTTTTCATTAGTAACACTGTTTTGCATCAATAATAAAACGGCACATCCAGAATGAGATAGCTGGAGTGTAAAGGACGATATACATAGAGAGGTCGTTTTACTAAAATACTATGAGAAATAAATTGTTTAGCAGACAAATGAGAAGTTAATAACATGCAATAAAGCTCTTCTCATCTGTAGGACATGTCTTTCATTAGCTGATGCTCCACCGTGGCTAATCTGTTTCTTTCTGATGGAACGGAACAATATACTCTCTCTCCTCCAAGGAGCAAATAAGGTTATCTTAGGGCGGCACGGTGGCACAATGGTAGAGTTGCTGCCTTACATCGCTAGAGGCCCAGGTTCAATCCTGACCACGGCTGTAATTTGTTCTCCCTGTGACCCACGTGGGTTTTCTCCGGGTGCTCTGATTTCCTCCCACACTCCAAAGACGTGCAGGTTTGTAGGTTAATTGGCTTTGGTAAATTGTAAATTGTCCCCTGTGTGTGTAGGATAGTGTTAGTTTGCAGGGATCACTGGTCGGCGCGGATTAGGTGGGCCGAAGGGCCTGTTTCCACACTGTATCTCTAAACTAAACTAAATTAAACAAGGCGTCGGAGGTAGAGGGACGCAGTGTGTGCAGAGGGTTTCTGTAGCTGGATGAAGATGCAGAGATAAGGAGCAGCGAGGCAGTGAACAGGCTTGAAAATAAGAATGAGAATTTGTTAAATGAAGTGTCACTGGACATTAAATCTTCAGGAACATTTCTATTTCAGCAACAGTGTTGGAGGAGCTCAGGTCGACAGAGAGTGCAGCCAGAAGCAGACTGGAGATGTTAATTCTACACAGTTGCCAGGTTGGCTAATATTTATTTTATTTCAAAATTTTCTTGATTCATAAATTTTCCAATGCGTATAATACAAAACATACAAATCAGCATTTTCATCATATGTCTTCTTATCAACATGGTGACAAATCCTTAAGGAGGCTTCACTCACCCTGGACATTAGAACAGGGCACTTTAAAGTTTTATGGACGGGGAGGCAAGAGGTCCCATATTCACACCTATCTCATCAAACAGCAATATTCTCCTGGCATTCATTACCACAGCTGATATATTTGGAAGTTTGAAAGTTTGTGCACATTGAGATCATAGACCATAAGACATAGGACCAGAATTAGGCCATTCAGCCCAACAGGTCTACTCCAGGATTCACTCATCTATTGTTCCCTTTCAACCCCATTCTCCTGCCTTCTCCCCATAACCTTTGATGTCCTTCGTAATCAAGAACCGATCAATCTCTGCCGTAAAAATACCCAATGTCTGGGCCTCCACCGACATATGTACCAATGAATTCAACGGATTCACCATGCTCTGGCGAAAGAAACTCCTCCTCATCTACATTTTGAAAGTACATCCTTTAATTCTGAGGCTGTGTCCTCTGATTCTAGACTCTCCTGTCGCTGGAAACATCCTTTCCACATGTACCTATCTAGGCCTTTCACTATCCGGTAAGTTTTAGTGAGATCCCTCCTCTGTTTTATTCATACTTCAAGTGAACTTGAGAGGTTTATTTAACTAAGTACAATCAGTTATTTTATTGTCACCTTTCTAAAGATTGTTTTCATTTTTCTACCATGGCTTTGAATCTAGGCAGCCTTTGGTCAATGAATTGGCCTTCATTTTCAATAAATGATATTTTGCCCACTGAGATGGGAAGAACAATTGTGTTGTGTTCCCCTGAAAGCAGAATCAAAGATAGCTTGGCATACAGATACACAAATAATTAGAAGGTTGCGCCTGTTTCCGTTCTGTAGGAATTTATGACTCAATAAAGTGCTGAAAAGACTCAAAGGTCTGGATGGATCACTCCTGCTTTCCAGCGTGGGAAGGGATGGAAGGGGGATGAGGAGACACGAGAGAAAATGATTAGTTGTACTATTTACTGACAAGAAGTATAAAATGATCATAGGCACCAAGGTTTGCGAATATGCACCAGTGTTGGGATTTTGCAAGTGTTTCAATAGTTAATGAGCTCCATCATTCACATTTAAATTAAAGAAGAACTTTGAATTCATGATCTGCAAAAGGTCAGTAAAATTTATTGCCCTCATAACTGCAATATTCCCCATAATTTTGACTGGGTAGTCACTTTCATCATCCTTCGAAATGTCACGTTGTCCATAAGTATTTAAGAGCCCGTTACAATGCATGGAACCAAAGCATTCCTTGCCGTGCCAGCTGGCCAGATTGATAGGAGTGCCATGGCAGCCATTTGAACTTAATTTTAGGAGATTACAATTTGTGGAAAGAACTTAAACTGTCAGCGGCTGAACAAATGAACACGAGAAAGATGTTAATTTGTGACACCTTTATAAGTGAAGCTGGGCAGGAATTTTAGCAAGGCTTTTCATGAGATCCACATGCCAGGCTGGTCAAGAAATTCAAAGCCCATGGGATCAGGATCAGTAAAACTGGGTCAGCGAGAGGGACAAGGAGTGCCAACTGTTCGGGTTATGGTAATTGGAAGCTGGTGATAATGGGTTCCATAGGTCTCAACATCAACACAGCGCTTTGTATAATATACATTACTGAGTTAGATCTATGTATCGGGGGGCTTGATACCAAAGTTGGCCGAGTGCTTGAGGAGGAATGGTTAGGGACTGCAGGAGGATGCTGATGGCCTGGTCCACTGGGCAGAAAAATAGCAAATGTGAATACAACGCAACTAGTATGGATGGGCATCTTGGCCAGCATGGGCAAGTTGGGTTGATCGGCCTGTTTCTATGTTGTATGACTCTACGACTCTAATTGAATCTACAGAATTGGAGACAGTGTGCTGGAGAAGTGAACAAGTTATGAGAATGCAAGGGGACAAGTGTCTGACTGTTTGACCAACTGTGACTGTGTTACTGGCGGACTTCCCTTCCTCTCAGATCAGACTGACTGTGATGTTTGTGTGGGGTGGACTGTGTAGGGTGGGAGGACCCGTTGCTCCTCCCGTGCAGCAGATGGTGCTGTACAGGACAAAGGGAGATGTTCTCTATATAGTTATCCCGTCTGTAGACAATCTTTGTGGGCAGCCATTTTGTCAAAGGTTTCGGCCCGAAACGTTGCCTATTTCCTTCACTCCATAGTTGCTGCCGCACCCGCTGAGTTTCTCCAACACTTTTGTTTGACAGCATTAAAGTAATGTAATAAAGACTTCTGTTGTGTCCGAACGTGTCCAAAGACAGGCAGCTCGATTTGTTACTAACACCTATGAGAGAGAAGCCAGTGTCACCAAACTTCTGAATTCTCTGGGGTGGAACCCTCCCCAAGACAGACGTGAAGCTCACCGTTTGACCTGTTTTTACAAAATGTTAAATGGTCAGCTCGACATAGACTACAAGACCTGCACCAAACCAAAACCAATTAGGAGCAGATGAGGGCATTCGATCCAATTTGTGATCCCAGCTACAAAGGCAGATGTGTACAGCAATTTGTTCTTCCCCCGCACAATTAAAGCATGGAATAATCTCCACCCAACTATAGATACCCAACCAGATGCAACTAAATTTAAAGTAGCTCTTTCTTCCCAATAACCCTTTCTGGCTTAAGTCCTCTCTTCACCACCTCCAGTTTAAATTCCATTTGGAATATTTTGGAGGACCAAGAAACCAAGAACCAAGTTGTACCTTGAAGACTCTCAAGTACTTGTGCAGACCTGGAAGACAACCACAAAACTGACTGGACTTGCCAGCAGTCCATCAAGCCATCGATCACCTCACTACTGGAGGGATGGATGACCCAGCCAGCCTTTGCCTCAGTGGACAATTTGGACAAGTACATGGATAGGAGAGGTTTAGAAAGATATGGGCCACACACAGGCAGATGGGACTAGAGTAGATGGGGCATCTTGGTCAGTGCGGGCAAGTTGGGCTGAAGGGCTTGTTTCCATGCTGTATCGCTCTGCTGCTGGTCTCCCAGGCTGTGGAAGAACCTTTGGTGCACCCAGTGGCAGCCTCAAATGAGAGAGATGTCTGGAAGGACCAGGCCTCTGGCTCAGTCTATTAGGTAGCAATGCAACAAGCCTTACAGACTGCTTTGCACAATAGGAAACCTTACAACAAAGCTACAACAAATCTAGATAAAAGTAAAGAAAACTAAGCGTTTCCTACAATTTCCTCCGGACTTTTGAACTCAACTACTTCCCAAGATGAAGAGGGGATTATTTTCAAGTGGTCTCTAAATTTCGCTCAGTAAGAGCAGCCAGCTTGTAAAGAAACTCAGGCAGAGAGGATGGGAAGGCAGAAAAAGCTTTTGGCTCCATCCAGTGCGTGGACAGGCACCAAACATAACTTCACTTTGGTGATTAAACTCCTTTGGTGTCTCAGTCGATGGAGCAGATATCAGGAGGGAGGACATGGTCGTATCTCCTAACATCAGTTTGAAGAAGATGTCGCAACCCGAAACGTTACCCATTCCTTATCTCCAGAGATGCTGCCTGTCCCGCTGAGTAACTCCAGCATTCTGTGGCTATCCAGGAGGGAGGACCCTGTGTCATTCAGATAGTCCATGTGAATCACTGTCTGTCCAACTGGAGATAAAATGATTTGAGATGATTAAATGTGCCCACACACAAGATCGCAAAGTACAGGAATGTTGAGATGGGAATCTTTGTCTGTATCCTATGTCTCTCCGCAGACTGGTTAGCATGCAACAAAAGCTTCTCGGTACAGGTGACAATAAACAATAAACTAAACAATGCATGAGCATTATCACGATGGCTGCATACCGTGGATGGCAGGTGGGTGTTTTATTTACTGTGGGGTAGACAAAGAAGGAACAAAGGTGATTGCAGAGAGAAGTGCAGAGGGGTGGGGAGAGGGATTCAGAGAGGAGATCAGATCATGCAAGTGAATGGTAGGGCAAAAACAGAAGGACTTTGGCAAACAAGTCCAAGGATCTCTGAAGGTGGCAGCACAGGTAGGATAGTCGGTGACGGATGTGTATTTTATTACTATTAGCCTGGGTGTAAAATGTAAGGGCAGGAGATTAACGGTGCAGCTTTATAAAATAAATATTTGACCTTGTTTTGTGCAATGAGAAAGGTTGATTGATAATATTCTTGTCAAGCAGCCTTCAAGGGTGGAGAGTAACTGCAATGTGATGCGACTCTACTATGGATTTCAAAGTGATGTAATGCAAGTAAAATCTAAACTAAGGAAATTCTGAAGGTACGAAGGGAAGATGAATGTGGTTGTTTGGGATGATAAATTGAGACAGTGGAGATGCAAAGAAATAAGCTGTGAAAAATTCCTCACAAGCAAAAATAACCCCAAAGGAAAAGTGATGTACCCAAGGTTGACCAAAGAAATTAAAGATTAAAAAAATTAAAGACCCGTCTGAAGAAGGGTCTTGACCCGAAACGTCACCCATTCTGTCTCTCTCCAGAGATGCTGCCTGTCCCACTGTGTTGCTCCAGCTTTTTGTGTCTTTCTTCGGATTATACCAGCATCCGCAGTTCCTTCTTACAAATTAAAGGTAGTATTGAATCGAATGAGGAGGCTTATACAATTGCTGGGACTGCAATAGGCTCGAGGACTGGGAGAAAAGCAAGTAAGAATGGGAGAGTAGACTGTCGAGAAACATAAAACAGATAGTAAAAGTCTTTATGGGTCGTAAAAAGGAACAGATGAGCAAAGGCAAGTGGAGAGTGCTTAGAGTCAGAGAAGAGAATTTATAATACAGAATAAGGAAATGGCAGAGGGATTTAATAAAACTTGCTGGATGTATGAGGATAATCAGTTGTTTAGTGAAAACTGCTGTCGCTAGGTATTAGTTAGAAATTAGCACTGGAGAAGCTGGTAAACCTAAAATCCAATTGATCCGCAGGTATTGATGATTACCTGCTCAGAGTTCTGAGATAGTGGATCCTCTAGTTATCACCTTCTGTATGTTCTGCGTTTGTTCCTGTGGTATGGTGGGCAGTAAGTGTGACCATACTCTACCCGTAGCCTCACATCTGTGGTGGAGAAAATGATGGAAATATACAATGAAATAAATGATAACAGAATGAGTTGAAAGCAATAAGATGATTCAGCAGTCAACATGGATTTATCAAGATCATTTTTTTTAGTTCCTTGAGGATGTTCTGTGCAGAATAGATAAGGGGGGTCAAGTTAGTGGGAGGAAAGTGGAGATGCAAAAGTAAGGAAAGAAACATTAAATTCTCACGTAGACTTTCAAACACTTGAAATTAATTGACCAGAAGAGGAATGGATGGGAGAGTGGAGTACATTGACTGGTTGTCAACTCAGTATGTCATACACTCAACAAGGGAGGATGTTTCTAATAACAAGAAATCAACCAGAACCGATAAGAAGTGAAAATAGGGAGGACCTGTAAGTAATTGTCAACTTGACATTTTGTGTTTTAAGATAAAATAAAGATGAACACCGATAAGATTGGAGCAATTCGACTTAGACGGGGTGAGAATTGAATTTGCCAATATAAGCACAAAATGTTTGCGTTACAGCACATCAGGCAGCATCTCTGGATAGAGATAATGGGTGACGCTGCGGGTCAAAGCCCGTCTTCAGACTGAAATTCAGGGGAGAGAGGTATGGAAGGGTAAGGTGTGAAAAGGAGAGCTCAAATGCGAGAGTTCAAGGAAAATGTAGAATAGAACTAGGCGATGGTGACAATGAGGCATACATAGATAATGTTTAATCAGAAGGACAGTCAAATTGGTCAGATAACTAAGATGGGGGAGGGGTGGAGAGAGGATTAGCAAGGACTACTTGAAGTTAGAAAAGTCAACATTCATATTGCTGGGTTGTAAGCTACCCAAATGAAATATGAGCGTGAGCATTACTCCAGTATTTTGTGACTATCTTCAGTGTCAACCAGCATCTGCAGTTCCCTCCTGTGCACTTGCCAATATAAAACAAACAAGGGTATTGACATATGATGAAAGAATGGGTCGATAGGGCTTGTATTCACTGGAATTTAGAAGGAGAGATCTTATAGAATTCTTAAAGGATTGGACAGGATAGATGCAGGAAAAATGTTGGGGGAGTCCAGAACCAGGCGTCAATAAGGGGTCGGCCATTTAGGACTGAGATGAGGAAAAACTTTTTCACCCAGAAAGTTGTGAATCTGTGAAATTCTCTGCCACAGAAGGCAGTGGAGGCCAATTCACTGGATGTTTTCAAGAGGGAGTTAGATTTAGCTCTTTTGGCTAAAGGAATCAAGGGGTATGGGGGGAAAAGCTGGAACAGGGTCCTGATTTTAGATAATCAGCCATGATCATATTGAATGGCGGTGCTGGCTCGAAAGGCCAAAAGCAATAAAAACAGTCTGGGGAAAATGTTTTCCACCGGAAACAAAATAAACAAATTAAAACCAGTTCATGACACAAAGACCAAATGAAGTATTGAGGGTGCCACAAAGGTATATACAAACCATATGGGCAGGCGAACTGCTGGAGAAAAGGTGAAAATTAATGTCAGAAAATAAAAGAGGAATAATGAAATAAGACTTAGTTTAGTTTTGAGATGCAGCATGGAAATAGACTCTGCAGCCCACTGAGTCCACACTGACCATCAATCACCCATTCATACTAGTTTTATGTTGTCCCAATCTCTCATGCACTCCCTACACACGAGGGGTAATTTACAGAGACCAATTTACCAATGAACCCACAAGTCTTTAGGATGTGGGAGGAAGCTGGAGCACCTGCAGGAAGTCAAGTTTGCACAGTGAGAACGTGCAAACTCCACACAGGCAGCATCCGAGGTCAGGATTGATCCCGGCTCTCTGGCGCTGTGAGGCAGCAGCTCTACCTGCTGCGCCACTCGTTCTTATCAAGGAATATAAAGGAAATCGTACAAAATATTCTGCAGACACATCAATAAAAAGTTGTGGAGAATTAGACAGGAGAAATCATGTGGTAAAAAATAAGAAAACAGAAGTATGAAATGACTTTGCTGCCAATATTTACCAGGGGGACATTACATGGGACGAGAAAGGAGATGACTCACCAGATTTAATATGAAAAGAGCTGAAATATGAAATGAATTAAATGAAGTCCAAACAAATATCACACTTTTTGTCAACACATTTTGAAATAATCCAGGCCTGAGGGAACAGAGCCAAGTTAGACATATTTACCAATTCATTTGATAAGATGATGTGCAATTAGCTCCGCTTCTCTCTCCACATGTGATGGGTGACTTGAGAATTTGCAGTTTGATGTAATTGTGCCGTGTCTGTGAAAGTGTGTATGAGTGTGTAAGTGTGTGGTAGTGCTTGTAAAAGTGTGTGTCTGTACACGTGAATGTGTGTGTCAGTGTCTGTGAAAGTGCATATCAGTGCATGTAAACGTTTTATCAGTGTCTGTGTAAATGTATGTTAGTGTGTGTGCAGGTGTGTGTCAGTGTTTGTGTAAGTGTGTGTCAGTGCATGTAAAAGCGTGCATCAATACATGTGAAAGTGTATACCATTGAATGTGAGCGTGTGTGTCTGTGTCTGTGGAAGTGTGTGTGAGTTCAACTACCTTTAGGTGTGAATGTAAATGTTGTTTGTAGTGCACATCACACTTGATAAGTTGAATTCACAAGTGTCACATTGACAAAAGGTTTTCTAAAGAAGGTTAGAACCAGGTTATTTCATGATGGAAATACCTGATCTTCAAGCAAGACGATAACAAAGCGCCCATTATTCTTTTAAGTAGGAACTTTGCACTTTAGTTTAGTCTAGCAATACAGTGTACAGTGTGGAAGCAGGCCCTTCAGCCCATCAAGTCCACGGGGGGGTGAGGGTTGTTGGGGGAAACTTTTTCCAATCTCTTACCTCGACAGAGATGCGATCTTTATTCTGCATCGTATCTCGGTCCGCACTGCGGCCTAACATCGAGGAGTTGGTGGCCTTTGCTGGAAACTGATTTCGAGAGCTCCACCGCGCTCGCCTGCAGACTTACCATCGCGGAGCTTGCGATCTCTTTGCCTGAGATCGACCTCAGATCTCCAACCACGGGTGCTTGCGGACTTACATCATGGAGCCCGCGATCTCTGGTCAGAGACCGACTTCGGAAACTCCAAGCCACGGGAGTTTTGACCACCCCGACATGGGGGCTTTGACCACTGGCTGCGGTAGTTTCAATTGCCCCGACGGATGATTCGACTGCCCCGACCACGGGAGAATAAAGAGGAAGAAGATTTAACTTTTTTGGCTTCAATCACAATGAGGAATGTGGGGAATCCACTGTGGTGGATGTTTATGTTAACTTTTATGTAGTTGTGTATCTTGTTGCTTTTTTTTCCATATGGCTGTATGATATTTCGCAGATCACTGTACCTTAATTGGTACATGTGACAATAAAAGACCTTTGAAACCTTTGAAATCTTTGATTAGAAATTGATTCAGTGCCAGAGGGAAAGCTGAATTTGACAAGAAGTTGGAGTGAGAGCAGATGGCTCCTGACATGTGGGCACTGTGTAAGGATATTGGTTGCTAGCCCACATGCTGCATAATTAATAAATATCGGATTTATTTAAACGATCCAGACTGGCAGTACAAATCAATGTGAAAATGCACAACCCAATATTATATTGGACTCTGAAACCAGACGGTGTTTACAGCTGTTAGTTAACAACAATATTGGCTTCGAAATTTTCAGGGTATATTTTCGAAATATTCTCGAAATGTTTTACTTGCAATTTAAAAAAAATCTGAAAAACAAAAAAGATTTTCTTGCAGAAACTATAAATGTGCATACGTTTTAGGAGCAGAATTAGGCCATTTGGCCCATCGAGTCTACTCCGCCACTCCATCATGGCTGATCTATCTTTCCCTCTCAACCCCATTATTCTCCCCTTGTCCCATAACTCCAGACAACTCTCCTAATTAAGAATTTGTCTCTCTTCTACAAAATATCCACTGACTTGGCTCCACAGCTGTCTGTTGGAATATTGTTGGGATCCATCACTTTGGAAAGTGGATGAAGTTCGAGCCGCAAAAAACTGTACAGTGAGGGCACATTACAAACTCATTTTGTTCAGTCTGCAGTCTGTGTGCAGATGGAATTCTGCAGCCAATATTCGGGGAAAGTGGAGCGTAGCAAAATAAATTACTTTCAAAGCCGAGGACTGAGAATACACCATTGCATTTTCTAACACAAGTGTAATAATAATCCTGGTGTGTATGAAGGAACTGCAGATGCTGGATTACACCAAAGATAGACACAAAATGCTGGAGTAACACAGCGAGACAGGCAGCATCTGCGGAGAGAAGGAATGTAATAATGTAGTGATTTATAACATGGCAAATCTGAGAATCAAACATCACCACGATGAGATGAGCAGGAGTGGAGCAATTAGGGGAACCTGTGAACGGATGGATCTGTCCCATCAAAAGAGAAACATAAAAGACAGTCTGCAATTAACGGACTGGCCAGATGGTGCTGAGCAAAAGTCAGCTATAAGGGATTTGATGTGTTAGCAGGAAGTCAGAAAGTCAATCCTAACTGTTCAGACAGCATGAGGAGCTGCAGAAAGCAATAAGGGAACCGGTGAAAGCAAAGAGGAAAAACAAGGTGCTGATATTAGAAATGAGCAAAATAAATTGACAGTGTGGAGCAATGATACAGGATGGGATAAATTATCCGTACAAATGTTCCGGGGATAACCAAGAACAATCATTAGTTTCAGAATTTCGACATTTTCCTCATATACGTGGGTATAAATTGGTTGTTAAAATTTTGAAATGAGCACAATATCATGTTGTGGACTAAGACTGAGGCTCCAACACTGCTGGCCCATGAGTAAACCAGCCACCTACCTTGTTGCACTAGAACTTCTAGATCACTCACAGGTATGCGCGCGTGAATATGTTTAGTTTGGTATAGTTCAATTCAATTCAACTTTAATGTCATTGCACAAATACAAGTATGGGTACAACGAAATGCAGTTTAGCGTCAGTCCGTAGTAATAGTGCAATATAGAAATAAAAATACAGAATAAGCAAACAATATGGACGGAGAGACTGGAGAAATCTATCGGCGGGACTCCGAGTTCAGCAATGTGATAGTGTTGTTGTAGAAGCTGTTCCTCATCCTACTAGTACGAGACCTGAGGCTCCTGTACCGCCTCCCTGAGTTTAGAGATACACCACGGAAACAGGCCATTCGGCCCACTGAATTTGCAACGACCAGCCATCCCTGTATTTTACACTATCCTACACATATTAGGGAAATTTTACGATTTACTCAGATGGAAACAAAATGTTTGCTTTGAATCGGTCCAGAGCAGGGCCTTACATCGCCCAGCGCGGCTTAAATGGTCGCGGGACTTAACATCGCCTGCCGGGGGCTTTAATTTCGGGAGCAGGTCGCAGGACTTACCATCGCCTGGACATGCAGTTTGGCTGCCTGACCGCGGGAGAAGAGCAAAGGACAGGGAAGAGATAAGACTTTTGCCTTCCATCACAGTGAGGAGGTGTTTGGATATTCACTGTGATGGATGTTTATGTGGAATTGTGTTAATTGTGTGTTTTGGTCTTTTTTTTGCTGTTATGACTGCAGGAACGAAATTTTGTTCAAAACTTGCATGTTTCAATGATACTAAAGGGTAATTGAATTTAATTAATTATTGTCTCCGACTACATTTTATCTCTGTACCGCCATCTCCCTGCCATATCTGAAAAAGGGTCTCGACCCAAAATGTCACCGATTTCTTCTCTCCAGCGATGCTGCCTGGCCCGGTCTGAAGAAGGGTCTCAACCCGAAACATCACCCATTCTTTCTCTCCAGAGATGATGCCTCTCCTGCCGAGTTTCTCCAAACTTTTGCGTCCATCTTCACCATAAATATTCATAAGAAGGATTCCGTAGCCTATTCCTTTTCTCCTGAGATGCTGCCTGACCAGCGGAGTTACTCCAGCATTTCATGTCTATCATCGGTATAAACCAGCATCTGCAGTTCCTTCCTACACCTAATATTCATTCTGTCGCCACTCGAACACAGTGGCTGCATTGTGCACCATCCACAAACAGCAGTGCTTCTATTCAACAGAGCTGGATGTACCTCCACTACAAAGACTGCAGCAGTCCACAAAGATGGTTCACCAGCATCTACTCAAGACAGCTAGGGATGGGGATGGCTAGGCCCACAACAGGGGAAAAAAAGCATTAAAAATACACTTGTGAAGATGGTGACAATGATATGTGAGGTAAGAGTGGTGAGGCAAGATGCAGGTGCAGTGTAAATTGGCATGGTGGCTGGCAGATATTGTTGCCTGTACCAGTCCATGTCTCAAATAACATCCAATCATTTGAAAAATCTGCTAGTTCGGCATCATCAATGTTCCAAGTGTCTGGATTAATGAGGTTTCACTGTACTATTAAAATGACTGCATCCGTCTAATTTTGCTGCATCCCCCACTACGAGTTCTTGCCATCTCACAGAGAGAATCTACTGACTTTAAGCAATATATTATGGAATTGAGTAGAACTTTTCCTTCTTGATTGCTCAGCTGAATGCTATGCTTTCTTATACATATTTCCAAGCTGCGGAAGTAATTTTCCAATTTATATTCGATGTGCATCGTATTTCGTGTGGGTTTCATTAAAGTCGATGGTGAATTGCTTTGTCAGGAAAGGTTATCTTTATTCATGGCCTCTACAGCACTGACAGCGTTTAGTCATTGTTGAGAAGGTCTGCCCAGCTGTCAGCTCCAATGACAGCACGTTGCACTGGTTGACACTTGCCCAGCCTTTCATGCAGGGTGAAACAATGTGTGACATTATAGAACCATAGAGATGTACAGCAGGAAAACAGGCCCTTTGGCCCAACTCATCCATGCCAACCAAGATGCCAATCCAAACTAGTCCCATTTGCCTGTTTTTGACCCAAAGCCCTCTAAATCTTTCTATCGATGTATCTATCCAAATGTATTTTAAATGTTATCATCTGAAAGCTCGTTGCATATACCCACCACCCTCTATGTGAAAAAGTTGTCTCTCATGTTCCGATTAACTCTCACCTTAAACTTACACCCTCTGGTTCTTAAGAATGATGATTTTATACTTCTCTGGTGCCAGAGAATGGTGACTCTCTGCATGTACTTCTCAGAGAAGGATTACTACCAACTGATCCAATCACTCTACTCTTTTAAATCTCTTTTCTACCTGTAAGTGTACAGTAGAACTATAGTCTGCACTCTGTTTCCTCCCCTTTAACTATTGTACTTGAGTTTGATGATTGGATTTATGCATGGAATATCTGATCTGTTTGGATGGCATGCAAACTAATCTCATCTGCCTTCACATGGTCTATATCCCTTCAGTCCCTGCATGTCCATGTGCCTATCTACAAGCCTCTTAAATGCCACTATTAAATCTGCCTCTATCATCACCTTGGACAGTGCGTTCCAGGCATTTGCCACCGTCCGTGCTTTAAACTTTGCCCCTCTCACCTTAAAGCTATGTCGTCTGGTCTTTGATATTTCCACCCTGGGAAAGAAATTTGGTCTACTCTATCTATGCCTATCATAATTTTATATTCTTATCGACAGACAACAAATCTCATCTGTGGGCAGTGTACAGATACCAAAAATGAATAATTAAAAAAACAAATTAAAATATGATTCTTTACTACGTTTTTGAATATCCTTATTCATCATAATTACACGTCCCTGAATATATTTTCATCTTTTCTGTCATGGCTTACATCACAACATGAAATATCACATGGATTGAATTAAGATAAAGCTGCATGTCCCATCATAAATGTTGTAAACTAACCAATTGATCACACAAGATATCCATCCTGTCACTAATGTTTGGACTAAATGCATTTCCCATAATATACTGAACAAAGGAACGCACTTCATGTTTTCCACGGATTTGCGACACGTTACATTTCTAAAATGTCTCTAGTTATTGCAGATTTATGCAAATCCATTTTCCAAAGGTGAAGATTCAGCAACTGCAAATTGGCTGTAAAATCGCAGCCACTGCTATAGTTTAAACCTGCTCTTCTATCAAGATCAGAGTTAAAGCAATTTAGCCAGCCCACGGTGATCTTTTCATAAGCAACAAGCCGCAACTTTATGCCAAACCTGCAAAATTACAACCAGAGCAGTAATGAGCACTTGCAATTATCTTCCTATACCATTGATTTTTCCCGATCAAAGGCAGAGGGTATTTTGAGCTCACATTGCTCGGTGTAACAGCTGTGTGATCAGCAGCAGGTTGGAAAGGTCACATCAACTAATGAAATATGTTGCTCAATATTGCACTTATTCTGAACGTACAGATAACATACATTTAGAGGAAAACAAACAGATGCTCAATACTACATTTATTCTGAACATACTGATAACATACTTTCAAAGGCAACCTGATCACTGTAAACAAAGCAGACTTGCGGTATTAATTGAATTGTCACACGGGTCAGTTTAACTTACTGGAGTCCATTAACCTGTCACTGACCACTAACGTGATTAGTGCTACCTCACTGCAATAATCATGCATGTGCAACTATAATGAGAAAGTGATTTACTCTGTTGCGCAAACTTTCTTTTGTTAATTTGCACATAATTTGAGTGGAAGATTTGAGTTCCAGAAGGCTGAGCAAGCATTGTGCACAGAGTACGTCATGGATATCAAACCCATTGACGCCACTTTGGTGTCCTTTGTGTTGACTACTGGCCCAAAGGTCAATGCAGAGGTCATGAGAGACGTGACATCACCTCCTTTTAGGTGCATTTATCTCCCATGGAACAGGCAGTGGGAATGTGACAGATTGAGGTTATTCCTTTCTGTGAATAGTTTAAAAAGTGCAAATTGCAGCCACTTCATTGGAAGGTGAAATCCTGATCTCCAAGTTCTTCTCTGAGGCCCCATCACTGAGGAGCAACCCGGATCAATGGATGGTGCGGTTCCCGGAGGTTTTAGGTGGTTGCCGGAGGTTGCAGGTAGTGGAAGCAGGTAGGGAGACTGACAAAAACCTCCGGGAAACGCACGGAAACCTTGGGTGGGGCGCAAAGTCTCCAGAGGTTTCTGTTCAGGTTTCCTAAGTGGGACAGGGGCATAAGGCTCAGGGATGAGGTCTTCTACACGAAAAAAAACACTGCGTGAAATTGTGACCAAGGAAATCAATTGATCTTGAGAGTGGAAACTTGAATGTGTCATTCACACAGTACAATGCAGCACTTCAATCTATACTGTTAACATCACCCAACCCAGTGAAATGAACAAATTCGACCTGGTTTAAAATAGTGTAAGCAGCAGTTTTGAATCTGCTACTTTTCTCACCCATCAAGTGTTGCTGAAATCAACTAATTTGCACATTGCAAGCTGCACAGATAAGAAATTCAAAACAGGCAATGGGCAAAATTGTGACCGCTTCACATGCTTGAATTTCCATTGTGGGTGCATGCGTCCACTTATGTGTCAAGATATTTGCAAACACAAAACTCTGACATGGCACTGATCTCTGTTTTGAAAATATTATACAGATCTGAAAATGGAAAGCCTTTTGAGTTACAACGTGACATTAATTAGGTGTAAATTGATCTGAGGTGCTACATACACAAGACTATCCTTGCAATAGAGAGACTCACTGGCACAATAACAAAGCAATGTCACTGGCCAAAACGTCAGCTCATTGCTCCCTCTTGACAATAACACTTCTAAGCTCAGTCCGCTGAAGTTGAAAGGTTAAAGGCACACCCATAGAACCAACAGAGCCACATCACAAATTAGGCTATGCGGCAAAGTGGCACATATCTTCCAAAGGCATTGAAGCAGTTACATAGTTCAACATAGATTTCCTCAACTGAAAGTTGAAAACCCAAGGAATGGATGGGTTGAGAAGATGCAGAGAACACAGTGAACCAATACACTTGGTACAGGCATTACATGGATGTGTTGTCCACTGAGCTTTCATATTTATAAGATAGAAGGCCATTCGGCCCATCAAGTCTGTGCCTACACTAAGTAGTCCATTAATCCAATTCACACATTTATTTCCATGTAACCTATTCTCTTTCACCTGTCCAACAATTCCCCAATGGTTCTCCTGCTGCCCACTTACTCATGGTGTATTTACAGTCGACAATTAACCTGCTAACTTGCTCAGCTTTGGGATGCTGGAGGGAACGGGAGCACCCGGAGAAAACTAACATGATTATGGAGAGGATACAAAGTGCTGGAGCAATCCGGCAGGTCAAGCTGCATCTCTGGAAAACATGAATATGTAACGTTTCGGCTTGTGACGCTATGTGTCCTTTAGTGTAACCCAGCACCTTTGTTTCTACATGATCATAAGTTTATGTTATAGGAACAGAATTACGTCATTCCGCCCATCCGCCATTCAATCGTGGCTGATTCATCTTTCTCTCGCAAACCCATTCTCCTGCCTTCTCCCCCTAACCACGGACACCCATACTAATCATGAACCTGTCAATCTCCACCTTAAACATATCCATTGACTTGGCCTCCACAGCCCTCTATGGCAATGAATTCCACAGATTTATCACCCACCCACTAAAGAACTTGTTCATCATTTCCTTTCTAATGGGACATTATTTTATTCTGAGGTTATGGCCTCTGGTCCTTGACTCTTCCACGAGTGGAAACATCCTTTTCACATCCACTCCATCACAAGGAGACTGTGCAAACTCCACATAGACAATTCTGGAGGTCAGGATCAAAGCCAGGTCATTGGATCTGTGAGGATGCATTACTCAGGCAGTGGATGGGTCTGAAGATATTGACAATATCCTTGGTCTCTGCTGCTGCCAGGACTTGACTAAGTTAACCATAGTGACATGCAAATGTTCTGTAGGAGATTAATTGGGACAATGTTAACCAGTGGGCTCACTTGTTTCTGCTTGTGTCTGCAAAATGGCAACTAAATCACCTTCACTGACAACGACAGCAAATATAATTGGATTGATTTCCCCTTTGATTTCTTGGACAGCATTTCCCTGTAAACTACATTTTCAAAAACTGCATAAATGGGATCAATCAATAATACAAATTGACCTGCCTAATTCCTGAGAGGAGGACTACCAATGGTTATCAGTCAATGTCAAACTAATAACCTGACACACAATGTGTGAACTTGTTGGGGCCGGCTATCATCCAATCATTAAGAAATGTTTGATAAAAACCTCTTTAGAAAATGCCTATTTTTTTCCCAGGCTCAGTTGTACAGCTCTCACAAGGCAGCACTAATTCCATGTGAGTGCCTGATCCAGTGAGGCTTCAGTGAGTGTAACCACTTGAACGCATGTACCACCAGATTCCAGCACAGTCCATCACGGCACACATCTCGAATGTCAGTACTAGAGAGCAGTGAAAGGATTTGGGAATACATACAGATCTAATGCAATTTGGCATGTTGCCAAAGACGCCAACTTTATAGATGGATAGATTCACAGAGTCATACCGTGTGAGAACAGGCCCTTCATCACAACTTGCCCATGCCGATCACCTTGCCCCATTTTCACGTCCCACCTGCCTGCGTTTGGTCCACATCCCTCTAAACCTATCCATGTATCTGTCCAAATGTTTCTTAAATGTAGCAATAGTAACTGCCTCAACTACGTCCTCCAGCAGCTCATTCCATACCCTTTATGTAAAAAGAAATAAAAGCTTGTACCATTAGGCTTAGGAAAAGCCTCTTCCCTGCTATTATCAGGCTACTCATCTGACCTTTCTTAAGTTAAGAGTGGAGTCCAGAACTCCCAACCTACCTCGATGCTGCCATGCACTTGTTTTGTTCTGCAGTTCCTCTGTAGCTGCAATACTATATTCTGCATTCTGTTTTACTCTTTGCATTACCAGTTGTATTTGTGCAAGGATTAATTGTGCTCATACACAGTATAATTTGACTGGATGGCAAGCAAAATAAATAATTTCACTGTGTCTCAGTCTACATGACAATAATAAACCAATATCAATAACAAATCATTAACTCTACCAGACAGCGTGAGAAAGCAGAAGGTTAGCAGATTGTGGGCTTTTACTTCAAGTAGGCTGCAGTACAAGGGGAGAGGGTTACAGTTCAGTTGTGTAGGCTTTATCAGTCAACCCCTGGAGCCCATTTGTCTCGGTGTGAACTGTTTGGAAGATTGATGAAACGTCATCAACCTGATACATGGTCACCATTTCTTTTTCCACAGATGCTGCATGATTTATTGACTAGTTCCAGGACTATTATTTCCTGAGATCTGTTTACTGTTCCAGACACCAAGCATCAGGAGAAATATATTGGCCTTGGAGAGAACGCAGTGGAGAGTCACCAGAATAATATCGAAAGTCAAAGTGGTAAATTATGAGGTCAGGGTTAATAAATGTGATGTCTTCTCTCGAGTGGAAAGGACCGAAGGGAGGTCTGATTGAGGTGTTTAAAATGTTAGAAGGATTATTTATGTTGGATACGGAGAGACTAGCACCACCATTGTGGGATCAAATGCAGGAAAGGAGAATTAAAACTGCAGCCGAGCTTCTCAGGAGCAAAATCAGGAAAAACATTTTCACACAGACGTAGTGAAATCTGGAACAAGCAACAGATGCTGATGTGCAAATATAAGGCGGAAGGGATATGGAGGGAAGGGTGGTGGATTTGGATGGGTATATGTCCTGTGTGGGAGAATGTGTCGAGTTGGGGGCTTTATGGAGGGGAGGAGGTTTATGGGCAGGGGTGGTATGTTGAGAAGGGTGAGATTGTTGAGGGGCAGATGGGGTGCATGGGTGGGGTGGAGTGTCCTGGTGGGATTTGAGGATGTGGGTAGTGGTTGATAATTGGGATTTTCAGAAGTGGGCTGGATTAATTTTTGGATGTGGTTTTGTTGGGTGAGATGGGGTTGGTAGGTGGAGCACTGTTTGTGTGGGGTTTGTTGGGTGGGACTGTTGGGTGAAGGGTGGGAGAGTTCTAATGGATTGGGGTGTTGTTGGATGGCAGAGCGGAGGATCTGTAGGCTTCCATGGGACTGGAGTGCCATGAGGCCAATGAGATCCAAACACTAATTGTTTCAAAGGCATATATACTTGACAGTGATGATGAGACTGTGGAAAATGTGGGCCACTTCCCAAAGGGCAACATAGTGGAGCAGTTGGTAGAGCTGCTGCCTTGTAATCCAGCAACCCAAGTCTAATCCTCATCTCTAGTGCTATCTGCGTGGGAGATTGCAACCTTCACGTGATCCACCCTGATTCGTCTAATGCAATCAACACGATGTGCACAAACAAATAGATCAAATAGGACAAGTTGACCAACAACTTTAGGCTGTGCACGCCATACGCAAGAAGAAGTAGTGCTCCCTGCTTAGGGTCTGCATGGCTTCTCTGTGACTTCATGGGTTTCCTCTGGGTGCTTCAGTTTCCTCCATTACCTCAAAAGTGCGCGAGTTGGTAGGTTAATTGGCCACCGTAAATTGCCCCTAACGTAGGTGAATGGTAACGTTGGGGTGCTGGTGGGGGATATGGGAAAGAGAACAGAGTGGATCAGAAGGAATGGGAGAGGGGTACACAGGAGGTAAGGGTTACCTGATGGTGAAATATTCGATGTAGACACAAGGAACTACAGATGCTGGTTTACCCACAAAGTGCTGGAGTAACACATCAGGTTAGGCAGTATCTCTGGAGAACATGGAAAGGTGACATTTCAGATCAGGACCTTCTTCAGACCAATGTTCAATTGAATGTTCTGACGATCGAGTTGTAGCCTAACCAGGTGGAATATGAAATGTTGTTCTTCCAGTTTGCGTTGGGCCTTGCCCTGGCAATAGAAAATGCCGAGGATGGACAGTCAGTGTAAGAGTTGAAAAGGAAATGAAACTACCTGTGTCTATCTATCTCGTGCCCATCTGGTGACATCTGTCTTTCACCTCTACCTAACTGCTCACATTATCATCTTGCTTACTTATCAGATTCCAGCACTTGCCGTTATAGAGTCATAAGAGGTATACAGTGTGGAAACAGACTGTTCGGCACAGCTTGCCCATGCCGTCCGACATGCCCCATCAACACTATTCTCACCTCCCTGTGGGGTGGAAGTTGCAACCTTCACGTGGTCCACGTGGTCCTGTCTCAACAAATGAAATCAACCTGGCGTGCATGCACCTGCCTGTGAGGGTTTCCCTCTAAAACTATCGTATCCATGTACCTGTCTAAATGTTTCTTAAAATATCCCGTTCAGTGTACGGTGTACTGTGCATAATGTTCATAACAGCGTACAATGTTCAGTGTGGTGTTTGTTGTAGTGATCACCGCACAGTGGTTCAGTTCCCATCTGGTACATTGAAACTGCCTGCTACACAGCTAAAGGAGGACATTAAGATTCATGCTGTGTCTCCGTGCTACTGTAAAGCATTAGAATCACACCCCGAGGAGTAGTGGGAAAACAATGAGAGAAAATCTGGATCAATGACTGTTATTTCTGCTGCTGCTCCTTTGTGAATATTAAATAAGAGAACAGCGTAAATGGTTATTCTGTGTGTGTGTGTGACGAGTAATGGTCTAAGATATGCAGATGTGTTGCGAACTATAATGAATTATACAGTGGGATTGAGAATAGCGTTGAGAGGGTTATTAATCAGCTGTTCACTGATGAGCTGTTAAAAGGAGGAACGTTCTGGTTATTGGAATGTACGTAATTGAGAAAATTGTGTCAAGTGTAACAGAGGGTGGTCGGTTATAATTATATACAAACAGCAATATGGGTCTTTGAAATCCTTACTCCTTTGTAGCCAAGTCAGTTTTGTCCTCTGCATGGGTGGCTCAGACTCTTTCCTGTTTCAGGCTGAAGACCAATTCTAATTTGGTGACTGAAGACTCATGACATACAATGTCATTGATGGCTACTGTCACTCATACAGGCACGGGTGCTGCATTCCTTCTCCACCTTCTAGCCATATCTTTTGCAGTCAGAAGAAGTCTGCAGAAAAAGATGGGTGTAAATAAACATTTTTAAATTCCAGCATTTTTTCCTGATGACAAGGATGGCATGCAAATAGCTTTTCACTGCATCTCAGTACACGTGACAATAATAAACCAATACTAATACCAGATTCAGATTACATACACAGGGAAATGACCTGAATCGTTTTATGTACAGAGCATTTTAGTAGGTGCGAGGCAGGAAATAAATAATCTCTCCCTTTCTTCACTCACCCTCCCCATCTCAATGAACACAGTCGTTGGCTGAGAGCTGGTTGAAGGTTTCGGACATTTGTACACAAAAGCTGTGGCAATTCAGAAACAAACTGATGGATTGCCATTAAAATGGAGCCCTTAACATGCTTCTCCCACTGTTGTTTTTTTCCACTTCTAGAAGCCTCCCACCTCTACCTCAGAAATCTTCATCTTCTGAGGCAGTCCCTTTTTTTTTTTTTTTTTTATTACAACAAAATTTATTCAATTATTAAAAATAATATTTACACTCCAATAAAACAAGCCAGAACCCACCACCATAAATACAATACAAACATGTATCCGTAATAAACTACTATACAACTATGATACAATCCTTATTGAGGATACATTCAACACCCTGCGGAGCCCAGCGGTCCCGGAACTCCCTCAGGGTGCCCACAGACAGGGCGTATTCCCTTTCTAATCCCACCCGGGCACGGACGTAACCCCGGAAAAGGGGCAGGCAGCTGGCTCGGGTAGGGCCCTCCACCGTTGATAACCAGCTTTTTTTTTTTTTTTTTTTTAATTAAAAAATAATATTTACACTACAATAAAACAAGCCAGAACCCACCACCATAAATACAATACAAACATATATCCATAATAAACTATTATACAATTATGATACAATCCTTATTGAGGATACATTCAACACCCTGCGGAGCCCAGCGGTCTGAGGCAGTCCCTTGGAGTGGAGCAGGATTTGCTTACACTCTCGTGCTATGGGTTCGGAGGTGGCTGATGAGGCCAAGGTGCGATACCAGACTCTGCCACAGGTGAGACATAGAATCATAGAAGCGTACAGCACAGTAAGAGACCCTTCCAGTACACCTCAACCAGGCTGATTGTGATGCCATTTGCCTGCTTTTGACATGTATCTCTCTATGCCCCTGCTATCCAACAACTTGACTAAATGCCTTCTCATTGTAAGTGCGGTCTAACTAATGTTGTACAACTGCAACATAACGTCCAAACTCATATTTAATGTCTTGGCCTATAAAGGTAACCATACCAAAGGCAGTGTTTTTTTAATCCTTTCCACGCCTGTGTTGCCACTTTCAGGGAATCATGGCCTTGCGACCCAAAGTCTTTCAGTACATCAATGCTCTTAACATCTCTACACTGCCAAAGTGTACTCCTGCAAACTTTCCTGATTTAAAATCCACCCATGGCCTCTCCATCCATATTTCCAGTTGATCTGTATCCTGCTGTATCATCAGACAACTTTATTTGCTATATATAACCCCACCAGCAAATATACTGATCATACCCCTATATTCTCATCCAATATTACAGACAACATAGATCCCAGCACTGATCTGAGGTTCACTACTTGTTACAGATTTCCAGTTACAAAAACACCCATTCACAACTACCCCCCTTCTCCCTTCAGCAAGCCAATTTTAAATCCAGTTTTCCAATATGTCATGGATCATTTGTGCATTCACTTTCTGGACCAATCTACCCTGTGGGACTTGTCAAAAGTCTTACTAATGTCCATGTACACCACGCCTGCTGCTTCACTTCATCAATTATCTTAGCTATACTTCTAGGTAGTAATACATATATAGCTTCAGGTGCAGTATGCGTTGACATTTGCTTTTATCCATACATAGAGACCAAGCTTGGAGTCATTGCTCAAATCTTTATTGAAGTTAACAATTGAGTGAATCCTGTACAAAATATTCAGAAGACAACTGGTCCGTCACAAACCTCCCCTTTCCACACAAAACCATCCCTTTCAATTCAAGATCCATGCTGAGATCCTGGTAAATATGGACCTCCCATTTCTCAGGAACCCACCCGTCAATGAAGACAAGGTTGAGGAGATTCACCAGATTCAGCTTTGCCAATCTGAGAAAATGCATCTTCAAAAATCACGTAAATCTAGAAAACATGTGGCCACTGGTTACCTGCTCCCTCATACACTTCAGAACCAAGGACTATTTACATCAGAGATAGACATAAAATGCTGGAGTAACTCAGCGGGACAGGCAACATTTCTGGAGGGAAATGGGTGGCGTGATGTTTGTGCCTTTAGCTTCCCCTAGTGGCATTCAGATATTGTTCAGCATTTTCCTAATAGGGCACCACCATTTTGTGAAAACATGCAATTCTTGACCATAAAGCATCTTCCTAGGGTTGGGATAAGGTTATTTTTTAGTTAGCAATTTAGCATCTCATTCAAAGCTCTCTCCATTGCATTTAATGGTCATTAAGATTCCCCAGCATGTGGTGATACAGGAATTGCCAGTATTAGAAGAATGATTGGTGAAAATGTTTAATGGAAATTATGTATTAATACTGCCATTCTTTTGGAAGAAAGAGAGGAGTGTGATACTGGCAATGTAGCTCTACATAGACATATTATTTTGCCATGAGGTTGTGAAAAGAGCGACAAGTACTTAAATTATCAGTCAAGGTACTGTACTGTGTGCAGCATGGTGTTCAAAAAATCATGAGTGATTCAGTCAAATGGGGTTAGATAAACCTTGTCGTCTATGATTAACCCCTGCCTTTCAAAATACAGATTAATCCCATCCCACACATTTTTTTCTAATATCTTCCCTGCTGCTGTCTTGACCTGCAATTACCAGGCTTATCTCTCTCTGCTGCCCTTCTTGAATAAGGGAACTGCATTTGATTTATTCCAGGCACCCAACACTAACCTGTGGCCAGTGAAGATATATAAGTTCATCAAGGCCCCAGCACCTACCTCCCTTGCCTCCCATAGCAGTTTAGAATACATCCTACCAGACCATGGGAATTCATCCACTTTATGCCAGCTAAGTCATCTAATACCTTGATCATGATAAAATGTTCTCACACTGTTTCCTCCTCATTTATTCTCCTGTGTGTGCAGCTGAACTGGCTTGATGTACAAAGATCACAACAGACATGACAACAAATGCTTTCATATGATGAAAGAGGTCCAGTTGCCAATGGTTCATAAGAAGAAGTGGCAAAATAATGACAATTCCATTCCACAGCAGAATGGGTTCCATCCAAAACCTTAGTATGTCTGTACAGGAACAGGAGGCCTAAGGCAGTGGAGGGCAGGACCAGAGTTACACCGAGAAGTAAAATGAACATTGAAGAATGAACGTTGCTGTTTTGTGACAACAAATAAATAATTCAACACGTTACATAAAAATCTTTATTGAATTAAAACCTTTCTTGCATAAAAATATATAAATTTTCAATACTTGTGTTTCCAACTTTATGACACAGTCCAATGGGTAAAATCTATTTCTCATAATTGTTGTCATCAATGTTCTTCGCCACTGATTAGCAGAAAGTCAAATTAAATGATTTTCCTCTTCATAAATGATTATTCTTTTCAGCGTTCATGGATAATTGCTGTCCTTTATTTAGAATGATCTTTCTGTCCAATTCACCAGGATCCAAAGAACTCATCTACGATGTCTCATACAATACTTCATCAATTGGCTTATCGCTTTCAGTCACAGGCACCAGATCACATATCTGCTCCTTGAAGGCCACGGCAATTGTGTAGGGTTTGCCCTTTGGATGCTTAAGACAACGCTCCAGGTAAGTGTCATAGTAACCCTTCCCTCTTCCCAATCTGTTGCCATGTTTGTCGAACCCCAGTCCAGGCATCAGGATCAGATCAAGGCCTCCTGTTTGAAAGAGCAAGAATATTGTTGAAAGAGAAAGAATATCAAGTACATAACCATATGAAGGTTAAAAAAAAACACCAAACTACACGTCAGAAGAGAGTGTCCAGCTGAGGAACTTGAACAAACAATCCCCTGTCTTTCTTTTTTCATTTGTTGCATGGGTTGATATCAAATAATTTTGTACTACATCTGTGTGACTTTTACTGAATGCAAAAGAATAGGTTTAAGGTAGTAACATAAATATTAAGTCTTGTTTAATAAAGCTGTTGTGAATTATTTCAAGAGTTGTTTAAGGTTAAGAATAACAAAAGATTTTACTGTTGCCCTCAAATAGACTCCTTTCACCATGATGATGATCTGGAAGCATTTAACGTGACCGTATAGCAGAAGCTCCACAAAACTTTAATCCAACAAAGCCTTGTCCTCTATTCTTAAAGTAAGAAACTGTGAATACTGTAAAGCTGCTATAAAAACAGAAAAGGCACACATTTCAGGCCAATACAAGCTTTTCTAAGGCAAGCAATAAGTGAGTATTATTGGTTCTAGAAAACGTGAAGCTAAAAAAGTATTAAAGAAAAATATTAGAGGGTTTTTCATGATCTCAAGATGTTTAACTACGTCATACTTCATGAAACATATTATTATAAAGTATAAAGATCAAGGGAACATCAAGTTTACTATTAACAAAATTGTGGAAATACCATTTTAATCTATAATGTACTTCATTGTTTAATTATTTTCTTAATTGGTGCATACTTGCATTCAGAGAATAGATTTCTGGATATTAAGGGATATTGGCATAATGCGGGAGAAAGATCAACAATTATCATAATGAGAAGGATCAATCATTATTTTGAATGTATAATGGAGCAGGATTGAAAGCCCATTTGCTTTACGCCTGGCTCTGTTTGTGATATAACAGAAGAAACAAGAAGTGGGCAAAAAAGCAAAAACTACAAAAGTATCAACGAAAATGATTCCAAGAACTGGAAATTGGGACTCATGATGAAGATGCGAGGATTGTTTTGTTTGTGCATGTGTGAAGTGGCAACAACACCATTCTTCTCAGATGCCCGTATGGCCCTCGTTTTGTTCTGGACAGTGCCTCGAGTTGGCAAACTCAGAAACCTGTTCATAAACATTTAGGGATGATTCATCAGCAAGAATGATACTGACTCTGGGTTTGCTACTTTGGAGGCTGGACTTATGACATATTTGGAGGAAGCACCAAAATATTATCAAATCTCATTTGGCGATGCTTCAAATGTGTGAAACAGAAGGAGTTATAAACCAAACGACCTGAAGACCAAACACATTGGCTGAACAAGAAGTTGGAGAGAAGAAAGCTGCTCTGATCAAAATGGTACGTGAAGTTGCATTGGCAATGTTTAACAAATGTGGTTCTTTTTGCCCAAGTGAAAGGATGTTTTATTTTATTTCAGAGAAACCTGCTGTATTTGATCCTCTTTTACTGTATCTATCAATCGAGCACTTTGGACAATGATCTGGAATATTTTCTGGTAAGGATAGAAAATTAATTATATGTATTTTCTAATACTCCATTTGAATGACACCAGTTATTTATTTCTGTTATGGTCACAATATTCCAGTTCATTTTGCACTCTTTCCCTTCATCTCTCTGTTCCTGTTATTCTTTGATTGTCCAATTATTTATATTTGCTCTGATATCACCGTTCTGTATCTGATTAGTTTGCTTCATGATCTTTTACTGTTTCTTCCCATCCTTTCTCTTGCCTTACATCTGTTCATATGCTCCTTCCCTCCTTCTCCATCTACATTCTCCTTTTGCGCAGTACTGCAACTCTTTCTTCCTCTCTCACTCTCTTTTTATCTATACATCTTATTTCACCCTCTAACTCCCCCACCTGCGTATCCCCAACATCTTCCATTTAAGTTATCATTCTATTATTTGAATATCTTCATGGTCGTGTCTCTTCCAGTTCACATCATTTCCTCTGCAATATACGTTTTACAGAAACCATCACAGAAGCCAAATATATCTTGTGTTAAACTTTCAAAAGTAATTTTGCATTCTACGGTTTAAAATGTTAAGATCTTCCAAAATAACTTTTGGGATTAATCAGGGATCAATTAATTAATTAATTAATTACTTACTGATTAATCCCAAAAGTTAATTAATTAATTGCATGATTCTTTATAAATGAATGGCCTGAACAATTGATGAGTTTTCTTCCAATTATTTGAATGGTTCAGGAAACACTTGATGAAGAAATGGATGTGAAACCACTGCACCAGGCTCAAATGCCAAATCCCAAAATGGGAAATGATAATACGTGTGGAGGTGAGTTCTTTTGCAAAAAAAAGATGTGGGTATAACGAATTGTTGCTTGCCATGATGGCCACGTAATTCAACCATGAGTTAAATCATGAGTTAATAAAACATATTCATCGAGTGTCAATAATAATAATAACACCATAATTAATTCCAGGTAGGATTGGGAGGAAATCCATTCTATTCCACTTTCTAACTGGGAAGGGAGGGGAACCTGGTCGAGAGGGGAGAAATGACAAATCATGGCCAGTAATTGGTAAACATAGGCGAGGCGAGGTTTTGATTGGCAGACAGTTGGACAAAGAGCAGAGATGATAAACCTACAATTAGTACTAAGGGTCCCAACCCAAAATGTCACGTACCCATGTTCTCCAGGGATGCTGCCTGATCCACTGAGTTATTCTGCAGCTTTGTGTCTTTTTTAGGAGTAGATTTACTCTGCAACAACCTGCCAGATACACAAACTGGAAGTAACTCATTTCAGCACAAAAAGGGCATTTAATCCATCCAATCCAGTTCAAATTCTTCAAGGAGTACTTGAGATAGACTGATCCATTGGCTCCTTTCTTGGGCTTGGAAACATTGTTCCTTCAAGTAGTTCTCCAATTCTTTTTTGATAAACATGACCAAATCTCCTGTCCACACGTTATTGAGGATAATGCATTTCAGATCATCACTAATTGCGGCATTAAAGAAGTTTATATTTTTTATGGATCCTGACATTTCAACCAGGGGGAATTTTCTTAATTTACTCTATAGAAGCTTCATTTATGTTGTCTGTCCATGTATTATCTTTTATACGCTTTTTCATTTTCCCCTCTAATCTTTTCGTATTCAACCTGGTTTCACCTGTATTGTTAACCCAATATCTGTCGTACGCCCACATCTCTCCCTTGCTGATTCACCAACTCTCATCCCTCTGGTTCCTCAGGAAGCTCCAACTTTGACGTTCTGAAATGCAATTCTATGGTTTGTTACAGGAATGCAGCTAAACGCTGCCCGGGCCATTGACTCTATAAAAGCTGCCCATTTTTATTTTTCAATCAGTATTCAACTGCCTTCCCTTTGAATAACCCACAACTCCCTATAATTAAATGCTCTAGAATGTGATTTGCACTTTTCCATTTCCAATCCAAGAGTCAATTGCCTCAAATTATTTGAATTTTGTTTGCTTATATACAAGGTGGATTGTGCTCTACACTTTAATCTTTACATCATCAATAAGGAGAGACAATAAAAGTAGTCATATTGCCATTAGGTTCAATCTACAATTTTACTTTCACAGGCAACAACGTGAGTTTTGATGCCGAGCGAACCTCATATAAACATGTGATAGGGACCAACGTGACCATTATTTTTGATAAGCTTAATCTCAACACAACCAAAGATTACAACCCCACCACTGGGATATTCATATGCCAAGTTCCTGGTATATACTTCTTCAGTTTTTCTTCTCTGCCAAAGAGAGGGGTTCCTACTGACGTGGTCCTGATGAAGAATGAGACAAAAATCAGTAACATCCACAGTGTGCTGTCTGCTGGTACCAGCCAGCTCGCTGTCAAGAATGCCATATTGAAACTCGAAAAGTTTGAATCTGTGTGGGTCCGGCTTGAACGTGGAGGACTCTGGAGCCGGGATGGATCAATCAGCTTCCAGGGATTTCTCATATATGGTTAAGCCTAAGAAGACAGCGTGAAATGTCAGGGTTCATTCTTATATTCAGTGTTGCAACATAAGAGCTTGGTGGGATAGAATCTGAAGTTTCAAGTACAACCTGCTGAATACTCATTTCAGTAGTCAGAAAATAACATGTTCAATTTTACAGACAAAGGTTTTGTCCCACCAATCTCACATGTCCAGACACCAAACAGGAGAGTGGATTGTCCCTGGAAATCACAGATGATTTCAAGTGTGTTTTCGCTTTTAAAAAATGCTTATTGCTTGGGCTGCTCCAATAATTAATCCAGTTCATAGATAAATGTTGAACAAGGGCCAAAGAGTTAGAAGTTAAGTAAGAAGAACCGTGCAGAGGAGCCAAAGGCACGGATCATTGAAGACCGTGTCTGAATGGAAGTTAAATCATGGCCTGAAGATAGATACAAAATGCTGGAGTAACTCAGCGGGACAGGCAGCATCGCTGGAGAGAAGGAACGGGTGACGTTTCAGGTCGAGACCCATCTTTAAACTGAGAATCAGGGGAAAGGGAAATGAGAGATATAGCGCGTTATATCTCTCGTTTCCCCTTCTCCTATAATTATTGTTGCTCCAGCATTTCGTGTCTATCTTCAGTTTGAACCAGCATCTGCAGTTCCATCCGACACATTAAATCATGGCCTGCTCGGCAAAAAAACAAATGCAACTTCAAAGGTGCAAAGATAATGCACGTATGGTGTATTTTATAGAATGCAGTCAGTAGCTACCGCTGTTTGCAGATTTATCAATAAAGGCTAAAGCATCATCATTGGATTTTGTGTATTGATTCTCACAGATGGTAGTAAAACAAACAATGACATGACTTTAATTAAAACATCACCAATATGATGAATGGCTTTTAAATGTTGATTAAAGCATTCCACTTTACAACAATAAGTTGAGGTTGGAAGGTAATGAAAAGATTAGGCCAGGATCAGAAATCTATCCGGGCGGGGAGTGAGCATTATGCCAAGGAGTAACTGTACACCAGCAGTGAATGAGCAGTTGTTCAGAGGGGGAGGTGGGGAGGCTAAGTAGAAGGTAGTGGGGAAGGTTAAGTGGGGAGATGGAAGAAAGAGAGAGAGAATACAAGTGAGGAAGAAAAGGAAAGCCAGATGCAGGGGAACAGTAGAATTTGGAGCTTTCAGCCAAACAAAAAATAGAAATGCAGAGTATTTTGCGAATGGCGAGAAATGAAAAGGTGTCGGTGTTCAGAGGGACCAGAGTGTCCTTGTACACAGAGCTCTAAAAGATTAAGCAGATTCAGTAGCAACTGGGACGTCAAATGGTGCATTACCTTCATTGGAAGATCTGAGTAGAAGAATAAAGAAGAGTAAAGACATCATGTTCTGATTATAGAGGGTAACACTGAGGACGTGCCGAGAATATTTT
Source organism: Leucoraja erinaceus (assembly GCF_028641065.1). Lineage (NCBI taxonomy): Eukaryota > Metazoa > Chordata > Chondrichthyes > Rajiformes > Rajidae > Leucoraja > Leucoraja erinaceus. Next base: position 7,964,385 of record NC_073409.1, read on the forward strand.
GTACAGGTTTGTTCTTCCTTTATGTGAAAGAGGAAGCACAACAAAGGTGCAGCAGGTTAAATTCTGAGATGGCAGTTTGATGACGGAAGAGAAATTAGGGCCCATACTGTCTCCGGAGAGAAGAGGTAGGGCTCATACTTTTGAGCTCAGATAATGGGACGTGTTCTCAGTGAAATAAAGACAAATCCTTTGCTGGGATGTCTAAAACCAGTGATCACAATCTCAAACCAAGGAGTTACCATTAAGGACTGACATGAGAATAAATCTCTTTATTAGACAATAGACAATAGGTGCAGGAATCGACCCAGCACCGTCATTCACTGTGATCATGGCTGATCATCCGCCATCAGTACCCCGTTTCTGCCTTCTCCCCATATCCCTTGACACCGCTATCTTTAAGAGTTCTATCTAATTCTCTCTTGAAAGCATCCAAAGAATTGGCCTCCACTGCCTTCTGAGGTAGCGAATTCCACAGATTCACAACTCTCTGGGTGAAAAAGATTTTTCTCATCTCCGTACCAAATTGCCTACCCATTATTCTTAAACTGTGGCCCCATGTTCTGGACTCCCCCAACATCAGGAACATGTTTCCTGCCTCTAGGGTGTCCAATCCCTTAATAATTTTATGTTTCCATAAGGGACCCTCTCGTCCTTCTAAATTTCAGTGTATCCAATCCCAGTCGCTCCATTCTTTCAACAGTCCCGCCATCCCGAGAATAAACCTCATGAACGTACAATGCACTCCATCAATAGCAAGAATGTCCTTCCTCAAATTTGGAGACCAAAACTGCACACAATACTCCAGGTGTGGTCTCACCTGGGCCCTGTACAACTGCAGAAGGACCTCTTTGCTCCTATACTCAACTCCTCTTGTTATGAAGGCCACCACGCCATTAGCTTTCGAGGTTTACCCAGTGGTTTGTAGACTATTGAAATTTTCAACCAACTGGGATGAAAATTTAATTTGTGTTTGATAGAGCGATCAATAGGTTTTTAGATATTTAGACAATCAAAGATATTGGGTTAGTGAGCACAATGGCATGGAGGTAAAATATGATCTTACTAAATGATGTAGACAAAAATCCTGGAGTAACTCAGTGGGTCAGGCAGCACTGATACCCTAGACCTCCAGGTCTCAACCCCCAGCAATCCCCTGGAAGGAAAACAAACACTCTTAAGTGAATAATGGATTTCACTTTCCACATCTCTCTGATGTGGGATCGGTTTCACACCTAAAATTAATATCTAAATGAATTCTATGTCCCTTTAATCCACATTAGGCACCTGCTTACAGGAAAATGAGAGCAATGCCTCTCACTGCACATTAATATTCTCTTACTGCTCCTTATTTCTTTCTTTCTTTCTGGTATCATTTTGTACCTAATCGTAGCTGAGTTACAATGATTGGGTACATAAATCCCGCCAAATACACATTTCTAATGAAAATTAGAACTCTATCCTCTCTTCATCGTGCTCCCTGACCGCTGAGCATTTCCAGCTGTTTCTGCTTTTAATCAAACACTGAGGCAGATTATCCACAAACTAGCTGCCACCAGTCCTCTATCTTAGACCTCGTTATTCTCTGCAGCATATTCATGAATAGACTCTCTCCAGGAGGTAAAACCTGTGAACAACAGACTATATCAATCAGCGTTTCCTCTTCTAACCAGATCTGTATCCATCCTGAAAAGTTTGTGCAAGATTAACCACAATATTAAATATCATTTGTTACACCCCTGAAAAATATCAGGCCTGTGGGAATAGATATTGTGTATGATAAAGTATGGAATGCATACGATGAAATTAAAATGTACAATAGCCATTGTTTTTGTGTTACAACGGACATCGGGACTTCAGGTACTACAGTAATGGGGAGACTGAACACTTCAGTGCCTCAGGTAAGCACAAAATGCTGGAGTAACTCAGCGGGACAGGCAGCATCCTTGAAGATATTCAGTGCCTCATCTTCCTTCTGAACACAGTGCAGCCTTCCCGAGTCAATATCAAATTTCAGGTATCACTATCAAGTCTCCTACCATTAATGCCCTTGTGCTCCTGTTCTTTCCCTTGTGCAGCTGAATCACTCACCACGATTTTGGTTCAGTTGTACTCCACAAAGAAACATGCATCCCGATTTTTTTCCAAGATAGGAAGAGTTTCCAGAGTGGCATATACTCTGGGACTTCACAACTACCTGCCTACTTTATTTCCTCTCCCTGACAATCACACATTCCCTCTAACAGTGTTTCCTTAAGCTGCAGAGAGGCCAACTCTAAAAGTGCTCCCAACGTACCTCTCAGCACTGTCGTGTCTCCAACGGGCATTGAATCCATCACCCAGAGCTCAAGCTGATGACATTGGCTGCAGAAGTGGTCATTTACAACACATGGACTGATCTCACTGCCATCATTCTAATTTATAAAATGACCCCCCCTTTACTCTGTCATCCCCTGTGCTCACCAAAGCCCCTTCACTCACAGCAACCCACACTCTGAAATCTGTTGTACAGAAACCATGCTGTGGTTTCTCAGCCACTTATTTTGAAAACTCAAATAACATTCGCCCAGTCAGCTGATTTCACTGGCTTTCAGATAGGAGTTTTCAAGTGGTCTCCACAATAAACATTCAAGAAATGCCTGGCCTTTAATTCATTGTTGATTCAAGCAGCTTTTTAAGCCTGAAGGATGCCCGATGGAAGTGGTTAATCATATTTAAATGCAAGGCAGAATTTGAACAATCCAGCAATTTATGTATTATGCAGTTTTCCACACTGTTGGGGAGATGCCAGTGTTGTAACTATAGTCATCGTATTCCCCTGACATTTGACTCATGTGCAGCTTCAATTTGATTTAGACATAACATAAACAAATCCCCTTTTATGCCAATGCAACTCAAAATTGCATCATATTCAGATATTTATATCTTCCTGACAATATCCACTGATATGAACATTGTTACAATGATTCAACCAGCACCACCATTAATGGCTCAGAGTAAGCTCATAGCAATGTAGCACGACAAAGTCTATGCTGTCTCACAGAACTCAATGTCATAGCGTAAGAAAGGTCAGTTCAAAAATCGACAGATGGAACTTGAATTAACAGCTTAAGAGCAGGTCTACACTCATTCGACATCAGGACTTCTACAAAGAAGCAGGTAAAGGTATTAGCAAAGGCAGGCCACTTGATGGAGGTAAGCACTTTGAACAACTCGCAAAGATTTGTAGTGCACTGCCATCTGCTGGGTAAATTGGGAATTTTCAACGTCAATAGTCGCTGGAGATTTAAAGTACCCAAATGGAGGCAAAATAAATATGAACAATTAAATATATATTATAAATGTAATATAATTGTTTATGACAAGGTCATTTAGAGAAAAGAATGTGCAATAAGGAAGACTCAAGGATCACAATGGTAAAAAATTGGAGGTAGACACAAAATGCTGGAGTAACTCAGCGGGATAGGCAGCATCTCTGGACAGAAGGAATGGGTGACGTTTCAGGTCAAGACCTTTCTTCAGAAATGGGGCTTGAACATCTGATGCGTCTGCCTAAATATGAAATTAAATGGAATATACTTAACAAACTAAAACCCAATTGATTGACCCACAGGCTGGCTACAACACTTGGTTACTAAGTCTGTTCTGCCTCTGACAACACCCTCTCCAGTTCACTATAAATTAGTGCATGCCTGATGCTTGTTCCCTTTGCTGCAGCATAATTTTGTCTCCGAATCAAACTCTTATACATCGGCAAGACCAAATGCAGACTGTCGATCGTTTAGCAGGACACCTTGACTCAGCCCGCCTGAACATATCTGATCTCCCGGGTGCTGGACAGTTTAATTCTCCTTCCCATTTCTACACAGGCCTTTCTGTCCAAGGTCTCCTCGAGTGAGACCAAACACAAATTGGAGGATAGTTTGCATGGGCAGCTTACAGGCCAGTGGTATGAATGTTGATTTTAAGTTTCCCCATGGACTTTTGAGAAGTAAATACCAAGAATTTACCATCCACTGAGTGAAGTCATTTCTCATCAATGTGCAATGCTTTATTGTAAATCTGTAGCACCTTGTTCTCAACACCTCAGCCAGGGGAGACACCATCCTTGCATCCTTCCTGTCAAGTGGTGTAGGAATTTTGTACATTTCAATGTGATCACCTCTAATGTTCCTGAACTCTAGAGAACAACCCACTTATGTGCTTCTGTGGTGGGTGATTCCATGCAAATGCTGGAAGTATCCATCAGAGCAGTCAGACCAGTCAGTCAGATGGTGTTTAATATAATAATAATAATAATAATAATAATAACTTTATTTATAGAGCACTTTAAAAACAACCACTGTTGCAACAAAGTGCTGTACATGACTAATCATGGACAAGAAATTATTACACAACAATAAAAACATTAAAATAAATAGTAAAAACAATAAAATTAAAAACATTAAAAGCACTAAAACAGGAGGAAAGTCTCAAGCAGGGTCAAAAGCCAAGGAATATAAATGTGTTTTAATACTGGTTTTGAAGATGGACAGTGAGGGGGCCTGTCTGATGTGCAACGGCAGAGTTATGTGGAGGCAGGCACCTTATGCAGTGGAGATCATCTTCCCCATGGGCCATGCATATGTAACTGAATTTAGTGGAAATGTCAAGAGAGCATTGAGTAATGTTGATGTGCTGCTTGGGAGAATAGCTGAAGCTTGGTCACTGACAGAATTTAAGAAGTAGCTAGATGCGCACTGGAAACCAGGCATGGAAGGCCGTGGACCACTTACTGGCAGATGGGATTAGTAAGGAAAGGTGCCCACTGGTAGACAAGTTGGTCTGAGAGACCTGTATCCATGCTGTATGATTCGCTGACAAATGTCTGTTCAGACACTTCCAAACACAAGTGCAGTATATCCCCAGAGTACTCAAAGCAATCCATTGATAAACAAGTCACACAATGAATTATCAAGTTCAAATGATCAAATTCATTTATGCAGCATCACAATAGCATTACACTATGTTAACACACTGTGGGGACAAATAGGTTTTAAAGATATGAATTCAGGGTTAAATATTGGTTATCACAATTGGCACAATTCTGCTCATGTTCAAAATAAAACCATGTAATATTTTACCCCCCTTCCAGGCATAAGGGACCTCAATCTAACTTCTAATTTGACATGGAGAAGCATCGACTGGCAGATAGATTTACCCAAGAGTTAGATTAATCTGTGGGACAAGTGGGACAAAATTTAACTTGAATCCACTATCTTTTGAGTGACAGGTGAGAATGTTATTAATTGAGACATGCTGACAAGGAAATAGTTTGCAGAAAGATTCATATTTAACAGAAACCAGTTTGCATATCAAACACCTTCAGGAAACGCAACAAGATTTCACTTATTTAGAAGATAAAAATAAAAAGATGCTATGGTAAAATTGTAAAGGAGGGAATCTATAGAGAGGAGGTTGTGTCTATTGAATTGAATCTATAGCGAGGCTTGTTTCAAAGAACAGAAGAGGCAAAATAATTAGAGCTTAAAGCAACCAAGACAATTTGCATAGCAAAGAGCACTAAATTACAGGCTGCCTCAGAGTTGTGAACACACGACTTAAGGGCCTGTCCCACGTGGGTGTCATTTGCGCGTCACGCAGGTAGCGCGCGAAGATTTTGTGAAATCAAAATCCTGGGGCGCCGCATGCGACAGTGCGTCACTGTCTACGCCACTACGTCTCACCATGCGCCATGACGTGTAAATGATGCGAAACTAACGCCCAAGCGGGACAGCCCCTTTATGGACACCCATACACACAAACAAACAAGCTCCCAACATATCATTCAATCCAAAAGTCTGACTATGTGTCTGCTGATGGAATCCTGTTGGAGCTGGCAAAATTTTCCAACATTTTGTTTTATTTTTATTTTCAGCATTACAAGTGGGTTTTTTTTTCATAGTTATCGTTTAAAATAATAATAATAATAATAATAATCTTATTTATATAGCACATTTTTAGTCAACTTGCATTGACCCCAAAGTGCTTCACATAATTACATTACATTTACACACAGGCAAAGGTGGGTGAAGTGTCTTGCCCCAAGGACACAACGACAGTATGCACTCCAAGCGGGATTCGAACCGGCTACCTTCCGGTCGCCAGCCGAACACTTAGCCCATTGTGCCATCTGTCGTCCTAATGCAGATTAATGGGTGGTAACAAAAAAAATTATAATAAAAGGTGTGGCAAGATGCAGAGTTTAGAATGTAGCATTAGATAAAGGGGTTAGGAGAAATCTTAGCACAGATACTGTTAGTAAATCCAATGAGGCTTGACATAAAAAGGCAAAAACTGGGTCAAGATTTGATTGAATAAGTAAATGTGTAAATATGGGGATGGTGAGAAAATAAGCTGATGGGCTATGAGAATATATGGGTAATTAGGATTAGGAGTATTTCCTTGTGTGAAAATTGAATATCAACAGAACTGGGTAAACTGAATGTGTGGGAACTAGAGATGGATCCTGATCCCAAACATCATTTATCATTCCACTGCACAGAAGATGTGTGGCTTGCTAAGTTCCTCCCTAAATTCCTCCAGCACCTTGGTTTATTGCTCATTATTTTTGTCTCCTTTTCCTTTGATAATCTAAATATTGTGATATTGTGGTGATGTGGGGTATATGGACGAGTGAGGACTACTCAGGGCAAAAATGAAAACCTGTGCACAAATGTGTTAAGGTACTAAATGAGAACTTTCCATCTGTCTTCAATTCGAGGCATTAATCCATGATAGGATTATGTTTTGCCTGTGGGAAATGCATTAAACAAGCCAGGTCAGGCTTAATTATGTTTGATGTGGTGAAAGATGGATTTGGTGAAGATATTAAAGTAGATGTGATGTACCAAACAGAGGGGGTAGATTCGGGAATCTTTGAGGAGGTGCAACATATGCACTGACTCTTAGATGCCTCTGTCCCATGGCTATCCAAAGCAGAGAAGCAGTATTTGGGATGGTAGTGAGAACCTCAAGGGTATGGATCAGGAGCACACAGAGGCACTGTGCAAGAGGCAGAGGGAGCATACCATGACAGAAATTATCTACCTGCCCCATCTTCTTGCATAGAGACAGCAGTTCTCAGACAAGCCTCATTAACTACTTTACAACCACAAAACCAGAGTGTTAGCAAGTCATCCTCAATTCCGAGGGACTGCCTTTGAAGAAGGACATGGAATTCCAGAACACTTTTGATCAAAATCTTCCTCCGACCCAGCCTCCATTCTCCATGATCCACACAGCTTTGTGAGTCCAAGTGTATTGGGCGACACACTGAGCTAACTCTTCTATCAGCACTCGATAGAAAACGCCCTTCTCTATCAAGTGCCTGACCAGATCCCCACAGAAAGTGTACAACGTTACAATCCTGCCCCAGTATATTATCAATCCCGTCCGAGTAGATCTCTCTCATTAAGTCGAGGAGCACTCGCTTCGTCTCTTCCGCGGACCCCAGGTTTAATTTGTCGACGCAGCGCTGTAATTCCTGGCCGTCTGCGAGCAATGAGGAGCCGGAGCGGCGCAGAGTTTCAGCCGCTGTGTTGGCCGCCGGCTGCGACTCCGAGCCGTCTAGCACAAAGCGGAAATAATCCTTCGCCAGTAAGTAGCAGAACCCCTCGGAGTTTGGATGTTCGCAGCCCATAATCTTTTCAGGCGCTTGCATCTCAGACAACAGTGACGACCCAAGCATCACATCACCATATTTATTCTCTGCTCACGACCAAAGATCCTATAGCGGAGTAGACTAAATATACTAGAGGAGTAGACTATCTTGCTCGCTATAGGATCTCTGCTCACGACCGCCTTAGTGTTTCCCCGCTGTTTCCGCACTGACGTATTATTTCGACATTCAACTTGACGTATAACTTCAACATTCAACCTCCCAAAATTCAACACCTCATACATGCTCGGATTCTCTGCCAGTTATCTGCTCATTTCTGTTGCCGATCTATTATCCTGCTCACCTACCTCACCGTCCACTACCCTAGCAATCTTGGTGTCATCTTCAAACTTACCAACAAACCCGTCTTTGTTTATGTCCAAGTCATATATATTCATATATATATATACTAGACTAAGTGGGACCCGTTGGGTCCCATGTTCACACTGGAGGTCTGGTTCCCCCCCCAACAACCCAGCGCAATATTCCACCTCTCCAACAATTCCAATATTGGTGGCCAGTTGGGGGGGGGGGGGGGGGCTTTCTGGAGTGCTAGTATGGGTGTTGTTGGCTGCAGGGACCTCTGGTCTCCAGAGGGCTAGTGTGGACATTGTGGGCCAAATGGATTCTTGGGGTGGCAGCTCAGTCCCTCAAGCCTGATGTGCTGGCAGCTCACTCACGGCTGGTGGGCTGGCAGTTGACTCATGGCTATTCCTTGAAACTCCATTTTAAGCAAGGTGCAAGGCCACCAAATTCAAATCCATTTTCCTATTTCACGCAGGGTGCAAGGCCACAAAATTCAAGTGCAGTTTCCTACCACTTCAAGCAGGGTGCAAGGCCACCAAATTCAGGTTCAGTTTCCAACCACTTCAAGCAGGGTTCAAGCCACAAAATTCAAGTGCAATTTCATACCACTTCAGCAGGGTGCAAGACCACCAAATTCAAGTGCAGTTTCATACCCATTTCAAGGAGGGTGCAAGGCCACCAAATTCAAATGCAGTTTCATACCATTTCATGCAGGGTGCAACAACACCACATTCAAATGCAGTTTCATACCATTTCATGCAGGGTTCAAGGCCACCACATTCAAATGCAGTTTCATACCATTTCATGCAGGGTTCAAGGCCACCACATTCAAATGCAGTTTCATACCATTTCAAGCAGGATGAAACCACCATAAAATCACCATAAAACCACACAAAACACCACACTCACAGTTCAGTAGACATTCAGTGTGTTCAGTTGATTCACAGTTCAGAGTCGTGACCTCTCCCTCCCCCATCATGCAGAGACTGAGCCACACCCACACTTCCGGGTTTTATAATCCCTCCCCCTCCCACCAGAAAAGGTGTAGCCTTCATGGTGTGATTGACAGGAGAGAGATTCTCAACATTTTTTAAACACTAATAACACTTTTATTTTTCATTGATAGGAAGAATCCTCTGCACCTGATGAGCGGAGGGGGGCTGAGTAAGATGGCCAAAAATCATAGTCGTAAGTGGTAACATTTTATCTAAAATCAATATAGTGCAAACAGGAAGTTGTCAAGTTTAGACAAACAACATTTGCAGTGCCTTTTCACTTCAACCCAAAACCCCCAAACAACCATTTGCAGTGCCTTTTCACTTCAACCCATACCCCCAGACAACCATTTGCAGTACCTTTTTACTTCAACCCAAACCCCTCAAACAACCAATTGCAGTGCCTATTTACTTCAACCCAAAACCCCCCAAACAACCATTTGCAGTGCTTTTTTACTTCAACCCTAAACCCCCAAACAACCATTTGCAGTGCCTTTTTACATCCACCCAAAAGCTCCATACAACCATTTGCAGTGCCTTTTTACTTCAAACCAACCATATTTTCATTTTCAAACCACATTAAGGGCACTCACAGTTGAGTAGACATGTGTTCAGTGTTATTCGGAGCTCAGAGACGTGACCTTCTCGCTTCCTCCATCTTGCAGAGACTGAGTGAGGCACACCACTTCCGGGTTTTATAGTCCCTCCCCCCTCCCACCAGCAGGGGTTTTAGGGCCTAGCTCATAATGTGCCTGTTTTACAAATCTTGCTTTTTTCTCCACCTCTTGACTCAATATTCCATCCATTTGTCCTCTCAAATCTTCTATTTGTTTATAACACACAGGGTAAATGGTAGGTATATGGAATGAGATTTCAGAGGAAATCATATGTTTACATTGTTAAAAAAAAATGTGGATAGTTACATGGATAAAAAGGGTCTAGATGGATATGGGCCTAACAGGCAAATGGCATTAGATCAGATAGACATCTTAGTCGACATTGAGAAGCTGGGCTGAAGGGCCTGATTCCGTGCTATATAACTATGATGGCAGAAGATGCAACCCACACCATAAATGAGCACGCCACAATCATAATAGCATTGTTCAGTTGCTCTAGACACACAAAGATTGACCTAATTCATTATGGGATCATCCAACATGTGCAAGGTCTATGAGTGGCCATCTTTTGTATCATTGCTCTTAAATTACCCTCCACGCACTAGAGGGTGCTATTTCCAATGAAAACGGTGCATGTGATGTCATTTCAACAGTGTGGATCAGTACCTTTGGTGTGGATAAACGTACCACAGTTAGATCAGTGCTATTTTAGAACCAATTCAGTTTCCATTACTGTGTACACTGCCTGTAAAGAAATGTTACAAATGTTACAAACTCCAATGCTTTTCTCCACGTGGCGTTTAAGAGGCTTATGGATAGGCAGGTGGAAATGCATGGAATAGAGAGATATGGATCAGATATGTACTGTGCAGCATGTCTCCTCCTGATCTGGTTGCAACGGTCACACTTGCTGGGCGATGTGTGTACAATTTCAAGAATTTACAACTGAGGTTAGAAATCTCTTGCGATTCAGCAGCGCTGTTCAACAACGGTCAACAAAACAACATGATTCTGTGAAGATGGCAATTCAAGCATCCACCTTATATGTTACTTTTGAAAACAATGTTAGGGCGAGAAAGCAAAATCCCTCAGTGATTTTTCCCAATCATTCCGATCTGGATACTTTCAAGAGAGAGCTAGATAGGGCTCTTAAAAATAGCCAGGGGACACGGGGAGAAGGCAGGAACGGGGTACAGATTAGGAATGATCTGCCATCATCACATTGAATCGCGGTGCTGGCTCAAAGGGCCAAATGGCCTACTCCTGCACCTATTATCTATTGTCTATAAAGACAGAGGATATTTTGAGCTCACATTGCTCAGTGTAACAGCTGTGTGATCTGGAGCAGGTTGGAAAGGTCACATTAACAAATGAAATATGTTGCTCAATATTGCACTTATTCTGAACGTACAGATAACATACATTTAGAGGAAAACAAACAGATGCTCAATACTACATTTATTCTGAAAGTACAGATAACATACTTTCAAAGGCAGCCTGATCATTGTAAACAAAGCAGACTTGCGGTATTAATTGAATTGTCACACGGGTCAGTTTAACTTACTGGAGTCCATTAACCTGTCACTGACCACTAACGTGTTTAGTGCTACCTCACTGCAATAATCATGCATGTGCAACCATAATGAGAAAGTGATTTACTCTGCTGCACAAAACTTCTTTTGTTAATTTGCACATAATTTGAGTGGAAGATTTCAGTTTCAGAAGGCTGAGCAAGCATTGTGCACAGAGTACGTCATGGATATCAAACCTATTGATGCCACTTTGGTGTCCTTTGTATTGACTACTGGCACAAAGGTCATGAGAGACGTGACATCACCTCCTTTTAGGTGCATTTATCTCCCATGGAACAGGCAGTGGGAATGTGACAGATTGAGGTTATTCCATTCTGTGAAAAGTCAAAAAAGTGCAAATTGCAGCCACTTCATTGGAAGATGAAATCCTGATCTCCAGGTTCTTCTCTGAGGCCCCATCACTGAGAAGCAACCCGGATCAATGGATGGTATGGACCTGGTGGGGCGAAGGGCCTGTTTCCATGCTGTATCTCTGAAAAATGCAGCTAGGTGACTCGACTCAAATGACAGGGCCATGTTGATCTCCCAGCCACGGTTGGGTGAAGCTGAAGTGACAGACACAAGATGCGAGCTGTCCTCATACCAGGATGTACAATTGTATACCCAGTGGTGAAGTTAGGACATATCTGACAAGCATTTCCCAAATATTGGTGTTGCTGTGATTTAGAGATTTCTAGCTTCAATTTGGTTTAGTTTAGTTAAGGTACAGCTTGGAAATGGGCCATTCGGCCCACCGAGTCCACGCAGACCAACACTCACCGCATACACTAGTTCTACCCTGCACACTAGAGACAATTTACAGAAACCGATCAACCTACAAACATGCATGTCTTTGGAATGTGGGAGGAAACCGGATTACCTGGAGAAATCACACAAGATCATCCCGTCAACGGAAGGCTTGAGGCCCCCGGCTGTGGGAGAACAAAGAAAAGAGATTGAACATTCTTTTTCGCCTTCCATCACAGTGAGGAATGTGGAGGAGTCACTGTGGTGGATGTTTATGTTAAAATGCATATTGTGTGTTCCATTGCTTTTTATTTGTATGACTGACTTGGCAAATAAAATTATTCGTATGTTGCAAAACATACTTGGCTGATAAAGTATTATTGTATTGTACCTAGTTTCTTCTGAAGAGATATTTCTAACAGGAATAATTGTGAAATTCGTTCCATAAAAGTAACATGGATGTTTCAGAAACATTTAAACAGGTGCATGGATAGCACAGGTTTAGAGGGACTGGTAAGGACCAAATGCAGGTAGGTGGGACTAGAGTAGATGGGACATGTTGGCCCGTGTGGGCAAGTTGGGCCATAGGGCTTCTTTCCACACTGCAAGTCTCTATGATCCTATCAGACTTGAGCACACAAAGTAATAAGGATTATGAGGGGAAGTTTCAAAGATGAGGGCTTAAATTGGTCAAAAAGACCAGAAGAAGAGTGGAAACTTGAACGTGTCATTCACACAGTACAATGTGACACTTCAATCTATACAGTTAACATCACCCAACCCAGCGAAATGAACAAATTCGACCTGGTTTAAAATAGCACTGGCAGTGTAAGCAGCAGTTTTAGATCTGCTACTTTTCTCACCCATCAAGTGTTGCTGGAATCAACCAATTGTGCACCTTGCAAGCTGCACAGATAGGAACTTCCAGAACAGGCAATGGACAAAATTGTGACCGCTTCACATGCTTGAATTTCCATTGTGGGTGCATATGTCCACATGAGTTTTCATATTTATAATATAGCAGGCCGTTCGGCCCATCAAGTCTATGCCGACACTATAAGTAGTCCATTAATCCAATTCACACATTTATTTCCATGTAACCTATTCTCTTTCACCTGTCCAACAACTCCACAATGGTTCTCCTGCTGTCCACCTACTCATGGTGCATTCACAGTCGACAATTAACCTGCTAACTTGCTCAGCTTTGGAATGCGGGAGGGAACGGGAGCACCCGGAGAAAACTAACATGATCACGGAGAGGATACAAAGTGTTGGCGTAACCTAGCAGGTCAAGCAGCATCTCTGGAAAACATGGATACGTAACGTTTTGGATCGGGCCACTATGTGTCCTTTTGTATAATCCAGCACCTTCAGCCCCTTGTTTCTACATGATCATGTTCATAAGTTAAAGAGGCAGAATTAGGCCACTCGACCCATCAAGTTTGCTCCGCATTCATACGGACACCCGTACTAATCATGAATCTGTCAATCTCCACCTTAAACTTGGCCTCCACAGCCCTCTGTGGCAATGAATTCCACAGATTCATCACCCACCCACAAAATAAGTTGTTCCTCATTTCCTTTCTAATGGGATATCATTTTATTCTGAGGTTATGGCCTCTGGTCATTGACTCTCCCACTAGTGGAAACATCCTTTCCACATCCACTCCATCACAAGGAGACTGTGCAAACACCACATTCACTGACAACGACAGCAAATATAATTGGATTGATTTCCCCTTTGATTTCTTGGACAGTATTTCCCTGTAAACTCTACATTTTCAAAAACTGCATAAATGGGATCAATCAATAATACAAATTGACCTGCCTAATTCCTGAGAGGAGGACTACCAATGGTTATCAGTCATTGTCAAACTAATAAACCGATGCACAATGTGTGAACTTGTTGGGGCCGGCTATCAGCCAATCATTGAGAAATGTTTGATAAAAGCCTCGTTGCAAAATACCAGGTAGACAAAAATGCTGGAGAAACTCAGCGGGTGAGGCAACATCTATGGAGCGAAGGAAATAGGCAACGTTTCGGGCCAAAACCCTTCTTCAGATTGATGTGAGGGTGAGGGGGCGGGGAGAAGAAAGGAAGAGGAGGAGCTAGAGGGCTAGAGGGAGAGCTGAGAAGGTGAGGTGACAGTAAGGACTACCTGAATTTAGAGAAATCAATGTTCATACTGCTGGGGTACAAACTGCCCAAGCGAAATATGAGGTGCTGCTCCTCCAATTTCCGGTGGTCCTCACTCTGACCATGGAGGAGGCCCAGGACAGAAAGGTCGGATTCAGGATGGGAGGGGGAGTTGAAGTGCTGAGCTACCGGGAGATCAGGTTGGTTATTGCGAACCGAGCAGAGGTGTTCGGCGAAGCGATCGCCAAGCCTACGCTTGGTCTCACCAATGTAGATCAGCTGACACCTAGAGCAGCGGATGCAATAGATGAGGTTGGAGGAGGTGCAAGTGAACCTGTCGCACCTGGAAAGACTGCTTGGGTCCTTGAATGGAGTCAAGTGGGGAGGTAAAGCGGCACGTGTAGCATTTCTTGCGGGTTCCCGGAGAGGAGATGGTTCGGGTGGGAAGGAACGAATGGACCAGGGAGTTACGGAGGGAGCGGTCTCTGCAGAAAGCAGACAGGGGAGGAGATGGGAAGAAGTGGCAAGTGGTGGGGTCAGGTTGGAGGTGGCAAAAATGATGGAGGATTATTTGTTGTACGTTGCGGCTGGTAGGGTGGAAGGTGAAGACTAGGGGGACTCTGCCCTTGTTATGAGTGGGAGAGTGGGGAGAGAGAGCAGTGTCATGGGGTATTGAATCCCTGGTGAGAGCCTCATCTATGGTAGAAGAGGGGAACCCCCGTTCCCTGAAGAATGAGGACATCCTGGTGTGGAACAGCTCATCCTGGGAGCAGATGCGGCGTAGACGGAGGAATTGGGAGTAGGGGATGGAGTCCTTACAGGAAGCAGGGTGGGAAGGAGTGTAGTCTAGATAGCCATGGGAGTCAGTGGGTTAATAGTGGATGTCGGTCAGAATTCTATCACCTGCGATGAAGATAGTGAGGTCCAGAAATGGGAGGGAAATGTCGGAAATGGTGTAGGTGCATTTGAGTGCCGGATGGGGGTTAATGGTGAAATGGATGTAGTCAGTGAGTGGGTGCAGGAGGTAGCACCAATGCAGTCGTCGATGTAGCGGAGGTAGAGTTTGGGGATGGGGCCCTGGTACGTCTCGAACAAGGATTGTTCGACGTACCCTACAAAGAGGCAGGCATAGCGAGGGCCCATGCGCGTGCCCATAGCTACGCCTCGTATTTGGAGGAAATGGGAGTAGTCAAATGAAAAGTTATTAAGGGTAAGGACCAGGCGGAGGAGAGTATCAGTAGACGGGGATTAGTTAGTTCTCCGGTCGAGGAAGAAACGGAGGGCTTTGAGTCTCTCCTAGTGGGGGATGTAGGTGTAGGTGTAGAGTGTAGTTTGCAAAATGCCTATTTCTTTCCTCAATCACCCTGTACTGATGCCCCCCGTCAATCCCGTACTGATCCACCCCATTCAGCCTCGCTGACATCCCCCGCGCTCTCCTCTCACAATATTACCTATTCCAACCAACACGCACCAATTCACCTGCCTCAATCCATCCATCCTGCACCCCCCACCCCCTGCACCCCCCCCTCGATCCTACTGTGCTGGAAATGTCTTCAGAGCGAAAATTGACTATGTTTGATAACGGAATACAATCAAATGTGTTTTAAATCCCAATGTTATTATTTGTTTTCATCCATAAAGATGGATTAATTAAATTGTGAACATGTGAAACATTAAAACCGCAGTGTTCGATTGTCACTGCTACCGTTGACACGTTATTACAGAATTCATTTTAACAGCAAATCAATGCTCTTAGTATGGAGTATCAGTACTGTTATTTAATGAGCAACATTCACAACTATACGTTGGATTTATCCAGGTTTTACTTCTACAGTCGGTCATATACATCACAAATTTGGTCAGGAGTATTTCAGTTGAAATTTTAATGTTAATTCTGAAGTGGGAATAATGGAAACAGTGTTTATCAAAAACATTTTTTTAATCTGGTGCGTACAAACTGGGTATCTTCATTGCTGTTCACAACACTTACATTTAATCTGAATGTCCAGTAATGTGGTGTTTTGACACCTTTAAACATATTACCAAAAGAACATTTGCTGCAGTTACATTGAAACATAGAAACATAGAAAATAGGTGCAGGAGTAGGCCATTCGGCCCTTTGAGCCTGCACCACCATTCAATATGATCATGGCTGATCATCCAACTCAATATCCTGTACCTGCCTTCTCTCCATACCCCCTGATCCCTTTAGCCACAAGGGCCACATCTAACTCCCTCTTAAATATAGCCAATGAACTGGCCTCAACTACCTTCTGCGGGAGAGAATTCCAGAGATTCACCACTCTCTGTGTGAAAAAAAGTTTTTCTCATCTCAGTCCTAAAAGATTTCCCCCTTATCCTTAAACTGTGATCCCTTGCCCTTTGGCCATCTCTTGTCAGTTAGTGTAATGTTTAACCTGTCAGATGTGTATAGTCGGTTTTAACAGCTATCATAAAATGCCTTTAGAAATTTCCTTGCAACCTGTATATTTTGTTGTGAATAAATTATGTGGGAAGCGAGAGTGTTTCTGTACCAATAGCAATTACGACCCATGCTACGGCCATGTCATGATAATTTTCGGTCTTTCACACAAAACATGCTTGCATCAATATGTAGTGTGCATGGTTAAGCATATATGTTACCATGGTCCAGGATTTATTGACACAGGTTGATCATACGCTGAATAATCCAACCACATTTTTGTTGGGAAGTGGAAAGAAATAATAGAAATTGCATTCATTGCAATGTGTGAAAAGAGTTGAGATACTGTATTGTAACTTTGCTGCAAGTCATTGTGGTATATATCATGTCTTGATTGGTGAATATGTTTAGTTTGTGACTTTATTTGAACCAGAAATAATATGTGAATGCTTCATTGATCATAATTCCGACTGGTAACTATGCACTTCGTTCGAGCACATTATCACACGCATCATGCAAGTCGTCTTAAATTAACCACCTAAACTGTCATTTGGCAACCTAAAAAGCTGCCTAAGTTGCCCGGCTGGCAACAGGGAAAAGAGGTTAAGTGAGAGCCCTGCAGAGGGTATTTTGAGCTCACATTGCTCGGAGCAACAGCTGTGTGATCTGGAGCAGGTTGGGAAGGTCACATTAACAAATGAAATATGTTGCTCAATATTGCACTTATTCTGAACGTACAGATAACATACATTTAGAGGAAAACAAACAGATGCTCAATACTACATTTATTCTGAATGTGCTGATAATAATTTCAAAGGCAGCCTGATCACTGTAAACAAAGCAGACTTTCGGTATTAATTGAATTGTTACACGGGTCAGTTTAACTTACTGGAGTCCATTAACCTGTCACTGACCACTAACGTGTTTAGTGCTACCTCACTGCAATAATCATGCATGTGCAACCATAATGAGAAAGTGATTTACTGCACAAAACTTATTTTGTTAATTTGCACATAATGTGAGTGGAAGATTTCAGTTTCAGAAGGCTGAGCAAGCATTGTGCACAGAAGACCAAGGAAATAAATTGATCTTGAGAGTGGAAACTATGAATGTGTCATTCACACAGTACAATGTGACATTTCAATCTATACTGTTAACATCACCCAAACCAGCAAAATGAACAAATTTGACCTGGTTTAAAATAGCACTGGCAGTGTAAGCAGCAGTTTTAGATCCACTACTTATCTCACCCATCAAGCGTTGCTGGAATCAACCAACTTGCACCTTACAAGCTGCATAGATAAGAAATTCCAAAACAAGCAATGGACAAAATTGTGAACGCTTCACATGCTTGAATTTCCATTGTGGGTGCATGCGTCCACTAATGTGTCAAGATATTTGCAAACACAAAACTTTGACATGGCACTGAACTCTGTTTTGAAAATATTATACAGATCTGAAAATGGAAAGCCTTTTGAGCTACAAAATAACATTAATTAGGTGTAAATGGATCTGAAGTGCTACATACACAAGACTATCCTTGCAATAGAAAGACTCACTGGATCAATAACGAAGGAATGTCACTGGCCAAAGCTTCAGCTCATTGCTCCCTCTTGACAATAACACTTCTAAGCTCAGTCCGCTGAAGTTGAAAGGTTAGAGGCACAACCTTAGAACCAACAGAGCCACATCACAAATTAGGCTATGTGGCAAAGTGGCACATATTTTGCAACAGTATTGAAGCAGTTACATAGTTCAACATAGATTTCCTCAACTGAAAGTTGATAAACCCAATGGATGGATGGATGCAGAGAACACAGTGAATTGATATACTTGGTACAGGCATTCCATGGATGTGTTATCCACTGAGCTTTCATATTTATAATATAGAAGGCCATTCGTCCCATTAAGTCTATGCCGATGTTAATCCCGGCTAAATTGGACCAGCTTGGACTTCAAAATGGGTTTAAGTTTCAGGGTTGCTGGGAGATTTGGTCAAATTGGAATTGCTCTCTGCAGAGCTGGGACAGGCTGCGAGAGGTTCCAGGGGTCTGGAACTTTGATACAATTTGCAAGCAAAGAATAGGAATCCTTACAAACCCTGTCAATCTGGTGCTAAATGCATAGAATGGATGGATGGCTGCAAACCAGACGTACACCTTGTAAATAATTTGTAAATAATGTTGCAGAGTCTGACTCTGCTAAGTGTTGATTTGATCGGGTGTTGCCTTGTCTGAGATTTCTGTTAATCAGGGTAATCAGCTGATCTCGAAGTCGGTTGTGAATACAATGTATTGAACTGTTGTATCATTGGGTTAGGGAAATCCCTGTTATGTATGGGGTTAATTGATATCTGTAATTGGGCGATTAAGATCCAACCACAGTGTGGTTCGGCACTCGAGTTCCCGGAGCAGATAAAAGTCTGTGGTGTTGATGTAACTCGGCCTCACAATGCCCGCAGCCATTGATAACTGTCAGCTGACAACAGCCATTTAAAGCCGCTAAGGGAAGACGCGTTCGCCCAGGAGCGAGCGTCGACAGCAAAGAAGCACCGGCTTCTGAATCTCTGGAAACCCACAGCTGAAATGGGATGGGAGGGGCGGGGCTTCACGAGCTGCACCGGCAGTGAGGAGAAGGCTCAGCGGTAGCGGAACGGAGCTGTAGAATCTTTGTTCTACAGAACTTTCTCGAACTTTCTGCGCCTATAATCCACAGCGGCCGGGGGGGGGGGGGGGGGGGGGGGGGGGCAGGAGGCAGTTGGGCCAGGTGCAAAGGCATTGTGAGGTCAGCAGCTGGGCAACCTTATTATATCTCGGGAGATAATTGATCAAATTTATAGGGGATTACATTTTTGAAGCTATAAGCAAAATTTCTACCAGAAGATGTAAATATTTCACTGTTATTGTAACATCAGCAGCTAGGCAGCGGTCAGATTTTAAAAAAGGTCAGATTGGTGAACAATTTTAATAAAAAAGTCAGGAAAATAATGTACCAAATGTACAGAAGAGCGGATTTCTAAATTCACAAGGAAAATCTCTACAGAAATATGTAAAGATTTCCCCGTTTTGGCATCTGGTTTTCGAGGAGATACATTTCAAAGGCATACTTGCGATCAGAGAATAGAATTCTGGATAATAAGGGATATTGGCATAATGCAGGAGAAAGATCAACCATTTTCATAATGAGAAGGATCAATCATTATTTTTAATGTATAGTGGAGCAGGATTGAAAGCCCAAATGGTTTACGCCTGGCTCTGTTTGTGATATAACAGAAGAAACAAGTCAAAAGTGGGCAGAAAAGCAAAAGCTACAGAAGTACCAATGAAAATGAATCCAAGAACTGGAAACTGGGACTCATGATGAAGATGCGAGGATTATTTTGTTTGTGCCTGTGTGAAGTGCCAACAACACCATTCTTCTCAGATGCCCGTATGGCCCTCGTTTTGTTCTGGACAGTGCCTCGAGTTGGCAAACTCAGCAGCATGTTCATAAACATTTAGGGGTGATTCGTCAGCAAGAATGATACTGACTCTGGGTTTGCTACTTTGGAGGCTGGACTTTTAACATATTTGGAGGAAGCACCGAAATATTATCAAATCTCATTTGGCGATGCTTCAAATGTGTGAAACAGAAGGAGTTATAATCCACACGACCTGAAGACCAAACACATTGGCTGAACAAGAAGTTGGAGAGAAGAAAGCTGCTCTGATCAAAATGGTACGTGAAGTTGCATTGGCAATGTTTAACAAATGTGGTTCTTTTTGCCCAAGTGAAAGGATGTTTTATTTTATTTCAGAGAAACCTGCTGTATTTGATCCTCTTTTACTGTATCTATCAATCGAGCACTTTGGACAATGATCTGGAAAATTTTCTGGTAAGGATAGAAAATTAATTATATGTATTTTCTAATACTCCATTTGAATAACACCAGTTATTTATTTCTATTATGGTCACAATATTCCAGTTCATTTTGCACTCTTTCCCTTCATCTCTCTGTTCCTGTTATTCTTTGATTGTCCAATTATTTATCTTTGCTCTGATATCACCATTCTGTATCTGATCAGTTTGCTTCATGATCTTTTACTGTTTCTTCCCATCCTTTCTCTTGCCTTACATCTGTTCCTATGCTCCTTCCTTCCTTCTCCTTCCCTCCTTCTCCATCTACATTCTCCTTTTGCGCATTACTGCAACTCTTTCTTCCTCTCTCACTCTCTTTTTGTCTATACATCTTATTTCATCCTCTAACCCCCCCCAACTGCGTATCCCAACATCTTCCATTTAAGTTATCATTCTATTATTTGAATATCTTCATGGTCGTGTCTCTTCCAGTTCACATCATTTCCTCTGCAATATACGTTTTACATAAACTATCACAGAAGTCAAATATATCTTGTGTTAAAGTTTCAAAAGTAATTTTGCATTGTACGGTTTAAAATGTTAAGATCTTCCAAAATTACTTTTGGCAAAAAAAAAAAATTAGGGATTAATTAATTAATTAATTGCTTGATTGATTGCTGCTTTATGAATGAATGGTCTGAACAATTGATGAGTTTTCTTCCAATTATTTGAATGGTTCAGAAAACACCTGATGAAGAAATGGATGTGAAACCACTGCACCAGGCTCAAATGCCAAATCCCAAAATGGGAAATGATAATACGTGTGGAGGTGAGTTATTTCGCAAAAAAAAGTTGTGGGTATAACGAATTGTTGCTTGCCATGATGGCCACGTAATTCAACCATGAGTTGATTCATGAGTTAATAAAAAAATATTCATCTCGTGTCAAAAATAATAATAACTAATTCCAGGTAGGATTGGGAGGAAATCCATTCCATTCCACTTTCTAGCTGGTGGCCGTTGGCCCAACTCCAGATGATAAATTAATGAATAAGATTATTGGCCAAGTATTCACATACAAGGAATTTGCCTTGGTGCTCCCCCCCCCTCCCGCAAGTGACAACATGACATACAGTGACAGTTAGGAAAGACACATAAAACATTAAACATTAATAATAAAACATTATCGATTAAACGTGTGAATTAAATAAAATACCAGAGCAAAAGGAGGCTACAGATTTTTGGTTATTGGTTATTGAGTAGAGCTACCACTCGTGGAAAAAAACTGTTTTTATGTCTGGCTGTGGCAGCTTTACCAGCACAAGCCTTTCAAGGGTCTTCATGACTACAGAGGTCAGTGCGACTGGCCTGTAGTCTTTAAGACCATTAATCTTTGCCTAGGAAAGGTTTGCAGGGACTGGTTGAAAATGTCTGTGTAGACCGGTGCCAGTTGTTCGGCACAGAGCTTGAGAGTAGAGGGTGAAACATTGTCTGGTCCTGGAGATTTTGGCTTTTCTGTCTTTTGAAAAGCCTGTCCACCTCCTCGATTTTTATTGTTAATGATGGAAAAGTGATGGACAATAGACAATAGACAATAGGTGCAGCAATAGGCCATTCGGCCCTTCGAGCCAGCACCGCCATTCAATGTGTTTATGGCTGATCATCCCCAATCAGTACCCCGTTTCTGCCTTCTCCCCATATCCCCTGACTACTATTTTTAAGAGCCCTATCTAGCTCTCTCTTGAAAGCATCCATAGAACCTGCCTCCACCTGAGGCAGAGAATTCCACAGACTCACAACTCTGTGAGAAAAAGTGTTTCCTCGTCTCCATTCTAAATGGCTTACTCCTTATTCTTAAACTGTGGCCACTGGTTCTGGACTCCCACAACGTCGGGAACATGTTTCCTGCCTCTAGCGTGTCCAAACTCTTAACAATCTTATATGTTTCAAAGAGATTCACTCTCATCCTTCTAAACTCCATAGTGTACAAGCCCAGCTGCTCCATTCTCTCAGCATATGACAGCCCCGCCATCCCGGGAATTAACCTTGTAAACCTACGCTGCACCCCCTCAATAGCAAGAATGTCCTTCCTCAAATTTAGAGATCAAAACTGCACACAATACTCTAGGTGTGGTCTCACTAGGGCTCTGTACAACTGCAGAAGGACCTCTTTGCTCCTATATTCGATTCCACTTGTTATAAAGGACAACATGCCATTCGCTTTCTTCTCTACCTGCTGTACCTGCATGCTTACTTTCATAGACTGATGAACAAGGACCCCCAGATCCCATTGTACTTCCCCTTTTCCCAACTTGACACCATTTAGATAGTAATCTGTCTTCCTGTTTTCGCTACCAAATTGGATAACCTCACATTTATCCGCATTAAACTTCATCTACTATGCATCTGCCCACTCCCCCAACCTGTCCAAGTCACCCTGCATTCTCATAGCATCCTCCTCACAGTTCACACTGCCACCCAACTTTGTGTCATCTGCAAATATGCTAATGTTACTTTGAACCCCTTCATCCTAATCATTGATGTATATTGTACCCCACTAGTCACTGCCTGCCATTCTGAAAGGGACCCATTAATCCCTACTCTGTTTCCTGTCTGCCAACCACTTCTCTATCCATGTCAGCACTCTACCCCCAATACCATGTGCCCTAATTTTGCCCACTAATCTCCTATGTGGGACCTTATCAAATGTGTTCTGAAAGTCCAGGTACACTACATCCACTGGCTCTCCCTTGTCCATTTTCCTAGTTACATCTTCAAAAAATTCCAGAAGATTAGTCAAGCATGATTTCCCCTTCGTAAATCCATGCTGACTCAGACCGATCCTGTTACTGCTATCCAAATCTTCGGCTATTTCATCTTTTATAATTGACTCCAGCATCTTCCCCACCACCGATGTCAGGCTAACTAGTCTATAATTCCCTGTTTTCTCTCTCCCGCCTTTCTTAAAAAATGGGATAACATTAGCTACCCTCCAATCCACAGGAACTGATCCTGAATCTATAGAACATTGGAAAATTATCACCAATGCATCCACGATTTCTAGAACCACTTCCTTAAGTACCCTGGGATGCAGACCATCAGGCCCTGGGGATTTATCAACCTTCAGTCCCATCAGTCTATCCAACACAATTTCCTGCCTAATGTTGATTTCCTTCGGTTCCTCCGTCACCCTAGATCCTCTGGCCACTACTATATCAGGAAGATTGTTTGTGTTCTCCTTAGTGAAGACAGATCCAAAGTACCTGTTCAACTCATCTGCCATTTCCTTGTTCCCCATAATAAATTCACCTTCTTCGGTCTTCAAGGGTCCAACTTTGGTCTTAACTAATTTTTTCCTCTTCACATACCTGAAGAAGCTTTTACTATCCGACTTTGTATTCTTGGCTAGCATACCTTCGTACCGCATCTTTCCTCCCCGTATTGTCTTTTTGGTTATCTTCTGTTGTTCTT
The DNA here is from genome assembly GCF_028641065.1 of Leucoraja erinaceus. Classification (NCBI taxonomy): domain Eukaryota; kingdom Metazoa; phylum Chordata; class Chondrichthyes; order Rajiformes; family Rajidae; genus Leucoraja; species Leucoraja erinaceus. Next base: position 7,988,183 of record NC_073409.1, read on the forward strand.
TAAACATTACCCAATCCCCTTGCTTCCTGCTCATTTTTTGCAACGTTGTACTTCTTCACTCTAATTTTTATACTTGTCAGCCATGGTCGCCCCTTTCTCCCCTTGGAATCTTTCAGTCCAGTTCCACATTTAATCTAATGCACCTAAATGCAAGACCAAGCAAACACAGGTAAGACTAATTGGTTGCAAATAGACTGAATGTGACCACTGGAATAAGTAAAGAGGATGCTTTCATGAGATTAGGAAACAGGCTGATTGTTGTAATAAGGTGGGAAAAGGAGTAGATTTAGAAACAAGTTGTTGGTCTAAAGACAAATACACAAAGTGCTGGAGTAACTCAGCGGGTCGGGATTCTTCTTCAAACTGACTTTTTTTAGGGGTGGGGGGAGAGAGAGGGAAACCTGGAAGAGAAGGGGGGGGAAATGACAAATCATGGACAGTAATTGGCAGTTGTACAGGGTCTTGGTGAGACCACACCTGGGGTATTGCGTACAGTTTTGGTCTCCTAATCTGAGGAAAGACATTCTTGCCATAGAGGGAGTACAGAGAAGGTTCACCAGACTGATTCCTGGGATGTCAGGACTTTCATATGAAGAAAGACTAGATAGACTCGGCTTGTACTCGCTAGAATTTAGAAGATTGAGGGGGGATCTTATAGAAACGTACAAAATTCTTAAGAGGTTGGACAGGCTAGATGCAGGAAGATTGTTCCCGATGTTGGGGAAGTCCAGAACAAGGGGTCACAGTTTAAGGATAAGGGGGAAATCTTTTGGGACCGAGATGAGGAAAACATTTTTCACACAGTGAATCTCTGGAATTCTCTGCCACAGAAGGTAGTTGAGGCCAGTTCATTGGCTATATTTAAGAGGGAGTTAGATGTGGCCCTTGTGGCTAAAGGGATCAGGGTGTATGGAGAGAAAGCAGGGATGGGATACCGAGTTGGATGATCAGCTATGATCATATTGAATGGCGGTGCAGGCTCAAAGGGCCGAACGGCCTACTCCTGCACTTATTTTCTATGTTTCTATGTAAACATGACCAAATCTCCTGTCCGCACGTTATTTAGGATAACGTATTTCAGATCATCAGTAATTGCTGCATTAAAGAAGTTTATATTTTGTATGGATCCTGACATTTCAACCAGGGGGAATTTTCTTAATTTACTCTATAGAAGCTTCATTTATGTTGTCTGTCCATGTATTATCTTTTATACGCTTTTTCATTTTCCCCTCTAATCTTTTCGTATTCAACCTGGTTTCACCTGTATTATTAACCCAATATCTGTCGTACGCCCACATCTCTCCCTTGCTGATTCACCAACTCTCATCCCTCTGGTTCCTCAGGAAGCTCCAACTTTGACGTTCTGAAATGCAATTCTATGGTTTGTTACAGGAATGCAGCTAAACGCTGCCCGGGCCATTGACTCTATAAAAGCTGCCTATTTTTATTTTTCTCTCAGTATTCAACTGCTTACCCTTTGAATAACCCACAACTCCCTATAATTAAATGCTCTAGAATGCGATTTGCACTTTTCCATTTCCAATCCAAGATTCAATCGCCTCAAATTATTTGAATTTTGTTTGCTTATATACAAGGTGGATTGTGCTCTACACTTTAATCTTTACATCATCAATAAAGAGAGACAATATTGCCATTAGGATCAATCTTCGATTTTTACTTTCACAGGCAACAATGTGATGTTTGATGTAGAGCGTTCCTCACAGAATCATCTGATTGTATCCAACAAGACCATTATTTATGATAAGATCAATCTCAACATAGCCGGAGCATACAACAAGGACACTGGGAAGTTCAACAGCCCTTTTGCTGGTACATACTTCTTCAGTTTTTCGTCTCTGCCAAGGAGAGGGGTTCAGACTGACGTGGTCCTGATGAAGAATAATAAAAGAGTCAGTGAAATCCACAGTGTGCTGGCAGATAATACCAGCCAGCTCGCTGTCCAGAATACCATATTGGAACTCAGCCCGTGTGACTCTGTGTGGGTCCTGCTTGACAAAGGAACACTCTGGAGCTGGGGTGGATCGATCAGCTTCAAGGGATTTCTCGTATGTCGTTCAGTCTAAGTAGTCAGCGTGAAATGTCAGAGTTCATTCTTATCTTCAGTGTTGCAACATAAGAGCTTAGTAGGATAGAATCGGATGTTTCAAGTACAACCTGCTGAATACTCATTTCAGTAGTCAGAAAATAACGTGCTCAATTTTACAGACAAAGGTTTTGTCCCACCAATCTCACATATCTAGACACCAAAAAGGAGAGTGGATTGTCCCTGGAAATCACAGATGATTTCAAGTGTGTTTGCGCTTTTAAAAAATGCTTATTGCTTGGGCTGCTCAAATAATTAATCCAGTTCATAGATAAATGTTGAACAAGGGCCAAAGAGTTAGAAGTTAAGTAAGAAGTACCGTGCAGAGGAGCCAAAGGCACGGATCATTGAAGACCGGGTCTGAATGGAAGTTAAATCATGGCCTGAAGAGTCAGGGGAAGGGGAATGAGAGATAGCTCATTATATCTCTCGTTTCCCTTTCTCCTATGACTATAGTTGCTCCAGCATTTCGTGTCTATCTTCAGTTTGAAGCAGCATCTGCAGTTCCATCCTACACATTAAATCATGGCCTGCTCGGCAAAACAAAGCAAATGTAACTTCAAAGGTGCAAAGATAATGCACTCATGCTGTATTTTATAGAATGTAGTCAGTAGCTACCGCTGTTTGCATATTTATCAATAAAGGCTAAAGCATCATCATTGGATTTTGTGTATTGATTCTCACAGATGGTAGTAAAACAAATAATAACATGACTTTAATTAAAACATCACCAATATGATGAATGGCTTTTAAATGTTGATTAAAGCATTCCACTTTACAACAATAAGTTGAGGTTGGAAGGTAATGAAAAGATTAGGCCAGGATCAGAAATCTATCCGGGCGGGGAGTGAGCATTATGCCAAGGAGTAACTGTACACCAGCAGTGAATGAGCAGTTGTTCAGAGGGGGAGGTGGGGAGGCTAAGTAGAAGGTAGTGGGGAAGGTTAAGTGGGGAGATGGAATAAAGAGAGAGAGAATACAAGTGAGGAAGAAAAGGAAAGCCAGATTCAGGGGAACAGTAGAATTTGTAGCTTTCGGACGAACAAAAAATAGAAATGCAGAGTATTTTTGTGAATGGCGAGAAATAAAAAGGTGTCGGAGTTCAGAGGGACCAGAGTGTCCTTGTACACAGAGCACTAAAAGATTAACAAGCCGATTCAGTAGCAACTGGGAAGTCAAATGTTACATCGCCTTCATTGCCTTCTCTCCATATCCCTTGACTCCGCTATCTTTAAGAGCTCTATCTATTCTCTCTTGAAAGCATCCAGAGAATTGGCCTCCACTGCCTGCTGAGGCAGAGAATTCCACAGATTCACAACACTTTGGGTGAAAAAGAGTTTTCTCATCTCTGTTCCAAATGGCCTACCCCTTATTCTTAAACTGTGGCCCCTGGTTCTGGACTCCCCCAACATCAGAAACATGTTTCCTGCCTCTAGTGTGTCCAATCCCTTAATCATTTTATATGTTTCCATAAGATCCCCTCTCATCCTAAATTCCAGTGTATCCAATCCCAGTCGCTCATTCTATCAACATATGATCGGAATAAACCTCATGAACCTACGTTGCACTCCCTCAATAGCAAGAATGTCCTTCCTCAAATTTGGAGACCAAAACTGCACACAATTCTCCAGGTGTGGTCTCACCAGGGCCCTTTACAACTGCAGACAACCTCTTTGCTCCTATCCTCAACTCCTCTTGTTATGAAGGCCAACATGCCATTAGCTTTCGAGGTTTACCCAGTGGTTTGTGGACAATTGATATTTTCAACCAACTGGGATGATACAGTGTATTTGATAGGCCGATCAATAGGTTTTTAGATATTTAGGCAATCAAAGATATTGGGTTAGTGAGCACAGTGGCATGGAGGTAAAATATGATCTTACTAAATGATGTAGACAAAAATCCTGGAGTAACTCAGTGGGTCAGGCAGCACAGATACCCTAGACCTCCAGGTCTCAACCCCCAGCAATCCCCTGGAAGGAAAACAAACACTCTTAAGTGAATAATGGATTTCACTTCCCACATCTCCCTGATGTGGGATCAGTTTCGCACCTAAAATTAATATCTAAATGAATTCTATGTCCCTTTAATCCACATTAGGCACCTGCTTACAGGAAAATGAGAGCAATGCCTCTCACTGCACATTAATATTCTCTTACTGCTCCTTATTTCTTTCTTTCTTTCTGGTATCATTTTGTACCTAATCATAGCTGAGTTACAATGATTGGGTACATAAATCCCGCCAAATACACATTTCTAATGAAAATTAGAACTCTATCCTCTCTTCATCGTGCTCCCTGACCGCTGAGCATTTCCAGCTGTTTCTGCTTTTAATCAAACACTGAGGCAGATTATCCACAAACTAGCTGCCACCAGTCCTCTATCTTAGACCTCATTATTCTCTGCAGCATATTCATGAATAGACTCTCTCCAGGAGGTAAAACCTGTGAACAACAGACTATATCAATCAGCTTTTCCTCTTCTAACCAGATCTGTATCCATCCTGAAAAGTTTGCGCAAGGTTAGCCACAATATTAAATATCATTTGTTACACCCCTGAAAAATATCAGGCCTGTGGGAATAGATATTGTGTATGATAAAGTATGGAATGCATACGATGAAATTAAAATGTATACTAGCCATTGTTTTTGAGTTACAACGGACATCGGGGCTTCAGGGACTACTGTAAATGGGCAAAGGCAAGTTTATTTGTATAGCACCATTTGTGCAAACAGCAATTCAAGGTGCTTTACAGGAAAGAAAAAATAAAATAGTCAATAATTAAAAAATGCAAAATAAGCAATACGACAAATGTATGAATAATAAAACAACGTCAATGAAACAATAAAACGATTTTAAAAAGCACGTAAAAGGGTTAAAATTAGACGGTTAAGATTACCTGCATGTCGGGTTATGGACAAGCTATAGTAAACAACAGTGTTTTTATGCCTGATTTAAATGCGCTTACAGTCTGTGCACACCTCAGGTGTTCAGGGAGCTTGTTCCACAGGTGTGGGGCATAAAAACCGAATGCTGCTACTGTAATGGGGAGACTGAACATTTCAGTGCCTCAGGTAAACACAAAATGATTTAGATTAGATTAGATTCATCTTTATTGTAATTGCACAAGTACAAGTACAGATACAACAAAATGCAGTTTAGCATCTAACCAGAGTGCAAAGTAGTAAAATGCTGATTAAAACAATATATACAAATGAGGATATATTGATGTATGTACATAGGCATATACAAATATACAGGATCCAGCAGAAGGGATTGCCTGACATCTAGCTCCTCAATCCAAGGTGAACTTCTACGGCGCTGGAGGCACCACTCTCGGGCCGAGGTGCTGGTTACCTGGAAACTGAATTGTTAAGGTGCAAAAGATTTTCCAAGATAGGAAGAGTTTCCAGAGTGGCATATACTCTGGGACTTCACAACTACCTGCCTACTTTCCTTCAGATAGGAGTTCTCAAGAGGTTTCCAAAATAAACATTCAAGAAATGCCTGGCCTTTAATTCATTGTTGATTCAAGCAGCTTTTTAAGCCTGAAGGATGCTCGATGGAAGTGGTTAATCATATCTAAATGCAAGGCAGAATTTGAACAATCCAGCAATTTATGTATTATGCAGTTTTCCACACTGTTGGGGAGATGCCAGTGTTGTAACTATAGTCATCATATTCAAATTGAATGAGTGTAAGGAGAAATAATAGGATTTAAAAGAGCAAGGGAAAAAAAAGACAATTCACATAAGATTCCATGAACCTAAGAATTTGGCTGGGTTTAGTGAAAATGAAAATAAAACCAAATTTGATATGTATCATAGAGTGTGGTAAATTAAGTTGGGGAACTTTCGGCACAGACATTCAAGTGGAAATATATGGTTGCAGTAACAGAAACTTGGCTCCAAAAGAGGCAGAACTGGTCAGTGCATATATTTCCGCTTCGTGTTCAGGAAGGATATGGAAAGAAAAGAATGGGGAGGGGTGGCATCGCGACCATTCCTGAACTGTCTATGGCTTAAAAGACGGCCCATTGTTCGGCCAACGTTTTCCCGTCAATTTTTGATTGCAATTTGCATTCTCATCCCACTGCAAAATGACCTCCCTCAAATAATTCATTTTGTATCTGGAGTCGCAAGAGATTGTAGTTGCTGGAATCTTGAGCTAAAAACATAGAGATGGATCCTGATCCGAAACATCATTTATCATTCCACTGCACAGAAGATGTGTGGCTTGCTAAGTTCCTCCCTAAATTCCTCCAGCACCTTGGTTTATAGCTCATTATTTTTGTCTCCTTTTCCTTTGATAATCTAAATATTGTGATATTGTGGTGATGTGGGGTATATGGACGAGTGAGGACTACTCAGGGCAAAAATGAAAACCTGCGCACAAATGTGCTAAGGTACTAAATGAGAACTTTCCATCTGTCTTCAATTCGAGGCATTAATCCATGATAGGATTATGTTTTGCCTGTGGGAAATGCATTAAACAAGCCAGGTCAGGCTTAATTATGTTTGATGTGGTGAAAGATGGATTTGGTGAAGATATTAAAGTAGATGTGATGTACCAAACAAACAGAGAGGTAGAATCAGGGATCTTTGAGGAAGTGCAATGTTTGCACTGACTCTTAGATGCCTCTGACCCATGGCTATCCAAAGCAGAGAAGCAGTATTTGGGATGGTAGTGAGAACCTCAAGGGTATGGATCAGGAGCACACAGAGGCACTGTGCAAGAGGCAGAGGGAGCATACCATGACAGAAATTATCTACCTGCCTCATCTTGCATAGAGACAGCAGTTCTCAGACAAGCCTCATTAACTACTTTACAACCAGAAAACCAGAGTGTTAGCAAGTCATCCTCAATTCCAAGGGAATGCCTTCGAAGAAGGACATGGAATTCCAGAACACTTTTGATCAAAATCTTCCTCCGACCCAGCCTCCATTCTCCATGAACCACACAGCTTTGTGAGACCAAGTGTACAGGGTGATTTCACGAAAGGTCACTGGATCATAGATCCTCACCCACGTGACCGCAAAATTTAACTGGGGTACAAACGTCACTTCCAGTACCTGTTATCGATGCTAGAAACGCGTACTTTCAAACCTGTTAAAAACCGCGGAAACGGCCCGTTTTTGAGCTATAAATAACTGTGCCAGTCGGGGTGACTGCGAGGCACAGCTATCTTACTTTAGAGTCCAGAAGATAAAGAAAAACGAAGGTAAAGACAAGAGAGCGCTGAAGGGAAAATAACAGCGGAAGTTGTTGGCCGTGCAGATATAAAGATCGAAGATATCGGGAATTATCGCGTTTGCTCACTGCATTTCATCAAAACATCAATAATGCCTTAGTTTTGATGAAATGCAGTGAGCAAACGCGATAATTCACGATATTTTCGATCTTTTCAACATTTTCGATATTCAACATTCAACCTCCCAAAATTCAACACCTCATACTTGCTCAGCTTCACCGCCAGTTATCTGCGCATTTCTGTTGCCGATCTATTATCCTGCTATATACTTTGACAGCCTCACAGTCCACGTCCCTAGCAGTCTTGGTGTCATCTTCAAACTTACGAACAAACCCGTCTATGTTTACGTCCAAGTCATTTATATATATACTAGACTAAGTGGGACCTGTTGGGTCCCATGTTCACACTGGAGGGCTGGTTCCCCGTAATATTCCACCTCTCCAACAATTCCAATATTGGTGGCCAGTTGGGGGGGGGGGGGGAGGGGGGATAAAGAAAAACGAAGGGGGGCGGGGGTGGGGGTTGGCTTTCTGGAGCGCTGGTATAGGTGTTGTTGGCTGCAGGGATTACTGGTCTCCAGAGGGCTAGTATGGACATTGTGGGCCAAATGGATTCTTGGGGTGGCAGCTCAGTCCCTCAAGCCTGATGTGCTGGCAGCTCACTCACGGCTGGTGGGTTGGCAGTTGACCCACGGCTATTGCAGTTTCTTACGAATTCGAGCAGGGTGCAAGACATAAAATTCAAGTGCAGTTTCATACCACTTCAAGCAGGATGCAAGGCCACCAAATTCAGGTACAGTTTCCTACTTCTTAAAGCAGGGTGCAAGCGCACCACATTCAAGTGCAGTTTCATACCAATTCAAGCATGGTGCAAGGCCACCAAGAATCCTCTGCACCTGATGAGCGGAGGGAGACTGAGTAAGATGGCCAAAAATCACAGCCGTAAGTGGTAGGGTTTTATCTAAAATCAATATAGTGCAAACAGGAAGTTGTCAAGTTTAGACAAACAACAATTTGCAGTGCCTTTTCACTTCAACTCAAAACCCACAAACAACCATTTGCAGTGCCTTTTCACTTCAACCCAAAACCCACAAACAACCATTTGCAGTGCCCTTTTACTTCAAACCAACCATATTTCAAACCACATTAAGGGCACTCACAGTTGAATAGACATGTGTTCAGTGTTATTCAGAGCTCAGAGAGATGTGACCCTCTCGCTTCCTCCATCTTGCAGAGACTGAGTGAGGCACACCACTTCCGGGTTTTATAGTCCCTCCCCCCTCCCACCAGCAGGGGCAGCAGAGAGAATGGCAATACATTTTAAATCATTAATATTTCTCTAATTTTTCATCGATGGGAAAAATCCTCTGATCCAGTCGGCGGAGGGTGGCTGTATGTGAGGTGGCCAAAAATAACGGGCGTAAGTGGCGGCGTTCTCTCGGAAAACACATCGCAGTGAGTCAAAAGCGGTCAAGATCTTACTTTTAGTAATATAGATATCAGTCTGTATTTGGTACAATTTTCCTTGTTTTTGTTCTCTTAATATTAATTAATATTATAATTGCCTCTTTCCATGATGGGGGTGTCTTTCCTTCTTTGACAATCCAGTTAAAGGTTCTCAGAAGAACTGGGTTCAGCTCATTCCGAAATATTTTATACCATTCTATAGGTAAACCGTCGCTGCCTGGGGCCTTGTTTGTATTCATCCTACCAATTGTCTTCTCCATCTTCTCCAGCGATATTTCTGCTGTGATTATTTTATTTTGTGTCTCTCCAATAGAGGGCAGATCTATTCTACTTAAAAAAAGTCCTCATTGATTCCCCATCTACTGTCGAGGTTTGTGTATATAATTCTTTATAATATTCCTGGAAGATATGTTCTATTTCTTTTGGATCACTCTTCAATTACTGCGTACAGGGATCCTTAATTGTGTGTATGGTGTTGTCAGCCGGTTGTTTGTGTAGCCTCCGGGCAAGTATTTTAGTGGATTTAGGGCCCAGCTCATAATGTGCCTGTTTTACAAATCTTGCTTTTTTCTCCACCTATTGACCAAATATTCCATCCATTTGTCCTCTCAAATCTCCACGCACTAGAGGGTGCTATTTCCAATGAAAACGGTGCATGTGATGTCATTTCAACAGTGTGGATCAGTATCTTTGGTGTGGATTAAACAATTTACAATACTCTATAATTCTACCAACCCATACGTCTTTTGGATGTGGGAGGAAACCGGAGCACTGGTGGTCCATCTCTTTCTTTCTGATGAAATGGAAAAGAGAATCTAACAATATCGCTCCTCCACCACCTCCCAACATTAATGTCTTTACATTGTGGCTCTTACATAGTAAAACATGTTAAGGTGCTTCAGAAAATATTTCACACCAAGCTAGAGAAAGAGACACGAGAACACAAAGCAAAAGTTTGGTCAAGGGAGAGGCAGAAACATTAAAATCAGCTATTCAGGGATTCGGAGTCAGACATTTGAACTCAAGGAGCAAATAAGGTCAACTTAGGGTGGCACAGTGGTGCAATCAAGTCAAGTTTATTCGTCACATACACATACAAGATGTGCAGTGAAATGAAAAGTGGCAATGCCTGCGAACTTGTAGTATTGCTGCCTTGCAGTGCCAGAGTCCCGGGTTTGATCCCAACTACGGGTGCCGTCTGTATGGAGTTTTCTGTGGGTTTTCTCCGAGATCTTCAGTTTTCTCGAACACTCCAAAGACATACAGGTTTGTAGGTTAACAGGCTTGGTATAAATGTAAATTGTCCCTCGTGTGTGTAGGATAGTGGCAATGTGTGGGGATCACTGGTCAGTGCAGACTTGGTTGGCCGAAGGGCCTGTTTCCGGGCTGTATCTCTAAATTAAAATAGCCAGAGGAAACCCATACGGTCACAGGAACAAAACCCCACACAGAGGGTCCCCGAGGTCAGGATTGAACCCAGTCTCTGGTGCAATGAGGCAGCATCTCTTCCTGCTGCATCACTGGGCTGTCTTCTATTTTTGTTTTCAAATTTCCAGCATCTGCAGGTTTTTGATGTTGATTTACGAGTCATTTCTGCAAGTCAGCCAGTGAGATTTGATTTGTGGGACTATCCATCTAGTTTTTAATGAAAGCACTCTCTACCAATTTACTTCTCAGGATTGCAAAGGCCCCATGAAACGTTTCCCCACTGTGGGCCCTGCCACCCTCTACAGCCACCCCTGCTGCCACACATGCTCCATTCACCAAATATCTCTGCAATGCTATCCAAGGCACAGTGGTGCAGAGGTAGAGTTGCTGCCTTACAGCACCAGACACCCAGGTTTGGTCATGTCCACGGATGCTGTGGTACAGAGTTTGTATATTCTTCCTGTGACCGTGTGGGTTTTCTCTGGGGGTTCCGGTTTCCTCCCACACTCCAAAGAAGTACAGGTTTGTCGGTTAATTTTTTTCCTAAAAAAATAATCTCTAATGTGTAGGATAGTGTTAGTGTACGGGGTGATCCGATTCAGATTCAATTTTAATTGTCATTGTCAGTGTACAGTACAGAGACAACGAAATGCATTCCTGTGCAACGATCATTGGTTAGTGCGGACTCAGTGGGCCAAAGGGCCTGTTTCCACGCTGTATCTCTAAAGTCTAATGTCTAAAGGCATCAACTATTTACCGAGCACAACACCATACCAGGGCAAAATGCCAGGAAGAGGTGTTGCCATGCAAGGTTGGTAGTTGGTTATTCAAGTGCCCCTTTCTCAGAGAGCACCAGAGGAGGTGCCACCTATCAGGGTCAACATAACAGATGCTATGAAAGCAGAGGCGGTAAAAGACAGCATATCTCTGTTACGCTATCAGCATAAGACTAGTTAAAGGAACCTGGAGCAGATAGATGGTAACATGCACCGCTGAGCGCCGCAAATCAATCTGATGCACATTTATTCTTCAAATAATCTTACAGCTCATTCATTTCTCTCTATTTGTATTCATGTGCCAGCAAGGCAGATGTTCGAGCTGTAACATATGAAACTCTTGATGCATTGACATCCTAAAAAATCTTTGCACAGCAAATAATTCTAACACAACCCACTGACACATTGGTTATCACTGTGTGTATGATCAGCAAACTGAAAATGAATAAGAAGACTTGTCTAAATGTGCGAAGCATATCATAAAGTAGGCGATGGATCAGCAAATCAGAAAAACAACAGATGTTGGAATTATGAAGAAAAAAAACAGGGAATGCTGGAAACAACCAAAGATTGGACAGCACGGTGGCATAGCTATAGAGCTATTGCTTACAGAGCCAGAGACCTGGGTTCAATCCTGACCATGGGTGCTGTCTGTACGGAGTCTGTACATTCTCCCTGTGACCTGCGTGGGTTTTCTCCGAAAATCCAAAGGCATACAGGTTTGTAGGTTAATTGGCTTAGTATAATTGTAAATTGTCCCTAGCTTGTGTAGGATAGTATTAGTGTACAGGGATTGCTGGTCGGTGCGGACTCAGTGGGCCAAAGGGCCGGTTTCCGCGCTGTATTTCTAAACTAAACTAAACCCACAGATCAGGGAGGTTAAGGAGACAGGAGAGAAAATTATTAGTTGTACTATTTACTGACAAGAAGTATAAAATGATCATAGGCACCAAGGTTTGCGAATATGCACCAGTGTTGGGATTTTGCAAGTGTTTCAATAGTTAATCAGCTCCATCATTCACATTTAAATTAAAGAAGAACTTTGAATTCATGATCTGCAAAAGGTCAGTAAAATTTATTGCCCTCATAACGGCAATATTCCCCATAATTTTGACTGGGTAGTCACTTTCATCATCCTTCGAAATGTCACGTTGTCCATAAGTATTTAAGAGCCCGTTACAATGCATGGAACCAAAGCATTCCTTGCCGTGCCAGCTGGCCAGATTGATAGGAGTGCCATGGCAGCCATTTGAACTTAATTTTAGGAGATTACAATTTGTGGAAAGAACTTAAACTGTCAGCGGCTGAACAAATGAACACGAGAAAGATGTTAATTTGTGACACCTTTATAAGTGAAGCTGGACAGGAAATTAAGCAATGCTTTTCATGAGATCCACATGCCAGGCTGGTCAAGAAATTCAAAGCCCATGGGATCAGGATCAGTAAAACTGGGTCATCGAGAAGGACAAAGGGTGCCAACTGTTGGGGTTATTGTAATTGGAAGCTGGTGCCAATGGGTTCCATAGGTCTCAGCATCAACACAGTGCTTTGTATAATATACGTTACTGAGTTAGATCTATGTATCGGGGGGCTTGATACCAAAGTTGGCCGATTGCTTGAGGAGGAATGGTTAGGGACTGCAGGAGGATGCTGATGGCCTGGTCCACTGAGCAGAAAAATAGCAAATGCGAATATAAGGAAGGACCAGGTCTCTGGCTCAGTCTATTAGATAACAATGCAACAAGCCTTGCAAACTGCTTTACACAATAGGAAACCTTACAACAAATGTACAGCAAATCTAGATAAAAGTAAAGGAAACCTAGAGTTTCTTACCATTTACTCCGGACGTTTTAACTCAACTTCCCAAGATGAAGAGTGGATTATTTTCAAGTGGTCTCTAAATTTCGCTCAGTAAGAGCAACCAGCTTGCAAAGAAACTTGGCAAGTTTGCTGATTAAACTCTTTGGTGTCTCAGTTGATGGAGCAGAAACCAGGAGGGAGGACAGGTCGTATCTCCTGACATCAGTTTGAAGAAGATGTCGCGACCCGAAGCGTCACCCATTCCTTCTCTCCAGAGATGCTGCCTGTCCCGCTGAGTTACTCCAGCATTTTGTGGCTATCCAGGAGGGAGGACCTTGTGCCATTCAGATAGTCCATGTGAATCATTGTCTGTCCAACTGGAGATTAAATGATTTGAGATGATTAAATGTGCCCACACAGAAGATCGCAAAGTACAGGAATGTTGAGATGGGAATCTTTGTCTCTGTATCCTTTGTCTCTCTGCTGAATGGTTAGCATGCAACAAAATCTTCTCCGTACAGGTGACAATAAACAATAAACTAAACAATGCATGAGCATTATCACGATGGCTGCATACCTTGGATGGCAGGTGGGTGTTTTATTTACTGTGGGGTAGACAAAGAAGGAACAAAGGTGATTGCAGAGAGAAGTGCAGAGGGGTGGGGAGAGGGATTCAGAGAGGAGATCAGATCATGCAAGTGAATGGAGCAAAAACAGAAGGACTTTGGCAAAGAAGTCCAAGTAAAATCTAAATTAAGGAAATTCTGAAAGTACGAAGGCAAGATGAATGTGGTTGTTTGGGATGATAAATTGAGACAGTGGAGAGGAAAAGAAATAAGCTGTGAAAAATTCATCAGGCAAAAATAGCACTAAAGGAAAAGTGATTTATCCACGGTTGATCAAAGAAATTAAAGATTTTAAAAATTAAAGACCCGTCTGAAGAAGGGTTTTGACCCGAAACGTCACTCATTCCTTATCTCCAGAGATGCTGCCTGTCCCACTGAGTTACTCCAGCTTTTTGTGTCTTTCTTCGGTTTACATCAGCATCTGCAGTTCCTTCTTACAAATTAAAGGTAGTATTGAATCGAATGAGGAGGCTTATACAATTGCTGGGACTGCAATAGGCTCGAGGACTGGGAGAAAAGCAAGTAAGAATGTGAGAGTAGACTGGCGAGAAGTATAAAAACAGACAGTAAAAGTCTTTATGGGCCGTAAAAAGATGAGCAAATGCAAGTGGAATGTGCTTAGAGTCAGAGAAGAGAATTTATAATACAGAATAAGGAAATGGCAGAGGGATTCAATAAAACTTGCTGGATGGATGAGGATAATCTGTAGCACTGGAGAAGCTGGTAAACCTAAAAGCCAATTGATCCGCAGGTATTGATGATCACCTACAGGTTATCACCTTATGTAGGTTCTGTGTTTGTTAATCTGGGGTAATTTACAGAGACCAATTTACCAACAAACCCACAAGTCTTTAGGATGTGGGAGGAAGCTGGAGCACCTGCAGGAAGCCTAGTTTGCACAGTGAGAACGTGCAAACCCCACACAGGCAGCATCTGTGGTCAGGATTGATCCCGGCTCTCTGGCGCTGTGAGGCAGCAGCTCTACCTGCTGCCGCACTCATTCTTATCAAGGAATATAAAGGAAATCGTACAAAATATTCTGCAGACACATAAATAAAAAGTTGTGGAGAATTAGACAGGAGAAATCACGTGGTAAAAAATAAGAAAACAGAAGTATGAAATGACTTTGCGGCCAATATTTACCAGGGGGACATTACATGGGAAGAGAAAGGAGATGACTCACCAGATTTAATATGAAAAGAGCTGAAATATGAAAGGAATTAAATGAATTCCAAACAAATATCACAATTTTTGTCAACACATTTTGAAATAATCCAGGCCTGAGGGAACAGAGCCAAGTTACACATATTTACCAATTCATTGATGTTCAATTAGCTCCGCTTCTCTCTCCACACGTGACGGGTGACTTGAGAATTTGCAGTTTTGTGTAATTATGCCGTGTCTGTGAAAGTGTGTATGAGTGTGTAAGTGTGTGGTAGTGCTTGTAAAAGTGTGTCTAGGTAATTGTATGTGTTAAATGTATGTTTTTAGTGTTCTTTAGCTATGTGAGGGTGGGAGGGTTTGGGAGCCACTTTTTCTAATCTCTTACCGTGACGAAGATGCAATTTTTTTTCTGTATCGTATCTCGGTCCACACTGTGACCTAACATCGAGGAGTTGGTAGCCTTTGCTGGAGACCGACTTCGAGAGCTCCAACCACGGTTGCTTGCAGACTTTCATCACGGAGCCCACGATCTCTGGTCAGAGACCGACTTCGGGAACTCCAAGTCACGGGAGTTTCGACCGCACGGACGCGGGAGTTTCGATTGCCCCGACAGATGGTTTGACTGCCCCGACCGCAGGAGAATAAAGAGGAAGAAGCTTGAACATTTTTGCCTTCAATCACAATGAGGAATGTGGGAAATCCACTGTGGTGGATGTTTATGTTAACTTTTATGTAGTTGTGTATCTTGTTGCTTTTTTTTTCATATGGCTGTATGGTATTTCGCATATCACTGTACCTTAATTGTTACATGTGACAATAAAAGACCTTTGAAATCTTTGATTAGAAATTGATTCAGTGCCAGAGGGAAAGCTGAATTTGACAAGAAGTTGGAGCGAGAGCAGATGGCTCCTGACATGTAGGCACTGTGTAAGGATATTGGTTGCTAACACACATGCTGCATAATTAATAAATATCGGATTTATTTAAATGATCCCAGTCCCGAAGGACTGGCAGTACAAATCAATGTGAAAATGCACAACCCAATATTATATTGGACTCTGAAACCAGACGGTGTTTACAGCTGTTAGTTGACAACAATATTGGCTTCAAAATTTTCAGGGTATTGAAATTTACTTGCAATTTTATAAAAATCTGAAAAATAAAAAAGGTTTTCTTGCAGAAACTATAAATATTCCTAAGTTTTAGGAGTAGAATTAGCCCATTCGGCCCATCGAGTCTACTCCGCCACTCCATCATGGCTGATCTATCATTCCCTCTCAACCCCATTCTCCTGCCTTTGTTCCATAACCCCGGACAACTGTCTTAATCAAGAATTTGTCCATCTCCGGTTAAAAATATCCATTGACTTGACTCCACAGCCGTCTGTTGGAATATTGTTGGGATCCATCACTTTGGAAAGTGGATGAAGTTCGAACCGCACAAACTGTACAGTGAGGGCACATTACAAACTCATTTTGTTCAGTCTGCAGTCTGTGTGCAGACGGAATTCTGCAGCCAATATTCGGGGAAAGTGGAGCGTAGCAAAATAAATTACTTTCAAAGCCGAGGACCGAGAACATACCATTGCATTTACTAACACAAGTGATATACTAACCCTAGTATGTATAAAGGAACTGCAGATGCTGGTTTACACCAAAGATAGACACAAAATGCTGGAGTAATTCAGCGGGACGGGCAGCATCTGTGGAGAGAAGGAATGTAATAATGTGGTGATTTATAACAAGGCAAATCTCAGAAGCAAACAATACCACAATGAGATGTATATAGTGGCGAAGTGAGCAAAAGTCAGCAAGAAGGGATTTGATGTGTTAGCAGGAAGTCAGAAAGTCAATCCTAACTGTTCAGGCAGCATGAGCTGCAGAAAGTAATAAGGGAACCGGTGAAAGCAAAGAGGAAAAACAAGGTGCTGTTAATAGAAATGAGCAAAATAAATTTACAGGGTGGAGCAATGATACAGGATGGGATAAATTATCCGTACAAATGTTCCGGGGATAACCAAGAACAGTCATTAGTTTCAGAATATTGACAATTTCCTCATATACGTGTGCACAAATGCGATTAAATTAGTTGTTAAAATTTTGAAATTAGCACAATATTATGTTGTGGACTAAGACTGAGGCTCCAACACTGCAGGCCCATGAGTAAACCAGCCACCTACCTTGTTGCACTAGAACAGGTATGCGCACGTGAATGTGTTTAGTTCGGTATAGTTTAGAGATACAGCACGGAAACAGGCCATTCGGCCCACGGAATTCGCACGAACCAGCGATCCCCGTATGTTACACTATCCTACCCACATTAGGGAAATTTTACAATTTACACAGATGGAACAAAATATTTGCTTATCTTTTGTCTTTTCCAATATTTTCCGTTTTACATGTCCATGGAACCACCTGTAATCATGTTTCTCACTCATCTACTCTTGAAATCCACGCAGTTTAACTTACCTTTTTAATCCAGTTCTACAGATAAAAATACAAAGTGCCAGAGTAACTCAACGGGTCAGGTAGCACCTCTGGAGGACATGAATAGGTGACATTTCGGTGGCCTATCCATGTTCTCCAGAGATGCTGCCTGGCCAGCTAAGTTACTCCAGCACTCTGTGTCATTTCCCAACAATCACCCCAAATATTCACGTGTAGGAAGGAACTGCAGATGCTGGTTTAAACCGTAGACACAAGAGGCTGGAGTAACTCAGCAGGACAGGCAGCAACTCTGTAGAGAAGGTATGGGTGATGTTTTGGGTCGAGACCCTTCTTCAGACCATCCCCTCCCCTTCCCAGTTCTCCTACCAGTCTGATTGCCTCGAACTACATCTTATCTCTGTACCATCCTCTCCCCTTGCCATGTCTGAAAAAGGGTCTCAACCCGAAACGTCACCGATTTCTCTCCAGCGATGCTGCCTGTCCCAGTCTGAAGAAGGGTCTCAACCCAAAACGTCACCCATTCCTTCTCTCCAGAGATGATGCCTGTCCCGCTGAGTTACTCCAGCTTTTTGTGTCCATCTTCACCCTACATATTCATATTCATAAGAAGGATTCCGAAGCCTATTCCTTTTCTCCGGAGATGCTGATTACTCCAGAGTTACTCCAGAATTTTGTGTCTATTATAAACCAGCATTTGGAACAGGCTGGAAG
This sequence comes from Leucoraja erinaceus, assembly GCF_028641065.1. Classification (NCBI taxonomy): domain Eukaryota; kingdom Metazoa; phylum Chordata; class Chondrichthyes; order Rajiformes; family Rajidae; genus Leucoraja; species Leucoraja erinaceus. The sequence goes on from NC_073409.1 coordinate 8,005,956, forward strand.
GTGACCGATTGAGGTTATTTCATTCTGTGAAAAGTAAATAAGTGCAAATTGCAGCCACTTCATTGGAAGGTGAAATTGTGATCTCCAGGTTCTTCTCTGAGGCCCCATCACTGAGGAGCAAACAGGATCAATGGATGGTGTGGACCTGGTGGGCCGAAGGGCCCGCTTCCACGCTGTATCTCTAAAAAATGCAGCCAGGTGGCTCGACTCAAATGAAAGGGCCATGTTGATCTCCCAGCCACGGTTGGGATGAAGCTGAAAGGACAGACACAAGATGCGAGCTGTCCTCAACACAGGATGTACAATTGTATACCCAGTGGTGCAGTTAGGACATATTTGACAAGCTTTTCCCAAATATTGGTGTTGCTGTGCAACTGGATTTAGAGATGCCTTGCTCCAATTTGGTTTAGTTTAGTTTAGGTACAGAGTGGAAATGGGCCATTCGGCCCATCGAGTCCATGCAGACCAGCACTCACCACATACACTAGTTCTACCCTGCACACTTGGGACAAATTTCAGAAAACAATGAACCTACAAACATGCACGTCTTTGGAATGTGGGAGGAAACCGGATCACCCAGAAAAAACCACCAAGATCTTCCCGTGAACGGAAGGCTTGAGGCCCCCCGACCGCGGGAGAACAAAGAAGTGAAGAGATTTAACTTTTTTTTCACCTTCCATCACAGTGAGGAATGTGGAGGTGTCACTGTGGTGGATGTTTATGTTAAAATGCATATTGTGTGTTCCATTGCTTTTTATTTGTAAGACTGACCTGGCAAATGACATTCTTCGTATATTGCAAAACATACTTGGCTTATAAAGTATTATTGTATTGTACCTGGTTTCTTATGAAGATAAATTTCTAACAGGAATAATTGTGAAATTCCTTCCATAAAAGTAACATTGATGTTTCAGAAACATTTAAACAGGTGCATGGATAGCACAGGTTTAGAGGGACTGGTAAGGACCAAATGCAGGTAGGTGGGACTAGAGTAGATGGGACATGTTGGCCCGTGTGGGCAAGTTGGGCCATAGGGCTTCTTTCCACACTGCAAGTCTCTATGATCCTATTTGACTTGAGCACACAAAGTAATAAGTATTAAGAGGGGAAGTTTCAAAGATGAGGGCTTAAATTGGTCAAAAAGACCAGAAGAAGCTAAGGCTCAGGGTCTTCTACGCTAAAAAAAACACTGCGTGAAATTGTGACCACGGAAATCAATTGATCTTGAGAGTGGAAACTTGAATGTGTCATTCACACAGTACAATGTGACACTTCAATCTATACAGTTAACATCACCCAACCCACCGAAATGAACAAATTTGACCTGGTTTAAAATAGCACTGGCAGTGTAAGCAGCAGTTTTAGATCTGCTACTTTTCTCACCCATCAAGCGTTGCTGAAATCAACCAACTTGCACCTTACAAGCTGCACAGATAGGAAATTCCAAAACAGGCAATGGACAAAATTGTGAACGCTTCACATGCTTGAATTTTCATTGTGGGTGCATGGGTCCACTTATGGGTCAAGATATTTGCAAACACAAAACTTTGACATGGCACTGAACTCTGTTTTGAAAATATTATACAGATCTGAAAATGGAAAACCTTTTGAGCTACAACGCAACATTAATTAGGTGTAAATTGATCTGAGGTGCTTCATATACAAGACTATCCTTGCAATAGAGAGACTAACTGGAACAATAATAAAGGAATATCACTGGCCAAAACTTCAGCTCATTGCTCCCTCTTGACAATGAAACTTCTAAGCTCAGTCCGCTGAAGTTGAAAGGTTAAAGGCACAACCTTAGAACCAACAAAGCCCCATCACAAATTAGGCTATGTGGCAAAGTGGCACATATTCTGCAACGGTATTGAAGCAGTTACATAGTTCTACATAGATTTCCTCAACTGAAAGTTGATAAACCCAAGGGATGGATGGATGGATGGATGGATGGATGGATGGATGGATGGATGGATGGATGGATGGATGGATGGATGGATGGATGGATGGATTGAGAAGATGCAGAGAACACAGGGAACTGATATACTTGGTACAGGCATTACATGGCTGTTGTCCACCAAGCTTTCATATTTATAATATAGAAAGCCATTTGGCCCACCAAGTCTGTGCCAACACTAAGTAGTCCATTAATCCAATTCACACATTTATTTCCATGTAATCTATTCTCTTTCACCTGTCCAGCAACTCCCAATGGTTCTCCTGCTGCCCACCTACTCATGGTGCATTTACAGTCGACAATTAACCTGCTAACTTGCTAAGCTTTGAAATGCGGGAGAAAACTAACATGATCATGGAGAGGATGCAAAGTGTTGGCGTAACCTAGCAGGTCAAGCAGCATCTCTGGAAAACATGGATACGTAAAGTTTCGGATCGGGACACTATGTGTCCTTTCGTGTAATCCAGCACCTTCAGTCCCTTGTTTCTACATGATCATGTTCATAAGTTATAGGAGCAGAATTGGGCTATTCTGCCCATCAAGTTTACTCCGCATTCAATAGTGGCTGACCCATCTTTCTCTCGCAAACCCATTCTCCTGCCTTCTCCCCCTAACCACGACACCCATACTAATCATGAACCTGTCAATCTCCACCTTAAATATATCCATTGACTTGGCCTCCACAGCCCTCTGTGGCAATGAATTCCACAAATTCATCACCCACCCACTAAAGAACTTGTTCATCATTTCCTTTCTGGGACATTATTTTATTCTGAGGTTATGGCCTCTGGTCCTTGACTCTTCCACGAGTGGAAACATCCTTTTCACATCCACTCCATCACAAGGAGACTGTGCAAACTCCACATAGACAATTCTGGAGGTCAGGATCAAAGCCAGGTCATTGGATCTGTGAGGATGCATTACTCAGGCAGTGGATGGGTCTGAAAATATTGACAATATCCTTGGTCTCTGCTGCTGCCAGGACTTGACTAAGTTAACCATAGTGACATGCAAATGTTCTGTAGGAGATTAATTGGGACAATGTTAACCAGTGGGCTCACTTGTTTCTGCAAAATGGCAACTAAATCACCTTCACTGACAACGACAGCAAATATAATTGGATTGATTTCCCCTTTGATTTCTTGGACAACATTTCCCTGTAAACTCTACATTTTCAAAAACTGCATAAATGGGATCCATCAATAATACAAATTGACCTGCCTAATTCCTGAGAGGAGGACTACCAATGGTTATCAGTCAATGTCAAACTAATAAACCGACACACTGTTGGGGCCGGCTATCATCCAATCATTAAGAAATGTTTGATAAAAGCCTCTTTGCAAAATACCAGGTAGACAAAAATGCTGGAGAAACTCAGCGGGTGGAGCGAAGGAAATAGGCAATGTGTCAGGCCAAAACCCTTCTTCAGACTGATGTGAGGGTGAGGGGGCGGGAAGAAGAAAGGAAGAGGAGGAGCCAGATGGCTGTAGGGAGAGTTGAGAAGGGGAGGAGACAGTAAGCACTACCTGAAATCAGAGAAGTCAATGTTCATACTGCTGGGGTACAAACTGCCCAAGTGAAATATGAGGTGCCGCTCCTCACCCTGGCCATGGAGGAGGCCAAGGACAGAAAGGTCGGAATCGGAATGGAAGGGGGAGTTGAAGTGTTGAACCACCCGGAGATCAGGTTGGTTATTGCGAACCGAGCGGAGGTGTTTGGTGAAGTGTTCGCCAAGCCTACGCTTGGTCTCACCGATGTAGATCAGCTCATATCTAGAGCAGTGGATGCAATAGATTTGGTTGGAGGAGGTGCAAGTGAACCTGTCGCACCTGGAAAGACTGCTTGGGTCCTTGAATGGAGTCAAAGGGGGAGGTAAAGTGACAAGTGTAGCATTTCTTGCGGTTGCAAGGGAAAGTGCCCGGAGAGGGGATGGTTCGGGTGGGAAAGGACGAATGGACCTGGGAGTTACGGAGGGAGCAGTCTCTGCGGAAAGCGGACAGGGGAGGTGATGGGAAGATGTGGCAAGTGGTGGTCACGTTGGAGGTGGAAAAAATGACTGAGGATTATTTGTTGTACGTGACGGCTGCTAGGGTGGAAGGTGAGGACTGTGGGGACTGCGGGGACTCTGCCCTTGTTACGAGTGGGGGGATGGGGAGAGAGAGCAGTTTCACGGGGTATCGAAACCCTGGTGAGAGCCTCATCTATGGTAGAAGAGGGGAACCCCCATTCCCTGAAGAATGAGGATATCTCCGATGCCCTGGTGTGGAACACCTCATCCTGGGAGCAGATGCGGCATAGATGGAGGAATTGGGAGTAGGGGATGGAGTCCTAACAGGAAGCAGGGTGGGAAGAAGTGTAGTCTAGATAGCCATGGGAGTCAGTGGGTTTATAGTGGATGTCGGTCAGAAGTCTATCACCTCCGATGGAGATAGTGAGGACCAGAAATGGTAGGGAAATGTCGGAAATGGTGCATTTGAGTGCCGGATGGAAGTTAGTGGTGAAATGGACGAAGTCAGTGAGTTGTGTGTGGGTGCAGGTGGTAGAACCACTGCAGTTGTCGATGTAGCGGAGGTAGAGTTCGGGGATGGGGCCTGGTATGTCTCGAACAAGGATTGTTCGACGTACCCTACAAAGAGGCTGGCATAGCTAGGGCCCATGAGCGTTCCCATAGCTACGCCTTGTATTTGGAGGAAATGGGAGGAGTCAGAAGAAAATTTATTAAGGGTAAGGATCAGCTCCGCTAGGCACAGGAGAGTATCAGTAGACGGGGATTGGTTAGTTCTCCGGTCGAGGAAAAAATGGAGGGCTTTGAGTCTCTCCTGGTGGGGGATGGAGGTGTAGGTGTAGAGTGTAGTTTGCAAAATGCATATTATTTTCCCAGGCTCAGTTGTACAGCTCTTACAAGGCAGCACTAATTCCATGTTAGTGCCTGATCCAGTGAGGCTTCAGTGAGTGTAACCACTTGAACACATGTACCATCAGATTCCAGCACAGTCCATCACAGCACACTTCTCGAATGTCAGTACTAGAGAGCAGTGAAAAGATTTGGGAATACATACAAATCTAATGCAATTTGGCATGTTGCCAAAGATTCCAACTTTATAGATGCATAGATTCGCAGAGTCATACAATGTGGGAACAGGCCTTTCGGTTCAACTTGCCCATGTCGATCAACATGCCCCATTTTCACTTGTCCCTCCTGCCTGCGTTTGGACCATATCTCTCTAAACCTATCCATGTACCTGTCCAAATGTTTCTTGAAAATGTTGCAATAGTAACTGCCTCAACTACGTCCTCCAGCAGCTCGTTCCATACTCTTTATGTAAAAATGCTACCCCTCAGGTTCCTATTATATATTTACCTCCTCATCTTAAACCCATGTCCTCTGGTTCTTGATTCCCCTACACTGGGCAAAAGACTGTGCATTTATCTAATCTATTGTACTCATGATTTTTTGCACCGTAGAAAGCATCCTATGGATTGCAGCGCAACTTGGCTTGGTTTCGACCAAGACCTCAAGAAATTTCAAGGAGACGTAGGTTTAGCCCAGTCTACCATGCAACTTAAACCCCCCCCCCCCCCCCCCCCCCCCCCCCCCCCCCCTCCTCCCACTGACTCCATCTCCACTCCATGCTACCTTGAGAGAGCAGCCAACACAATGAAGGACCTCTAACAGCTCGGTCATTCCTGTTCCTTCCTTTCCAGTCGTGCAGAAGAAATTAAAGCTTGTACCATCAGTCTCAGGAAAATCCTCTTCCCTGCTATTATCAGGCCACTGATCTGACCTTTCTTAAGTTAAGAGTGGAGTCCAGAACTCCCAACCTACATCGACGCTGCCGTGCACTTGTTTTGTTCTGCAGTTCCTCTGTAGTTGCAATACTATATTATGCATTCTGTTTTTCTCTTTGCATTACTTGTACTTGTGCAAGGATTAATTGTGCTCATACATGAAAATAATAAACCAATATCAATAACAAATCATTAACTCTACCAGACAGCGAGAGAAAGCAGAAGGTTAGCAGATTGTGGGTTTTTACTTCAAGTAGGCTGCAGTACAAGGGGAGAGGGTTACAGTTCAGTTGTGTAGGCTTTATCAGTCAACCCCTGGAGCCCATGTGTCTCTGTGTGAACTGTTTGGAAGATTGATGAAACGACTGATGAAACATTTCTGTCTTGTCTTGAGGACATTAAGTCCTGGATGGCCTTAAACTTTCTAGGACTTAACGAAAAAAAGACAGTAGTGATTTTGTTCGGCCCTAATGGCTGCCGTGAACCTCCCTCTGTTGACTTGGGTCCACTTGCAGTGTTCGTAAAGCCAACAGTTTTAAACCTGGGTTTTATGATGGACGGTGATTTTAAATTAGATAAACAAATAGGCGCAGTGGTTAAGTCCAGCTACTTTCACCTAAGGAAGCTGGCAAAGGTGAAGCCCATTCTCGAGCGGCAGCATTTTGAAACATATATTTAATCTCGGCTGGATTACTGTAACGCGCTCTACTCTGGAGTCTCACGAGCTTCGTTGGCTCGTCTCCAGTTGGTCCAAAATGCTGCCGCTCGCCTTTTAACCGGAACTCGAAAGAGGGAGCACATTACGCCAATTTTGGCCTCCCTTCACTGGCTCCCAGTGCACTTTCGAGTTAATTTTAAAATTATTTTATTTGTTTTTAAATCATTGAATGGCCTCGCCCCGCCTTACCTCTCTGAGCTGCTCCACCTATATGCTCCTACCCGGTGCCTCAGGTCAGCGGATCAGCTGCTCCTTGAGGTACCAAGGTTTAAGCGGAAGCTCAGAGGGGATAGAGCCTTTTCTGTTGCTGCCCCGGCACTCTGGATCACCTTGCCGCTGCAGATCAGACAGGCCCCTTCACTGTCCATCTTTAAATCCTCCCTAAAAACTCACTTTTATTCACTGGCTTTCGACACTGGCTGAGACATTGTTCCTGTTTTAGTGCTTTTAATGTCTTTTAATTTTTACTGTTTTTATAGTCCTGTCGTCTTAATGGTTTTAGTAGTTTGTAATAACTTTTTGTTGACTTCCCATGTACAGCACTTTGTGGTAACTGATGTTGTCTAAAAGCGCTTTATAAATAAAGTTATTATTATTATTATTATTGATTAAAGTGCTTGATTCAGTGTTTTTACTGAAACTAGACTGGGGGTAAGCTTAGAAATGAGCAATTATCTCTGGTTGCTCGATCATGATCTCAAAAGACCCCCAAACACTAGTTTGCAATCAAGCGTGTAGAGCTGTTTCGAACGCGGGTCCAGAAATCGGGCCCACACTGTGCAGGTTTCACATTTATTTCTGGCACCTCGTGAGTCGGAGCGGATCGATCATTCGCAGGCTTGGGAAAGGGTCATTAAAACAGAGTCTAGCAAGCACGGGGGAGTGGTTAACACGCCTTTGGGTTAGAGGCCCATAAAACCAGTCTAGGGTTAGAGGCCCTGATGGGGTTGGGTTAAAGGCCCGGTCCTTGGTTAGAGGCCTAAATTGGTCGTAGTTGGGCAGACTACAGCTGCCTTTAACGAGAACCTAGGTGAGGGGTGGCCAAAAGGTAGATCCTGGTATCCGAATTTGGTGGGGTATTAAAAACAGGTATTATCGTCGAATTGATCGCTGCCGGGAGCGTGAATTGAAAAGCTGCACTTCGAAAAACGGCATAATTCACAGCGCGAAGAGGCAAGGCGCTGGACCCTCAGTAATTAGCAGAGGGTGTGTCTGTGTGTAAGTTTCTGAGTCTCTCCCTGAAGTTTGGGACAAGGAGCTTCAAGAAGGTACCGAGCTTGGATAAACTGGGTATAGATTAGCCGGAATACTCTAGTTTGTTCAAGAAAATTTAATTGGGCAATTTTAACTGATTCGAGAGCCCACATAGTAATAAAAATTAGGCGATCGAGTTCTGGTTCAAGTGTTCTAAATTTCCAGCGAAATTTCCAAATACTGGATTTCAAATTGAAGTTCTGCATAAGGTGGGATTTGAATTCCTGCATATAGAACTTCGATGTTGGTGCATGTCCGTGATCGATTCCGAATAGCGGCTGATCAACAGTGAGTAGTAACCCTCTGGTCGATTGTTGATTAGTACCTGATAGCGAAGAGTACCTGTGAGACGGGATCCTCCCTACTTGAGGAAAAGTAATCCGAATAGCGAGGCACCCCTAATTCCTTAAAACTTAGAGAGGAGGGATAGAGGTCCCCCAATAGAAGTCCAGTCTTAGCAGAGGGATAGTAACATTCGGGAGGAAAAGTAATCATTTAAGGGAATAGTACCCCTCAGCAAAGAGTAAGTTAGGAAGGGAAAAATCTTCGGTATCAGAGGGAGAGGCTCACTGCGTGATACCAGCATGGCGCGGCGTCGAGATCGAGTGTTCGTGAATTGTGCACTAGTGCTTTAAATAATTTTGTAAATTGTAAAAATAGCTTTCTGTATTGTTATCCGGATTTTGTAAATATATTCTGTATGTAAATACATTTAGCGTAATTAAAAGTTAAGATTTAGAACGTGTTTAATAGTCCACGGACTATTGTGTTGCTGCTTGTGCGAGTGTGTACATATTTAAAACTTGAAGCGAGAGTGTGTTTAATTTAGATATTCGTATTTGTTTAAGATTGTTTTGTAAATCCGAATCGGGGTGGTTTGATCAGGGGTTGTATTCCTTCGATTGCTGCGTCGGGGAGAGGAGTCATCTCGCTAATAGATTGCGCCACGTGGAGGGTTGATTAAAGTGGGGTTTACTGTATGATTATAGTTTATATTGGGGTGTGTTTTGGGCTGTTGATAATTGGGGGTATATTTTCATTCTTAGTTATAGTCTTGTTGGCGTGGTTTGAGTTTATCTGTTTGTGCCACCTTAAATTTAATGAAAGAAAGAGACTGCTATGTGAGAAGCTGCTGCGTGAGAGACTGTGAGTGGAAGTTAGACCCTTTGTTTAAAATTTGGAATTGAATGCAGCGATTGTGATTTAACCGATAAGAGAGTTGGGAGAGACTGAATAGGAGCTAGTGGTTTGAATAATTAAACAGGAGTGATTGGGAGATAGTCTGGAGCGGGTGTGAATCGGAAAGATCGTTACCCATTTTGAAAGAGAGATTCCATTGGAGTCTGGGAGAAGTAGTGGGAGAAAGAGGTGTTAGTCACTGGAACCTTTATTTTGCAATTTGTGTTTTGTCCATTGTTCCAAGATGGGGAATGTCTCTGAGAAGGATCGATCAAACAGATTGGACAGCCCGATAAGGATAATTTGCAGGGAGCTTCCAAATGAAGGGGATAGACTGAGGGTATTATGGGGGAAATTAAATGAACTTTTAAAAGATCAACTTTGATCTTTGGGTGGAGTAAAGTCTTTGATCGGGATAAACTATGTAGAATCATTACAGATTATGGGAATAGTGAAGAAGCAAACAAGTTAATTCAGATGTGGAAAGCATTCTTCACTAGGAGAAAAATAAAGAAATAAATTGTTTTAATGTCCACCCTAAGAATGGCGGCTTGTAAATTGGGGATAGGAGAAGGTAATATACCTGATCCTTCTCAGGACATTTCAGAGTGGGGACAAGGGAAATTAATAAGCCAACAGCAAAAGCAGGAGCAGGAGAGTGTCATCTTTCAAAAAGGAGACTGCTGAGACGGCTCTTAAAGGGAAATTGCCAACGGAAATTAAATCGGGTAAATATGAGAAAGGGTTCGCACCCCTGAAGGGAATAATATGCCAAACTGGGCAGAGTTTTTCGGAGTAGATATAGAGCCACAGTGCCCACCAGAAAACTCCCATGTTCCTAAATCAGAGGAACCATGCGCAGTTTGCGAGCGGGACACACGGGAGGGGTCAACGTTAACTTCGGCTCCTCCAATCTAACACCGAAACATCGGGCAGAGAGTTGAATTAAAATTGGGATTAAAAATTGGAATTGGAATATAATTGGACATGGTCAAAAGAGGAACTGTGAGCAACAGGACTTCCCTTTAAGAGACCGGATTAAGAAATCATTCAGGGGTTGAGAACTATAAGTGTGAGAACCACTAGACAACAAAGCCAATAGAATAAATGTGAGAACCCCTAGGCAGAGAACAAAGCCAACATGGTAAAAGCATAATAAGAGCTAATAGAATAAAGAACCAACATAGTGGAGAATTAGCATAGTATCCAGTCACATAAACAAGAGAAAAATGGAGAACAGACTTGGTTAACTATAGGGAGAAACTTGAACTGTATTGGGAATAGCAGAGCCGATGTGTATTCACCTGATGGATTTGAATTGTTTGCCTTTGATGGTAATGAGGCTTATATTGTCAAGGTGAAAAGAAATTGCCCCTGGATTTGGCATTCTTGATTAGATTTAGGATGAAATTAACAGTAAGAGAAATTGATTGTTTAAATTTGAACAGCTGGGAATTCCACAGGAATTGGATTATCGGCTACAATGCTGTGGAATGAAGAAGAAATGGGCATTGAAATTCGGAATAGTAATTGAAGGATAAGACTGAATTTGGTTAAGTTGGAACATTTATCATGGTTTGCATCAAATTAAAGTCACGCCTTTAGGGGAATCTGGACTCAACCCAGCTGAAATGTATATGATTTCCTGTCACCAGATATACATAGTAACATGGTGTGAGGACGAAGGAGATTTAGTGTTGATCCTAGAATAATAACAAATGTATTAGGGAATAGAATAGGAGTAGGGATATAGGGAAACAGGACAATATGATCGGTTCAATACGTAATAGAATAGAGCTTGGTTCAAGTGAAATAGAAATAGCAAATGTGTGTGAAAGCATGAGTGCATAATGGTAACTTGCTTTGTCCCAAGCTTCTTAGGATTTTACTAGGGTTTATGTTTGACTGTGGAAGGTGATGGAAGGCTGGGCAGGAACACAGATGGAGGGAATTCACGTCCACGAAAACTCGGGAGGTGAAGACTCCTCAGACAGGACTTGTGAAGTCATGCCCATGAAAATTCAGGACGCTTTACAACAAGAAACAACATCATCTTGTGTTATTGATGGATGGGAAATGTAAAGTACACTTATGTATATCTGTATGTATATTGTCATGAACATTGTATGTATATCTGGTTAGCTGATTACTGAGCCACTTCGGTTATCATTTATGATGGGTTAACAAAATGATAAAAGGAAGGGATGTCAATCCTGGCTAAATTGGACCAGCTAGGACTCCAACATGGGGTTAAGTTTCAGGGTTGCTGAGAAATGTGGTCAAATTGGAATGGGAATTGCTCTCTGCATGGCTGGGACAGGCTGCGACGGGTGCCAGGGAGTCTGGAACGAAGATACAATTTGCCAGCAAAGAATGGGAAGCCTTACAAACCCTGTCAATCTGGTGCTAAATGCATTAAATGGATTGGATGACTGCAAACCAGACAAACACCTTGTAAATAATGATGCAGAGATATGTGCCGTGATGGACTGTGCTGGAATCTGGTGGCACATGCGTTCAAGTGGTTACACACACTCACTGAAGCCTCACTGGATCAGGCACTCACAGCTGCCTTGTGAGAGCTGTATAACTGAGCCTGGAAAAAAAATAGACATTTTCCAAAGAGGCTTTTATCAAATATTTCTTAATGATTGGATGATAGCCGGCCCCAACAAGTTCACACATTGTGTGTCGGTTTATTAGTTTGACATTGACTGATAACCATTGGTAGTCCTCCTCTCAGGAATTAGGCAGGTCAATTTGTATTATTGATTGATCCCATTTATGCAGTCTTTGAAAATGTAGAGTTTACAGGAAAATGCTGTCCAAGAAATCAAAGGGGAAATCAATCCAATTATATTTGCTGTCGTTGTCAGTGAAGGTGATTTAGTTCCCATTTTGCAGAAACAAGCAGAAACAAGTGAGCCCACTGGTTAACATTGTCCCAATTAATCTCCTACAGAACATTTGCATGTCACTATGGTTAACTTAGTCAAGTCCTGGCAGCAGCAGAGACCAAGGATATTGTCAATATCTTCATACCCATCCACTGCCTGAGTAGTGCATCCTCACGGATCCAATGACCTGGCTTTGATCGTGACCTCCAGAATTGTCTATGTGGAGTTTGCACAGTCTCCTTGTGATGGAGTGGAGTAATTGTTGTCATCAATGTTCTTCACCACTGATTAGCAGAAAGTCAAATTAAATGATTTTCCTCTTCATAAATGATTATTCTTTTCAGCGTTCATGGATAATTGCTGTCCTTTATTTAGAATGATCTTTCTGTCCAATTCACCAGGATCCAATGAGCTCATCTACGATGTCTCATACAATACTTCATCAATTGGCTTATCGCTTTCAGTCACAGGCACCAGATCACATATCTGCTCCTTGAAGGCCACGGCAATTGTGTAGGGTTTGCCCTTTGGATGCTTAAGACAACGCTCCAGGTAAGTGTCATAGTAACCCTTCCCTCTTCCCAATCTGTTGCCATGTTTGTCGAACCCCAGTCCAGGCATCAGGATCAGATCAAGGCCTCCTGTTTGAAAGAGCAAGAATATTGTTGAAAGAGAAAGAATATCAAGTACATAACCATATGAAGGTTAAAAAAAAAACACCGAACTACATGTCAGAAGAGAGTGTCCAGCTGAGGAACTTGAACAAACAAACCCCTGTCTTTCTTTTTTCATTTGTTGCATGGGTTGATATCAAATACTTTTGTACTACATCTGTGTGACTTTTACTGAATCCAAAAGAATAGGAGGTTTAAGACAGTAATATAAATATTAAGTCTTGTTTAATAAAGCTGTTGTGAAATATTTCAGAAGTTGTTTAAAGTTAAGAATAACAAAAGTTTTTACAGTTGCCCTCAAATAAATTCCTTTCACCATGATGATGACCTGGAAGCATTTAATGGGACCTTGTCTTCTATTCTTAAAGTAAGAAACTGCAGATACTGTAAAGCTGCAATAAAAACAGATTTTCAGGCCAATACAAGCTTTTCTAAGGCAAGCAAGATGTGAGATTATTATTGGTTCTAGAAAACATGAAGCTAAAAAAGTATTCAAGAAAAATATCTTGGAATTTTTCATGATCTCAAGATGTTTAACAGTACGTCATACTTCATGAAACACATTATTATAAGAATAAAGATCAAGGGAACATCAAGTTTACTATTAACAAAATTGTGGAAATAACATTTTAATCTACTTTAATGTACTTCATTGTTTCATTATTTTCTTAACAGTTGCTTACTTGCGTTCAGAGATAGATTTCTGGATATTAAGGGATATTGGCATAATGCAGGAGAAAGATCAATCATTATTTTGAATGTAGAGCAGGATTGAAAGCCCAAATGGTTTACGCCTGGCTCTGTTTGTGATATAACAGAAGAAACAAGTCAGATGTGGTCAGAAAAGCAAAGACTACAGAGGTACCAACAAAAATTATTCCAAGAACTGGAAGCTGGGACTCGGGATTAAGATGCGAGGATTGTTTTGTTTGTGCATGTGTGAAGTGACAACAACACCATTCTTCACAGATGCCCGTAATGGCCCTCGTTTTGTTCAGGGCAGTGCCTCGAGTTGGCAAACTCAGAAACCTGTTCATAAACATTTAGGGATGATTCATCAGCAAGAATGGTACTGACTCTGGGTTTGCTACTTTGGAAGCTGGATTTACGACACATTTGGAGGAAGCACAATATTATCATCAAATCTCATTTGGTGATGCTTCAAATGTGTGAAACAGAAGGAGTTATAATCCACACGACCTGAAGACCAAACACATTGGCTGAAAAAGAAGTTGGAGAGCAGAAAGCTGCTCTGATCAAAATGGTACGTGAAGTTGCATTGGCAATGTTTAACAAATGTGGTTATTTTTGCTCAAGTGAAAGGATGTTTTATTTTATTTCAGAAAAACCTGCTGTATTTGATCCTCTTTTACTGTATCTATCAATCGAGCACTTTGGACGATGATCTGGAATATTTTCTGGTAAGGATAGAAAATTAATTATATGTATTTTCTAATACTCCATTTGAATGACACCAGTTATTTCTTTCTCTGTCTTCTCCCCTTACGGTCACAATATTCCAGTTCATTTTGCACTCTTTCCCTTCATCTCTCTGTTCCTGTTATTCTTTGATTGTCCAATTATTTATCTTTGCTCTGATATCACCATTCTGTATCTGATTAGTTTGCTTCATGATCTTTTACTGTTTCTTCCCATCCTTTCTCTTGCCTTGCATCTGTTCCTATGCTCCTTCTCTCCATCTACATTCTCCTTTTGTGCATTACTGCAACTCTTTCTTCCTCTCTCACTCTCTTTTTATCTATACATCTTATTTCACCCTCTAACCCCCCCACCAATCCTATCCTTGTTCATTGACTGTGATCCCCAACATCTTCCATTTAAGTTATCATTCTATTATTTGAATATCTTCATGGTCGTGTCTCTTCCAGTTCACATAATTTCCTCTGCAATATACGTTTTACATAAACCATCACAGAAGCCAAATATATCTTGTGTTAAACTTTCAAAAGTAATTTTGCATTGTACGGTTTAAAGTGTTAAGATCTTCCAAAATGACTTTTGGCACAAAAAAAAACACACACTATTAGCTATTGGGGATTAATCAATCAATTAATTAATTAATTGTTTGATTGATTGCTGCTTTATGAATGAATGGCCCGAACAATTGATGAGTTTTCTTCCAATTATTTGAATGGTTCAGAAAACACCTGATGAAGAAATGGATGTGAAACCACTGCACCAGGCTCAAATGCCAAATCCCAAAATGGGAAATGATAATACGTGTGGAGGTGAGTTCTTTCGCAAAAAAAAGTTGTGGGTATAACGAATTGTTGCTTGCCATGATGGCCACGTAATTCAACCATGAGTTGATTCATGAGTTAATAAAAAATATTCATCTCGTGTCAAAAATAATAATAACTAATTCCAGGTAGGAATGGGAGGAAATCCATTCCATTCCACTTTCTAACTGGTGGCCGTTGGCCCAACTCCAGATGATAAATTAATGAATAAGTTTATTGGCCAAGTATTCACATACAAGGAATTTGCCTTGGTGCTCCCCCCGCAAGTGACAACATGACATACAGTGACAGTTAGGAACAACACATAAAACATTATCAATTAAACATGTGAATTAAACGCTGCCCGGGCCATTGACTCTATAAAAGCTGCCTATTTTTATTTTTCTCTCAGTATTCAACTGCCTTCCCTTTGAATAACCCACAACTCCCTATAATTAAATGCTCTAGAATGTGATTTGCACTTTTCCATTTCCAATCCAAGAGTCAATTGCCTCAAATTGTTTGAATTTTGTTTGCTTATATACAAGGTGGATTGTGCTCTACACTTTAATCTTTACATCATCAATAAGGAGAGACAATAAAAGTAGTCATATTGCCATTAGGTTCAATCTACAATTTTACTTTCACAGGCAACAACGTGAGTTTTGATGCAGAGCGAACCTCATATGAACATGTGATAGGGACCAACGTGACCATTATTTTTGATAAGCTTAATCTCAATACAACCAAAGATTACAACCCCACCACTGGGATATTCATATGCCAAGTTCCTGGTATATACTTCTTCAGTTTTTCTTCTCTGCCAAAGAGAGGGGTTCATACTGACGTGGTCCTGATGAAGAATGAGACAAAAATCAGTAACATCCACAGTGTGCTGTCTGCTGGTACCAGCCAGCTCGCTGTCAAGAATGCCATATTGAAACTCGAAAAGTTCGAATCTGTGTGGGTCCGGCTTGAACGTGGAGAACTCTGGAGCCGGGATGGATCAATCAGCTTCCAGGGATTTCTCATATATGGTTCAGCCTAAGAAGACAGCGTGAAATGTCAGGGTTCATTCTTATATTCAGTGTTGCAACATAAGAGCTTGGTGGGATAGAATCTGAAGTTTCAAGTACAACCTGCTGAATACTCATTTCAGTAGTCAGAAAATAACATGTTCAATTTTACAGACAAAGATTTTGTCCCAACAATCACACATGTCCAGACACCAAAAAGGAGAGTGGATTGTCCCTGGAAATCACAGATGATTTCAAGTGTGTTTTCGCTTTAAAAAAATGCTTATTGTTTGGGCTGTTGCAGAATGTACTCCAATAATTAATCCAGTTCATAGATAAATGTTGAACAAGAGCCAAAGAGTTAGAAGTTAAGTAAGAAGTACCGTGCATAGGAGCCAAAGGCACGGATCATTGAAGACCGTGTCTGAATGGAAGTTAAATCATGGCCTGAAGGTAGATACAAAATGCTGGAGTAACTCAGCGGGACAGGCAGCATCGCTGGAGAGAAGGGTGATGTTTCAGGTCGAGACCCATCTTTAAACTAAGAGTCAGGGAAAGGGAAATATGAGATATAGCTCGTTATATCTCTCATTTACCTTTCTCCTAAAATTATTGTTGCTCCAGCATTTCGTGCTATCTTCAGTTTGAACCAGCATCTGCAGTTCCTTCCTACACATTAAATCATGGCCTGCTCGGCAAAACAAAGCAAATGCAACTTCAAAGGTGCAAAGATAATGCACTCATGCTGTATTTTATAGAATGTAGTCAGTAGCTACCGCTGTTTGCAGATTTATCAATAAAGGCTAAAGCATCAGCATTGGATTTTGTGTTTTGATTCTCACAGATGGTAGTAAAACAAACAATGACATGACTTTGATTAAAACATCACCAATATGATGAATGGCTTTTAAAGGTTGATTAAAGCATTCCACTTTACAACAATTGGAAGGTAATGAAAAGATTAGGCCAGGATCAGAAATCTATCCGGGCGGGGAGTGAGCATTATGCCAAGGAGTAACTGTACACCAGCAGTGAATGAGCAGTTGTTCAGAGGGGGAGATGGGGAGGCTAAGTAGAAGGTAGTGGGGAAGGTTAAGTGGGGAGATGGAATAAAGAGAGAGAGAATACAAGTGAGGAAGAAAAGGAAAGCCAGATGCAGGGGAACAATAGAATTTGGAGCTTTCGGACAAACAAAAAATAGAAATGCAGAGTATTTTTGCGAATGACGAGAAATGAAATGGTGTCGGTGTTCAGAGGGACCAGAGTGTCCTTGTACACAAAGCACTAAAAGATTAAGCAGATTCAGTAACAACTGGGAAGTCAAATGGTGCATTGTCTTCATTGGAAGATCTGAGTAGAAGAATAAAGAAGAGTAAAGACATCATGTTCTGATTATAGAGGGTAAAACTGAGGACGTGCCGAGAATATTTTGTACAGGCTTGTCCTTCCTTTATGTGAAAGAGGGAGCACAACAAAAGTGCAGCAGGTTAAATTCTGAGATGGCAGATTGATGACGGAAGAGAAATTAGGGCCCATCCCTATGCTCACCAAAGCCCCTTCACTCACAGCAACCCACACGCTGAATGCTGTTGAACAGCAACCATGCTGTTTATTGTGAAAACTCAAATAACATTAGCCCAGTCAGCTGATTTCACTGGCTTTCAGATAGGAGTTCTCAAGTGGTCTCCACAATAAACATTCAAGAAATGCCTGGTCTTTAATTCATTGTTGATTCAAGCAGCTTTTTAAGCCTGAAGGATGCCCGATTAATCATATTTAAATGCAAGGCAGAATTTGAACAATCCAGCAATTTATGTATTATGCAGTTTTCCACACTGTTGGGGAGATGCCAGTGTTGTAACTATAGTCATCGTATTCCCCTGACATTTGACTCATGTGCAGCTTCAATTTGATTTAGACATAACATAAACAAATCCCCTTTTATACCAATGCAACTCAAAAATGCATCATATTCAGATATTTATATCTTCCTGAACATAATATGAACATTGTTACAATGATTCAACCAGCACCACCATTAATGGCTCAGAGTAAGCTCAAAGCAATGTAGCACGACAAAGTCTATGCTGTCTCACAGAACTCAATGTCGTAGCGTAAGAAAGGTCAGTTCAAAAATCGACAGATGGAACTTGAATTAACAGCTTAAGAGCAGGTCTACACTCATTCGACATCAGGACTTCTACAAAGAAGCCGAGGTAAAGGTATTGGCAAAGGCAAGCCACTTGATGGAGGTCAGCACTTTGAACAACTCGCAAAGATTTGTAGTGCACTGCCATCTGCTGGGTAAATTGGGCATTTTCAACGCCAATAGTAGCTGGAGATTTAAAGTACCCAAATTTGGATGTTGGAAGCAAGAGGTCAATACTGAAATTTTCTGACAAAGCCAGATCGGTAGCACTACAAATTATTAGGTGGATTGGAAAAGACTGAAGAAAGAATCCTAATAGGACAATTAGGCAGATTGACACACTGGGTACCAATTCAGCACACAAGACCAGATAAATGAAACATTTAAAGAGGTCAAAATTGTTGAAAGCGGATGTTGATATGCAGGTCATTTAGTGACATAAGAAAATTAAGATGGTTGGGATTAATTTAGAAACACAGGTAAACAAGGTTTTAGCTGTCTAATCTAGAGACACGTTTGAGCATCTCATCACAGGAAAGTACAAGAACTGATTGTTATCAAGGTTAGGATAGATTGAGGTCATAAATACCAGTTAGGGTTTCGAAGTTATTCACTTTCACAGCAAGAATAGAAAAGCAGAATATTGAACAGATGGAGATACCGCAGAAGGCTGATCTGGCCGTCATCGTATTAACATGTTAACATGTGGGTGCAGCAAATAATTACAAACACAAATGGAACATTGGCCTTTATGGCAAAGCATAAATGAACCATTAAATTGACACCAAGCGTAAATATTTCCTATTTCAGCAGATATTCCGCAAGCTGATGAACAGCTTCCTTTGGACACAAACTAAATATCACCATTTTTGGATTTCACAAACAAAGTTTGCCATTGTTTCACTTCAGGCTTGAAAAGAAGTACACATTTAAACCTTTTATCCTTCAGATAAATAATATAATTAAGTTTGCGTTTGCTCTATGCACGGCCTTATAGCAGCTTTAAATGCTAAAAATCACAATCGCAGTCAGTAACCTGTTTTGCTGTGTCATTGTTTGAAGTGCATTCTTAGCTTCAGCAAACATTCACAGCAGAGAGTTAGGCAATTTTGCATCAAGTTCAAACTGGTCAACAAGGCAAACAGAATAAAACAGAATCAGAGTGTTGGCCGTTAAGGGGAATAGTTACAAGCTGAACTTGCATGATCAATGAGCATTGTAAATATGGTCAGAATTAGTAGATTTAAATACAATAATACTTTGTTATTGGAACAATGAGGTAAAATTGATGATGGAAACACATACAGATTTTAGTTAGTTTGTTTCTGGAAGCATCCAAAGGTTATATTGACCAACGTCTATTTTGGTGAATATAGAACCTAGTTAAATATTTAATGAAAAGGCTAGAAACACACTGCACAATACCAGCAAGAGCATCTTCAAAAAAAGACAAAAAGTTGTAAACCATAAATTACCATTTGAAAACATACTTTCTTTGCTGGTTTTTATGAAGCCACGTTTTCATCACAGTAGCTAAAGCAAGTGAACCAGTTATGGGAAAAATTCACATCAATCAATCAATCAATCAATCAGTTTTATTCGTCACGCACATGAATTTGCCAGCAGCAGTACAATGAAAAAAGAACACACAAAAACACAATAACAATTTAACACAAACATCCACCACAGCATTCATCACTGTGGTGGAAGGCACAAAATTTGGCCAGTCCTCCTCCATTTACCCCCGTGATCGGGACCTCAACTCTCCTCAGCCGCCGCTGCGGGCGTCCAGATGTGTAGACAAGATAAAGTCCAGTTAAGTCCTGAATCGGTGCCTCCCCACCGGAGTACGCGGCTTCAGGTTGGTGTAGGCCGCAGGCCGGCGGTCGAAGATCTAAAGTCCCCACCGTGCTGCAGCCGGAAGCACCGCAGACGGCAGGGCCGGCGGTCGGAGCTCCTCTCCAGGGGTCCCCGGCGAGGGACCCACTCCGGATGGCAAGTGCCCGCCGCGCCCGCGGTGGAAGTTTGCCGCGGGCCGGCCGTCGGAGCTCTTCTCCTCCCGGGTCCCCAACGAGGGATCCCAGGCTGCGGATGCTGCGCTAGCTGGAGCTCCGCAGACTGCGGCTTCAGGCTGCTGTGGGCCAGCAAACAGAGCGCTCCCCTCCAGCTGCGAGAGTCCGCGCTGCGCCCGCCGCTGAACCCCGGGCACGTCTCCGGGAAAGGCTGCACCGATCCTTGCTGTTAGGCCTCAGGGGAGACATGGAAAAAGTCGCCTCTCCGTGGAGGAGGTGACCAAAGCGGTTTCCCCCTTAGCCTCCCACACCACCCCACACGAGACACACAGAAAGACACCAAAAACACACATTAGGACACACACAAAAAAAAACTAGAAAAAACTAACAAGCTGCTGGCAGGGCTACCGGCTTGCAGCGCCTCCACCGACACATATTTTAAGACTAAAGATTTTAACAGCAGAAATTGAGTTGGAGGAATGGATGTTGCTTGATTGGGAACAGGGGAATTGCAGGAAGGGTTATTTGAACATAGTTGACATTTTAAAATCATGGTGTTGTTGCTTTAGTAGCCAACACACAGTTTGCCAAGCACAAGGATTTATGAAGGTTGGAAGATGGGTGGCCAACAAAGGCAGCATAGGAGTTACGAAAATTAAAGCGAACAAATCCATGGGTAAAGATTTCAGCTGAACTTGGACTGAAGCAACGCAAAGATATGTGGTGATACAGAGTTCGAGGTATTTGTGATGTGGAGAACCAAGTGTAAGAGACCCATGCCTAAGTAAAATCCTTAAGAATAAGATGTTTAAAGTCCAAAAGCAATAAATCTCAAGTTAATTACCAACCTGTGGTTAGTGCCTCTTCCAGCAACACATCTTCTGCAGGCTGGTGAATGTTCCAGGAAGTCAGGGGCAGGTTGTGGATTTCTTCAGCTGAGCTGAGCTTTACCATATCCATGTGGTTGCTTCTAGGCTTGTACCGTGGAATGAAACACTGTTTTCCACATTGGAACACATCCTTTATTATATCTTCTGTCTGAATTTCATCAGACATGCTCAGAAAGACAGCAATTCTTTGGCAGTTCTGGTACTTGGGATGAGCCAGTAACTGAAAGAAAAAAAGAGCAAATCAGTTGGAATGATGTAGAAAGGCACATAAAAGGTTTTAATTTAAATTAATCAACTAATTTGATAATTGCAGAAATCACCATGTTGTCCTGGTTGAAAATGTTCTGAATGAAAGGGTGGTGGATGGAAATTCAATAATAATTTTCAAAAGGGAATGGAATAACTACATAGAAAACTGCAGAACCATGGAGGGCACTTCGGGTCGAGCATGTGGCTGGTGGAAATGATGCTGGATAAAAAGTTGCAGATGATTGGGCAAAGGGAAGAGATGAAAAGACAGAAGATGTTAAGACAAAAGCATTGAAGAGTTATGAATTGTGATGCTAAAGAAGGAATGTGGGTCTAAGCTGATGGGGGGGGGGGGGGGCAGAAATAGGTGCCAGGTGAGGGGGGGGGGGGGGAGAGAGATTGGAGGAGGTCCAGGACAGAAAAGTTGCTATGGGAATTGGAAGAGATATTAAAAAGGTTAACCAACAGGAGATTCAGTAGACCTTGGCAGATAGAGTGCAAGTGCTCGACAAAACAGTCGGCAAGTCTACACTTGGTCTCAGCCAAGCCAGTGTCCAGGAGGCCATATCGGGAACACCGGATGCAGTAGATGAGGTTAGAGGAAGTGCATGTGAACCTTTGCCTCACCTGGAAGGACTGCTGGGGTGCCATGATGGAGATGACAGAGAAGGTATATGTACAGGTGTCACCTTGAAAGATTGCTGGGTGCCCTGGGTGGAGGCGAGGGAGCAAGTAAAGGAGCTGGTGCCTTTCTTTTTGTACTTATAGGCAAACAGTCCATGATGATCACAATGAAAGATACATCTTTATTGGTCAATAAAAAAATTACTCCAAAATTTCCATTTCTAACTTTAACTGCAATGCCAATCTTTGAACACCAGCATCAGTTTAAACAATCTTACTCCAGGATGCATCTTTGTGATGTATTCATATTACTGAAAATTCATATTTTGTATCACAAAAGAATCGCTACAAGGAGTAAAATTAGTTGCAGGCTACACGGATAGTGATTAGGGGAAACTGATCTTTCTTACTTAGGACAGCTCAGGTAATTGCACAGAATACAGGAAGTATACTGAACTTCATTGAGCCAAGCAGAAGACGTTGGCCCTTTGGCACACCACATCCACACCTACCTTTTTGCCGACCTATACCTGGTCCAATAAGTTTAGTTTAGTTTATTGTCATGTGTACCGAGGTAGTGAGAAGCTTTTTGTTGAATGCTAACCAGTCAGCGGAAAGATTATACATGATTATAATCGAGTCATCCAGTGTACAGAGACATGGTAAAGGGAATAACGTTTAATGCAAGATAAAGCCCAGTAAAGTCCAATTAAAGATAGTCCGATGGCCCCAATGAGGCAGATCGTAGCTCAGGAATGCTCTCTGGTTGTTGGTACGGTGGCTTAGTTGCCTGATAACGCTGGGAAGAAAATGTCCCTGAATTTGGAGGTGTGCGTTTTCACGCCTAT
Organism: Leucoraja erinaceus; assembly: GCF_028641065.1. Lineage (NCBI taxonomy): Eukaryota > Metazoa > Chordata > Chondrichthyes > Rajiformes > Rajidae > Leucoraja > Leucoraja erinaceus. Next base: position 8,028,452 of record NC_073409.1, read on the forward strand.
ACCTCTTGCGAGAGGAGACGAGGAGGTGACCAGGGTGAGACGTCCTTGATTATACTGGTGGCCTTGCCCAGGCAGTGTGAGGGGTAAATGGAGTCAATGGAAGGGAGGTTGGTTTGTGTAATGGTCTGGGCTGCGCCCACAATTGTCTACAATTTCTTGTCAAGATATGAATCTTATGCGTTGATATTAAGGATGATCATCTTGAACTATATACTAGTGATATTGAATTTAATTCTGAAAAGAAATGGAGATGCTTTTCAGAACAACTAATAAGTTAAAGTGTAGGAAGGAACTGCAAATGCTGGTTTACACCAAACAACAGCGAATGTCTTTAAGAAGGAACTGCAGATGCTGGAAAATCGAAGGTACACAAAAAAGCTGAAGAAACTCAGCGGGTCTGAAGAAGGGTTTCGGCCCGAAACGTTGCCTATTTCCTTTGCTCCATAGATGCTGCTGCACCCGCTGAGTTTCTCCAGATTTTTTGTGTAACAGACAATGTCTACTTTGATCTGTCGTTTTCACACCTTACCCTTCTATATCTCTCGTCTCCTAATCCCCTGACTGACTGAAGAAGGGTCTCGACTGAAAACCTCACCCATTCCTTCTCTCCATAGTTGCTGTCTGACCCGCTGAGTTACCCCAGCATTTTGTCTCTATCTTTCTGTTTTTGCCCAGGTGACCTGCACGATCTGACCCCCTTCCTCTTCTGCACTTCTCTCTATAATCACCGTTGAACCTTCTTTCTCCGCCCCACAGTAAATAAGACACCCACCTGCCGTCTAAGGTATGCAGCCACTGTGATAGTTTTGTGTCTGTAATGTTAAAGTACTGAGGAACAGAGGGAGCTCGGTGCACAAACAAAGCCCAGGCAGCACTGGTGGAGAAGGCGGATAGGATAGCGGCCCTCACCGACCCTTTAAACCATCAACACACCCACCCACCCACCACCTCCCGCCCGCCCGCCCGCAGCGAGGGTTAGACGGGCCGCTGCCGCCCCTCACCCGCCGGCTCACGGCCGCCGTCTGCCTCCTCTTCTCGGCGTCGCTCAGCGCCGCGACTCTCCGCTTCAGGTCCAAACGCAAGGCCTTCTTAGCGGCCCACAAGGCGGCCATGTTTGTCCCCTGGCTGTCCATCAGTGGCCACACGAAGCGCCCCCCCGCCCCCAGCGGTTTGTAGCCCCCCCCCCCCCCCCCCCCCAGGGCCCGCCCCCAGTGGGTTGTAGCCCCGCCCCCAGTGGGTTGTAGCCCCGCCCCAAGTGGGTTGTAGCCCCGCCCCCAGCGGGACGTAGCCCCGCCCCCAGCGGGTTGTAGCCCCGCCCTCAGTGGGTTGTAGTAGCCCCGCCCCCAGCGGGCTGTAGCCCCGCCCCCAGCGGGTTGTAGCCCCGCCCCCAGCGGGTTGTAGCCCCGCCCCCAGCGGGTTGTAGCCCCGCCCCCAGCGGGTTGTAGCCCCGCCCCCAGTGGGTTGTAACCCCGCCCCCCGCGGGTTGTAGCCCCGCCACCAGCGGGTTGTAGCCCCGCCCCCAGCGGGACGTAGCCCCGCCCCCAACTCGTGAACGCGCCTCGCACTCCCGTGGCCCAGCACAGTTCGTATTCCTTCTCTCCCCTCCTCCCTCTCTATCGCCCCTCCTCACTCTCTCTCTCCCCCTCCCTCCCCCTCCTCACTCTCTCTATCCCTCCCCTCCCCCCTCCCCCCTCACTCCCTCCCACTCTCTCTCCCCCTCCTCCCTCTTTCCTTCTCCTCCCACTCTCTCCCCCCTCCCTCCCACTCTCTCCCCCCTCCCTCTTTCCTTCTCCTCCCTGTTTTGTGCAGGAATCATGATGCAGAAAGATAATTGTTAACTTTTGCAAAGAAAGGTGTAAATTATTTTTTTGCAGGGCATGGCAAAAAGCCAGAGTGCAATGAACTGAATAATGAACAACCTAGATAGAGTGGACATGAAAAGGATGTTTCCAGTGGGACCCGAGGGCACAGCCTCAGAATAAAAGGGCGTATCTTTAGCATGGAGATGACACAAATGGTCATTCAGCCTTCCTCTCTGCTGTGAGGCGGATGGTAAACATATAGCTTTTGTGAAGCACATACTCTGGCATAGCTTTAATGATAGGAAAGACTCCAAGATTCAGCTAGGTTGTGTCTCAGGAGCTACATCAGTCATCTTTCTTTTAAAGCTTCTTCCCCTCTGTTATCAGGCTTCTGAACAATAAGCTAAGGTATTGTCCTTTTGTTTATGGAACTGATGCGATACAATGCTGAGAAATATATTCTGAAACCTGGATCTTCCCCTATGCTCTATATATTTGTCCCTCCATGACACACTGGTCAACCTCAGCAACAGACTGGTTCCACCAAGATACAGTGCAGAACCCCACAGGGAATCCTTCTTCCCTGTAGCGATCAAACTACAACTACCCCCCCCCCCCCCCCCCCCCCCCGTCATGGGGTAAAACAAACTCCTCTCCCCAATCTTTGCCCATCCCCAATCCTTTCCACTCAGCACTTTAATTTCATGGTTCATGTATTTTGTGTTTAATAACTGTTGGCAGATCAATTTCCCTCCTGGGATAAATAAAGTTCTACCGTATCGTGTATTGTCCATGGTTCAACTTGATTGTGTCCTTGGAGAGTATATCTGATTAGTTTGGATAACATGCAAACAAAGCTTTTCACTGTACCTACACACATGTGACAGAAATAAACCAAAATCACCGACTCACTAGGTGTTGAAGGAATGCACGGATAATTACACAATTGTGACTGCTGGAGTCACAATTAACATTGGGATATTCACCAATAATTGGCATCATCTCTTTCAAAATTCAACAAATTCCAAATTTGGTGTTTCTTAGACATCTCTTGAAACTTTTCTTGAAATGTACAAACCAGCCATACTGAATTAACGACCAAGTAAGCACATCGACGCTTCTACTTCCTAAGTAAGCTTAGGACGTTCAGCATGTCCCCACCAATTTCTACACATGCGCCCTAGAAAGCATTTTATCGGGATCCATCACAGCTTGGTTTGGGAACAGCTCCATCCAAGACCGCAAGAAATTGCAGCAAATTGTGGACGCAACCCAGACCGTCACGCAAACCAACTTCCCTTCCATTGACTCTACCTCATGCTGCCTCAGCAAGGCCGAGTCACACTCCCTCTTCTCCCCTCCCCCATCGAGCAAAAGGTATAGAAGTGTGAAAATAAACACCTCCAGATTCAGGGAGTTTCTTCCCAGCTGTTCTCAGGCAACTGAACCATCCTACCGCAACTAGAGAGCAGTACTGAAGTACAATCTACCTCATCGGGGACCCTCGTACTATAATTGATCGGACTCTACTGGCTTGACCTTGCACTAAACGTTATTCCTTTATCATGTATGTACACTGACAATGGCTCAATTAGAATGTGTTGTCTTTCCACTGGCTGGTTAGCACACAACAAAGGCTTTTCACTATACCTTGATACGTGACAATAAATTAAACTGAACTGCTTTAACTTCCTGGACCAGCCTACCATGTAGGAACATGTCAATACCACATTGTTTGCCCTGCCTTTATCATTTTCTTAATTACTTCCTCAACTATTCAAACAGATTTGTGAAAGTGAAATTCTCCAGCAATAAACAAAGCTGCCTCCACCAAATCATAATCCCCACCTTTCCAAAGATCATGAAACCTGACATGTATAAGTTTTTCCCCGTAATTCCCCTATTGCGGGCTGTTGAGCCTTACATCAGTATTAGGGGAATTATGATCTATTCCCACTGCTATTTTGGAATAAAAGAAAAATATTTACTACCTCCACCCTTCTGTTACGTCAACCAAGGCTAACAAAGAGTGTACAAGCATAAGAGTGCAGCAGGAAATTGAATGAGTGTAAGGAGAAATACTAGGATTTAAAAGAGCAAAGAAAAAAAAGACAATTCACATAAGATTACATGAACCTAAGAATTTGGCTGGGTTTAGTGAAAATGAAAATAAAAACCAAATTTGATATGTATCGTAGAGTGTGGTAAATTAAGTTGAGGAACTTTCGGCACAGACATTCAAGCGGAAATATATGGTTGCAGTAACAGAAACTTGGCTCCAAAAGAGGCAGAACTGGTCAGTGCATATATTTCCGCTTCGTGTTCAGGAAGGATATGGAAAGAAAGGAATGGGGAGGGGTGGCATCTCGACCATTCCTGAACTATCTATGGCTTAAAAGACGGCCCATTGTTCGGCCAAAATTTTCCCGTCAATTTTTGATTACAATTTGCATTCTCATCCCACTGCAAATTGACCTCCCGCAAATAATTCATTTTGTATCTGAATCGCAAGAGATTGTAGTTGCTGGAATCTTGAGCTAAAAACATAGCGTTGTAGGAACTAGAGATGGATCCTGATCCGAAACATCATTTATCATTCCACTGCACAGAAGATGTGTGGCTTGCTAAGTTCCTCCCAAAATTCCTCCAGCACCTTGGTTTATAGCTCATTATTTTTGTCTCCTTTTCCTTTGATAATCTAAATATTGTGATATTGTGGCGATGTGGGGTATATGGACGAGTGATGACTACTCAGGGCAAAAATGAAAACCTGTGCACAAATTTGCTAAGGTACTAAATGAGAACTTTCCATCTGTCTTCAATTCGAGGCATTAATCCATGATAGGATTATATTTTGCCTGTGGGAAATGCATTAAACAAGCCAGGTCAGGCTTAATTATGTTTGATGTGGTGAAAGATGGATTTGGTGAAGATATTAAAGTAGATGTGATGTACCAAACAGACAGAGAGGTAGAATCAGGGATCTTTGAGGAGGTGCAACATTTGCACTGACTCTTAGATGCCTCTGACCCATGGCTGTCCAAAGTAGAGAAGCAGTATTTGGGATAGAAACATAGAAATTAGGTGCAGGAGTAGGCCATTCGGCCTTTCGAGCCTGCACCGCCATTCAATATGATCATGGCTGATCATCCAACTCAGTATCCCGTACATGCCTTCTCTCCATACCCCCTGACCCCTTTAGCCACAAGGGCCACATCTAACTCCCTCTTAAATATAGCCAATGAACTGGCCTCAACTACCCTCTGTGGCAGAGAGTTCCAGAGATTCACCACTCTCTGTGTGAAAAAAGTTTTTCTCATCTCGGTTTTAAAGGATTTCCCCCTTATCCTTAAGCTGTGACCCCTTGTCCTGGACTTCCCCAACATTGGGAACAATCTTCCTGCATCTAGCCTGTCCAACCCCTTAAGAATGTTGTAAGTTTCTATAAGATCCCCTCTCAATCTCCTAAATTCTAGAGAGTATAAACCAAGTCTATCCAGTCTTTCTTCATAAGACAGTCCTGACATCCCAGGAATCAGTCTGGTGAACCTTCTCTGCACTCCCTCTATGGCAATATTGTCCTTCCTCAGATTTGGAGACCAAAACTGTACGCAACTGTACGGATGGTACTGAGAACTGCAAGGGTGTGGATCAGGAGCACACAGAGGCACTGTGCAAGGGGCAGAGGGATCATACCATGACAGAAATTATCTACCTGCCTCATCAGCTCCCTCTGGCATAGGCAGCAGTTCCCAGGCTAGCCTCATTAACTACATCACAACCACAAAACCAGAGTATATGCAAGTGATCCTCCATTCTGAGGGACTGCCTTAGAAGAAGGACATGGACTTCCAGAACACTATTGATAAGGTGCTGCATAACAAGCTTATTAGTAAGACTGGAACACATGGCATAAAAATTACATTGTTAGCTATTCCCATGGAATTGGTGTTAAGACTTTGGCTTTTTATGATCTATATTATTGACCTGGGGTTGGAAATACAGTATATGGATGGCACAAAATTGTATAAAATTGTGAACCACAAAGAGAAAAATTATAAATCGCACTAAAGAATAGTGAACAGTTGAGACATCCTGAGTTCCCATAATAGGAATATATAAACACAAATCTTTATTTCTCATTGTTTACTTATTGAAAATAAAACTAAATTCCAATTGCCGTAAAATAAGTTTAATTTTATTGCACATAAATTCTTCATCTTTGCTTAGATTCAACAAACTTCACAAAAGTTAATTAGACCAAGTCCTGTGCAGGTTGTCAGTTCAAGGATAATGGTCACCTGCTGCTTAGGTTTCTGATGTGTGGAATTCACTCCCACGTTTTCAATGCTGGTAGATCACAAAGGAAAAGGCAGCAACAATCCCCGTGAAAGCAGCTATCTTGGCATATAAATGCGGATTCTTTTTCTGCTGGAAGTGGTCCACAAATCCTTTCTCCTGTTAGAAGAGTACATTTAACATCAGTAAATGTAAAGTATTTCTGCACATTACTTTAAACATGGGGTCAGTTTTACAGTTTGTGTTATAGTTTACCATAATAAATGTTGGGGGCATCTTGTATCCCCTCACATCAGCCCCAATTAATACATCCAAATAAAGACTCCAGCAGATATGTCAAACTCAATTTTGAACATTTACCAAACTTTTACCTGTTTAATCAAATTGTGACCCAACTTGCCCACACTGGACAACATGTCTCAGCTACACTAGTCCCACCTGCCTGCATTTTGTCCATATCACTCCAAACTTGTCCTATCCATGTACCTGCCAAACTGTTTCTTAAACGTTGGGATAGTCCCAGCCTCAACTACCTCATCTGGCAGCTTGTTCCATACACTAACCACCCTTCATGTGAAAAAGTTACCCCTCAGATTCCTTTTAAATCTTTTCCTGCTAGGAAGTCTTTGATAATGCAACTCCCCATCTTTAAGGGTCACACTAATTTGCCAACAGTTCAATGTTTTCTTTCTTCCACCTTATCTTCCCCTCTCATCCTCATTCTGTCTTTTCCAATAACCTTTGACGACCTTACTGAGCAATAACCTGCCAATCGCTGCCCAAAAAATACCCAATGGCCTCCACTGTCATCTGTGACAATGAATTCCACAGACTCGCCAACCTCTGGCTAAAAATTCTTCCTCATAAAATAATTGTAAATAAATTCTTCCTCATCTCTATTTAAAAGGTACGACCTTTTTTTCTGAAGCCGTGTCCTCTGGTCCCACTACTGGAAAGATATTATCAGAGAAAGATATAACAGAGTTTTGTAGAGGTGGAGTGAAATGTTTAGGTCATCCAGCTGACTGATGTACAGATAATCCAGCAACATGGGATTGTGCTGTTGCCACCCAGGTTCAACTAACAGACCCACACCAGGGCACGAGTAAGAATAGGAACTCGGAATTACAACTTACAATGCATTTCGTTGTCTCTGTACTGTACATGACAATACAACTGAATCTGAATCTAACCTCCTCGCTCTTCCTTGTTAGTTAGCAATGCGTTTTTGACACCAACACACACATTAGTGTCCTGTTTGTTAAATTTTACATTTGATAGACATTCTCCTTCATATAAGCTTTATCATGATAAATTTATCTTGGTGTTAAAAAAAAATTCAAAATATGTAGAGAGTACACATCTGCCTTCTACAAATTGCCTATGCACCAAAATTAATAAAGTTCCCTTTATAAACAGATTTATTTTTGGACACAGTAAAAAATACCAATATATTTAAGTCCACAGATATGTCTGCTCATCCTTATTTGCTATTAAAATAAATAGGTAAATTGATAAATAAATAGCAGACAAATTGACCTTCACTGTTTCTATGTTACCACAAGGAAGCTTGTTATAAGGGCACTGGGATGGGAACGGTTAGCAGGTGGCTCTGCCACACACAGAACCAGGAAATGAAGAGACACTGGCTCCTTTCAGCTGTTGATTGGCATTTGAGCTGATGGATTATAGAATTTCTTCACAGGGACTGGTGAGATTTGACACCTAGTGGTCTCTCAGGCCAAGTCCAGCCCATGGCACCAGGCCAAAGCAAAACCATTGCAGCCAAGACCTTCAGCAAGAGATGTATAGTCAGTAAATGAGCCTAAGGTTAAACCCAATGGAAGAGAAAAATCAATATGTCAAGCATGTAATCGATGTTGGAAAGATCTAGTAAGTTTGGATTTGCAATAGCATGTTTGATTACAGTGTTGGACTAGTTGAGTGAAGGCCAGATGATGTATAATAACATTGGATCAGGCATCACCTAGGCCTAGTTTTTTTTTTGTTACTAAAACATCGGTAGAACTGGTCCTACAATTAATGCAGAGCAGCTGTGAGGCCGATGCTGGAATCAAAGTTAAGACACAAAGTGCTGGAGCAACTCAGTGATTCAGGCAGCATCTCTTGAGAAAAAGGACATGTGACGTTTTGGATAGGAACCCTTCTTCAGAATCGGAATTTAAGTATCGAGTTTTGGCAGATGATAAAAAAAATTGTGTTGATTTTCCTCTGAAAGCAGACACAAGAGAGGGGGGGGGGGGTTCATACAGGTGAGCAAGGTATTAAATGGCAACGTAGTGAGGTCAGAAAAATATTTCAAGGGAAAACATAATATGAAAATGAATACGTGGAAAACAGGATATCTGGAAAAATGCTTTTCATAGAGTGATTAATGTGAAATGATGAATCCAATACAAAAGAAAGTCCTAGTCAATCAAGATCTAAAGAGTAGATAAGATAAAGTGGGCACGTTTGTTGGGGGGTGACAAGTTGCCTGTCCCTTTACCATTATTGGACCGAAGGCCCTGTTTCCATGCTGGGCGAGTCCATGACTCTAAAATACAACCCTCCACCAAACATTTAAACTGAAATGACGACGCGTGAGCGGGCGCACTGGTTCAAAGTCGATCAAAATCTTCCCCTTACCCAGCCTCCATTCTCCTTGATCCACGCAGCTTTGTGAGTCCAAGTGTATTGGGCGACACACTGAGCTACCTCTTCTATCACCTCTCGCTCCGGAACGCCCTTCTCTATCAAGTGCCTGACCAGGGCCGCACAGAAAGTGTACAAAGTTACAATCCTGCCCCAGTTATCAATCCCGTCCGAGTAGATCTCTCTCATTAAGTCGGGGAGCACTCGTTTCGTCTCTTCCGCGGACCCCAGGTTTAATTTGTCGACGCAGCGCTGTAATTCCTGGCCGTCTGCGAGCAATGAGGAGCCGGAGCGGCGCAGAGTTTCAGCCGCTGTGTTGGCCGCCGGCTGCGACTCCGAGCCGTCTAGCACAAAGCGGAAATAATCCTTCGCCAGTAAGTAGCAGAACCCCTCGGAGTTTGGATGTTCGCAGCCCATAATCTTTTCAGGCGCTTGCATCTCAGACAACAGTGACGACCCAAGCATCACATCACCATATTTATTCTCTGCTCACGACCGCGTTAGGGTTTCCCCGTTGCTTACGCACTGACGTTGCGGGCAAACCAATTTCCCACTTCGAGTGAAAGGGGAAATGACACAGAAGTAATGTCGTTTCGTAATGTCGCATTACGTTTCCATGTGACCATGTCTATATCAGTAGTACCAATCCTGTAGACATTCCACTTCTTAAATAACTTGCAAAGAAAGGGACTATAATTCTCAATGCCAGAGCCTCCCAAGGCTTTACCAACGACTCACTTTAAGAACAGTCACGTTTATGTTGCAGAGAAAGAGGTGGTCAAAGTGAGCATAGCACGTCCCACGACAGTCATCACTGGGTCATCTGTTTCGGTGAAACCGACTAAGTGGCCACACCAGCACTTTCCCATTCTTTCTCAGTTCCACTTGACTGCATTTCTGTCGAGTTTGCCAAGACCATCTCTTATCTGCCTGCACATAATCCATATCCCTCCATTCCTTACATATCCATGTGCCCATCCAAATGTCTCGTAAATGCCACTATTGTATCTACTTCCACCACCACCCTTAGCAACATGTTCCAGGTACTCACCAACCTCTGTGTAAAAAATCTTGCCCCACATATCTCATTAAAATTTTCTCCTCTCATCTTAAAGCTATGCCCTATAGATTTTGATATTTCGATCCTGGGAAAAATGTTCTGACTGTCTACCCTATCAATACTTAATATAAATTTTAATCCTTCTACCAGGTCTCATCTTTGGTGTTCTATAGAAAACAATCCAAGTTTGTCTAACTTCCCCCTGTAGCAAATACTTACTCATCCAGGCATCATTCTGGTAAACCTCCTCTGCACCATTTCAAAATACACCACATCCTGTCTCTGGGGCAACTAGAACTACGTGCAATACTACTACATATACGGCCTAACCAGAGTCCAATAAAGATGTATCATGACTTCCTGTCTCATACTCAATGCCCAACATATGAAAACAAGCATACCATATGTACTCTTTACCACTACTAGTGTTTCCGCTTTCAGGGAGTTATGGGCTTGGACTCCAAGACCCCTCTATACATCAATGCTGGTATGGGTCTTGCCGTTAATTGTATATTTTGGGAGATTGAATTCAACATTCAACCTCCCAAAATTCAACACCTCATACTTGCTCGAATTCTCTGCCAGTTATCTGCACATTTCTGTTGCCAATCTATTATCTTGCTATATACTTTGACAGCCTACCTCACAGTCCACGACCCTAGCAATCTTGGTGTCATCTTCAAACTTACCAACCAACCGGTCTATGTTTACGACCAAGACATTTATATATATATACCAGACCAAGTGCAGACCCGCTGGGTCTGTTCCCCCAACGTGCGGTTGTGGGAGGAGAGGCGGCATGCAGCACTCGCGCTAATGGAGGGGAGGAGAGAGAGAGAGAGAGAGAGAGAGGGGGGGGGGGGGGAGAGAGGGGGGAGGAGAGGAGGAGAGAGGGGGAGGAGAGAGGGGGGGGAGAGAGGGGGGAGAAGAGAGAGGGGGAGTGCTGAGAGGGGGGGTGAGATGAGTGGCGGGGAGAGGTGGGGAGCAGGGAGGGGGGTAGGGGTGTGTGGAGGGGAGGGGGGTTTTAGGGGGGGGATGGGGAGGAGAGGGGAGGGGGATAGGAGAGGGGGGATAGGAGAGGGGGAAGGAGGAGAGGGGGAGAGGAGGAGGAGGGAGGGGGGGAAAGAGGAGAGGGGGGAAGAGGAGAGGGGGAAGAGGAGAGGGGGAGGAGGAGAGGGGGGAGAGGAGAGGGGGGAGAGGAGAGGGGGGAGAGGAGAGGGGGAGAGGGGGGGGAGAGGAGAGGGGGGGAGAGGGGGAGGGGGGAGGGGGAGAGGAGAGGGGAGGAGAGGGGAGGAAAGGGGGAGAGGAGAGGGGGGGGGGAGAGGAGAGGAGGAGGGGAGAGGAGGGGGGGGAGAGGAGAGGGGGGGGGAGTGAGAGAGAGAGAGAGAGAGAGAGAGAGAGAGAGAGAGAGAGAGAGAGAGGGGGGGGGGGAGGGGGAAGAGGGGGGGAGGAGGGGAGGGGAGAGGGGAGTAGGGAGAGGAGGAGAGGAGAGGAGGGGAGGAGATGAGAGGAAGGGGGGGGGGAGAGGAGAGGGAGGGGGGAGGAGAGGAGGGGGGGGAGGGAGGGGGGAGAGGAGAGGGAGGGGGGAGAGGAGAGGAGGGAGAGGGAGAGGAGAGGAAGGAGGAGGAGGAGAGGAGGGGGGAGAGGAGAGGAGGGGGGAGAGGGAGAGGGAGGAGGAGAGGAGGAAGGGGAGAGGGGGGGAGAGGAGAGGAGGGAGAGGGGGAGAGGAGAAAGGAGGGGGGAGGAGGAGGAGAGAGGAGGAGAGGGGGGAGAGGAGGAGGAGGGGGGGGAGAGAGAGGAGGAGAGGGGGGGGAGAGAGGAGGAGAGGGGGGAGAGGGGGAGGAGGAGAGGGGGGGGAGAGGAGGAGGGGGGGGGGGGGAGAGGGAGGGAGGGGGAGGGGGGGGGAGAGGAGGAGAGGGGGGGAGAGGAGGAGAGGGGGGGGGGGAGAGCGAGGAGAGGGGGAGAGAGGGAGAGAGCAGGAGGGGGGGAGCGAGAGGGAGTGGGCGAAAGAGGGGGGGAGGGAGGGGGGGGGGGGGGGGGGGGGGGGGGGGGGGAGGGAGAGAGTGCCTTTTTACTTCAACCCAAACCCAAACAACCATTTGCAGGCAGTGCTTTTTTACCTCTGACCATATTTTCATTTTCAAACCAAATTAAGGATACTCACAGTGCTGTAGATATTTGTCAGTGTCATTCAAAGCTCTGATTAAGGCACACCACTTGCAGAGACTGATTGAGGCACACCACTTCCTGGTTTTATAGTCCCTCCCCCTCCCTCCAGCAGGGGCAGCAGAGAGAATGGGGAATGTTGTAAAAACATTAATATCTCTGTCAGTTTTCATCGACGGGAAAAATCCTTGGCACACATGCGGCAGAGGGGGGCTCTGAGCGAGGTGGCCAAAAATAACGGGCGTAGGTGGCGGCGTACTCTCGGAAACCGCAGCACAGAGAGCCAAAACCGGTCAAGAACGTAGTTTTAGTAATATAGATATATATCACAAGATCCCTGTGGAACTCCACTGCTCACAGACCTCCAGCCTGAATATTGTCAGTGACAGTGACATTCATATAACTGGTGTGAACTGCACTGAGATATTTTAGGAGTGTAAAAGGCACAAAAAGAAATGTTTTTACTTCAAAGCCACCTTGGCTGGCCATTTCCTGTTTCCTATTATATCTGATCTAGCAACTTTCCTAATCGGTTCAAGTAGAATCAATGTACAGTTCTTTAGAGAAATACTTTATGGAAACAAGCCAAGTTGATATACAAAAATATGAATTATTTTCCAATTTCTTGGCACCAATACACCATGACATCAATACAAAGGTCATAACCCACACTTCTGATATCGTTAAAATACCCCAACCACATGCATCACAACCTTTTACTGAAACGTGATATTTTCGCTGCAAGTGAGATTAAAATAGCTAATCGCTGAAACAATCGGAAAGTCTTGTCACCAATTAAATTAAAAAACAAAAACCTATGAAATGGTTCATCTTCCTTGTATTCTGGGCATGCACTGTGGCGCTTTCATACAATGAGGCTGAGAACAGACAGTATGCATTAAAATGCAGAGTGAAATCTGTTACTCAAGATACAACATCTCTACACTGTGCTCTAAGATGCCACAAACCTGTGCCAAGATGATGCTGGAACTATCTGAACATCCCATCACTATCCCAAAAAACCAACCATATCTTAAGAATTTAAATATATGTGTAAATACAGAAATTACAAAGTTGCCAAAGATTCATTATAAGTCTGCTGTCTGCAGATTTATACTAGACTTGTTATAGAAACCAGCCAGGGAGTGAAGTTGAGATAAACTCAACAAAAATTTGTCACAGAAGCATAAATAACTCTATGACTCAATTGTGTGTCATGTACAAGGTGTAAGTGGAAAAGCAGCTGACATATAAAATAATGTGACAATTAAAAAAGACAATCAAATAATTGATTATTTCAACCCTTAAATCTTCCCAATGTAGTTTAAAGGTGATTGCAGGTGGGTTGAGTTTGTTTGCTTTTGAAATTAATATATTTAGAAAAATTTCAGCACTGAAGTCCGGGATTGTGGCTTTAGGTGAATCTGTCTTTGACCATGTAACCTGAAGTTCCTTTTATACCATCAGTTACTTATCAATCGGATAGTTTTGCCATCAAGTATCATTGCAGCATGTTGTGCGTTCCCCAATGAAACATTTTGAAAGCTATCAAGTCAAGTCAAGTCAACTTTATTTGTTACATACACATACAAGATGTGCAGTGAAATGAAAGTAGCAATGCCTGCGGATTATGCAAAAAACTACAGAACAGAATCAATATTTACATATTAGCAAAAAACCCAGCAATTTTAAAAAGACACAACATATTAGTATAGTAAATTAGTCCCTGGTGAGATAAGAGTTTGCAATCATGATGGCCTGTGGGAAGAAACTCCGTCTCATCCTCTCTGTTTTCACAGCATGACAGCGGAGGCATTTGCCTGACCATAGCAGCTGGAACAGTCCGTTATTGGGGTGCTAGGGGATCTTCATGATCTTGCTGGCTCTGGATCTGCACCTCCTGGTGTATAGGTCCCAGCAGGGGGGTGATTATAGTTCCCAAGGTGTGTTCTGCTGAATGCACTACTCTCTGCAGAGTCTTTTTGGCCTGGGCAGAGCAGATCCCAAACCTGATTGTGATGTTGCTGGACAAGATGCTTTCTACAGCACCAGAGTAGAAGCACTGAAGGATCCTCAGAGAGACTCTGAATTTCCTCAGCTGCCTGAGGTGGTATGCGTCTTTCTTTACAAAACATAAGAAATGAACATAGAATAGGCCATTCAATGTAATCATCACTGAACTAACATTTCTTCTTCAGTCCATAATCCTGCATTTCTCCATGACCATTGATTTTTTTTACAAATTAGAAATTTATCTTTCTCGGCTTTAAAAGTGCACAAAGACTCTGTTTCCACGCCTCTCTGTGTTGAGAAGTTCAAAAGATAATTCATCCCTCAAGAGAAGAAATCCTTCCACAGCTCAGTATTAAATGGCCACACCTTTACTCTAAAACTAGGTTCTCCGGTTCTGGACATTCCGTTTAAAGGAAACTTCCCCACAGCATTTATTCTCTCTACCAACCCTCCCCCACTCCCTCTCCCCCCAAGAGACTTATTAATTCAGTAAAATCACCTCTATAAACTCCACTGAGTATCAACTTGTTTGAATTTTCTTTATAGACCTCCACACTCAGATCACCAAAGTGAACTTTCTCTTAAATGTCCCTATTGGCATAATTTCTGTCTTTAAGAAGGAGTAAAACAATTGTTTGCAGTACTGCAGATGACATCTCACTGGAGCCTTGTACATTTGCAGAGAGAATTCCTTACTTTAATACTCTAACCCCATTGGGATGAAGGGCCAACGTGGGAAACAGCTGAGGGATTTACAAACTGTAAATGGTCTGTAAAGAAAGACACGGTTAGCTTTCATAACATTCCTTTGGGGAATGCTGGAATGATACTTGGTGACAATACTTACCTAGTGATAAATGATTGATGGTATAAAAGGAACTTCTGCTGGCTGGGCCTGGGGTACTGCCTACAGAGCCTCCTGCGTGATTTTGAGGTTGGAATGATTGATCACCAACAAACACAAGCATCTTCCTTTGTCTGCCTACATTGATTACTTTTAATGCACAAGGTCGCTGCTGATCTTCATTGGATATTACAAATTACATCTTTAGTTTCATTACACTTCTTTAAAGTTTCTCCCCAGTCCCTGAATACCGCTGCCTTACTGGCAGTTGAGAAATTGTTCATACTTCCCAGCAGAGATTCATTAATTTCTATTTTGTCTCGATATGTTCTGAATATATTTTTGAATTTACCAGATACTAACAAGTTGCTTCCCCACCTCCTCCTTCCTGCGGGGTTTTTGAAGCTGATTTCCCTTTTTTGTTTCACTTCCAATTTTCTCAATGAACCATGCAAATATTGCTATTTAAATTTGAGGTACAGGCGTGTGATGTAATTTCTTGTTTCATAAGTTCACAAGTTATAGGAACAGAACTAGGCCAGTCGGCCCATCAAGTTTACTCCGCCATTCAATCATGGCTGATCTATCTTTCCCTCTCAACCCCATTCTCCTGCCTTCTCCCCATAACCCCTGACACCCGTATTCTCTGTATCCACAATGTTCTTGCTGACACAATGTGTCATGAAGATGTGATTATTTCAATGACTAATTCTGACTCAATTATATCCTAATTTATAGCAGATTTATTGAGATGCCCCTTCAATGGAGCTGGTATTCAAACTTGTGTACTTACCCATCTTCTCAAATAATTCATGTTCATAGGTTCTAGGAGCAGAATTAAGCCATTCGGACCCTCCTGTATTAAAACCCTCCTGGCTAGTCTATGCATGCTTCATGCCATTATTCCTTTCTACAGGATGAACTACCTTAACTTCACTTCTATCTCACTTTAACTTTAACAAACTTGCAGAATGACAACAAGCTTTAAGAGGTTGTACTTTCGGGATGAAGATAATGACTAAATGCGAAATTCGCTAAAACAAACTATGGACACACCAATGCCGTTTAAGAAAATCACAAAACGCATCTAATGTTCGTAATGAAATATTATATTAATAAAATGTCTGAAGAAGGGTCCAGTTTAGTTTAGAGATACAGTGCCGAATCAGGACCTTCGGCCCACCGAGTCAGCACTAACCAGCAATCCCAGCAAATTAACACTATCCTACAAACACTGGGGATAATTTACACTTATACCAAGCCAATTAACCTACAAACCTGTACGTCTTTGTAGTGTGGGATAAAACTGAAGATCTCAGAGAAAATCTACGTGGTCACGGGGAAAACGTACAAACTCTATACAGACAGCATCCGTAGGGACCGAACCCAGGTCCCTGGCACTGCAAGCGCTGTAAGGCAGCAACTCTACCACGGCACCACCCTGCCTCTTTCGAGTCCCGAAAAGTCACCTATACATTTTCTCCAGAGATGCTGCTGGGCTCACTGCGTTACTCCAGCATTTTGTGTCTATCTTTCTATATTTAATACTTGGATCCATTGTGAGAAGGATAGATTTGAATATGCATAGAAATGTAATTAGACCATATTTGGGATAATTTGAACAGCCATAGTCTCCATATTATACAATGAAGAGACAGCAAATAATTACATGTATGACATCTAGAATTTAGACACTATAACTAACAGGAAAAATGTAATAACTTCCAAGGCTTGGATTATATCCTCTAGAAAAATGACAGAGGCATCCTAATGAACAATGTTAAAATTGTAGTGGATTCATAAAGATGATATTTGTTACTCTTGTGTGGAGCGTCAAAACTAAGTGCCACAAATAAGATGAGAATTGAGGAGAAACTGCATCACACACACATTGGTGGGAATGTGGAACATAATATCACAAGTAGTTGACGTGAATAGCATAGAAGAAGTTAAGGGAAAGGTGGTTAAACACACAAGGGAGGAAGGAATAGTAGGAAGTGCTGACAAAGTGTAGTACGTGTTACTGTGGCCTAAACTTTACGTAATTCTATGTAAAAGTGTTTCCCCTTTTTCTCAATTAAATGAATTATAATTTTCTCAATGAGAATGGAAATGTTATAATCTGGGTTTTTTTAACCATTCTTTCCAGAAGTGAAAAAAGACTTGCCTCCGCATAGATGTTTTCACATCCCTAGGGCAGCCTAAAGAAGTCTACAGATAATGAATGATGTGAGGTCATGTTTGCAATCTAATGGTTTATTATTGTCAGATCGACCAAGGTACTATGAATAGCTTTTGTTTGCTTGCTATCTTGCTTACTGCACATGAGTACAATCAAGCCATGTGTGGAAACAAATGTGAGGAAACATGCAGCCATGTTGTGCACTGAATAATCCCATAAATCATCTGAATACTGCTGCCTATTTAGTGGTGTGGGTTGAGAGGCAATTATTTACCAGGAAATTGGGGAAATCTTCCATCTTCTTTTCCAAATGGATCCATAGGTTCCATTTCTTTGGCAGTGGAGCACACACTACAAACCACATACAATTATCAGCTTATGAGTTTGGTTGGAAGTCCATGAGCCTTGAGCTGGCAATTTGGTTATGAGAGCATAACGCTCCTGATAATGGGTGACATCATGGAAAAAGGGGAGAAGGACCCCAGAATCGGTAGCTTTTGTTGGCTTGGTGCCAATATTTGATTCTAGGCATCATAATGGATTGTGGAAAAATCTTCTTAAATACAAATATTCTCGCAAACGTTTGAAAATCATTTGCCAATCATAATGTTCATGCGATGAATTGAGTCAAAAATCATGCAATGAGTTGAGTCATAGGTCACTTTGATTCCTGCAGAGAATTGGACAACCCCTGAGGGTTCACAATCTAATTTATCACCAAGTTCTAGCTATTTGATCGAATTGGTATTGTTATTGGGATGGTTAGTGCAAAAAGAGGATGAAAAACATTTTGGACATTACACTATTAAATATGTTAGCTTAAAAATAGTGAGAGCTCACCACAGAGAATGAAGAATGAATATAGACAATGAGGCTCAACAAGACGAGTTTGATGCTGGTACGACTTGAGTGGGGGAGGGACGGAGAGAGAGGAATGCAAGGGTTACTAGAAGTTAGAGAAATGCTAGTTGATGGTTTATCTTCGGCTGCAAGCCGGTGGTGTGACTGATAGTAGACGCAAAATGCTGGAGTAACACAGCAGGACAGGCAGCATATCTGGAGAGTGGGAGTGGGTGAAAGAAGTGCAGATGCTGGTTGATGGTGTAAGTCACACCAGGCACAAAATGTTGCAGTAAATCAGCGGGCCAGGCAGCATCTATGGAAAGCGGGAATAGATGAACAGGTGCAGATTCTGGTTTAAACCATGGATCGACACAAAATGCTGGAGTAACTCAGCGGGACATGAAGCATCTCGAGAGAGAGGGAATGGGTGAAGAAGCAACTGCAGACGAAATGTGTAGGAAGGAACTGCAGATGCTGGTTTAAACCGAAGGCACAACATGTTGCAGTAACTCAACGGGCCAGGCAGCATCTCTGGAGGATGATGGGTGATTGAAGGGGCAGCAGATGAAGGTTGATGTTTGCAGAAACCGGTGCTGTGCGTGACTGACAGGCGCGGGGGGCCGGGCGCCACCTGCAGGCGGGCAGCCAACGGGAGCCGGGCGGCCGCGTGACGTCAGGGGCAGCCAAGCGGGCCGCTTTGTCCGTGTAAACAGGGCCGGGCGGGCGGGCGCACACAGGCCGCTCGCTCCTTTTCTTTATCTCTTATTTTGTTTAAAAAGAGGTAGGTTTCGCTGTCATCGCGGAATTCCTCCAGTCAGATTTTTTTCTTTCCTGCAAGAGGGATGTTTTGGACCTGCTAGCCCCGCGGGCACTGTTGGCGATGGGGGTTGGGGGGGGGTTTCTTGGCTCCATTATCTTTCTCTTCTTCACCGCTGCGGGCCTGGCCGCTCCCACTCAACCCAACTCGCTGCCGGAAGTGCCGACACGGAGGGGGCGGGCCCAGGGTGGAGGGGCGGGGTTTGTTATTGACGGGGACCTCGACCAATCGGATCTGTGGCCTGGGCAGATTGGCAGCGTCCTGGCCAATGGGAAACGTTGGTCGCCAAGGAGGCGGGGTTTTCCACGCCAGCGAGTTGGGTTGAGGGAAGAGTTGGGCCGTGACCAGTCCCGGCCGGGGTGTTGACGTGCCCGGGGCTGGGCCAGACCAGGCCCTGGGGCCGCATTCGCTTCATGGTCGAGTGGGGAGGGGGAGAAGGTTCAGTCCACACGGGCAATGCTCGGTGTAAGCGCGGCCCCGGATACAGTCAACTTGACTTGTCGGAAATTCCAACTCTCAAGTAAAACTTGGCATCGAAACAACATTGTGACTGCGGGGGTCGGGGGTGCGAGTATCGGGGCTGCTGCACCTGTTCTCTGTGGCCTGTTGGGAGGGATGTTTGGTCCAAGAGCAGAAGCATTTGGGTGGTGGCTTCCAACCCGGAACTAAGTGCAGGTTTACCAAGGTCAAGGTTCCCTTGAAGAGTGGTATTTACGGAGATAATAACAAAAGAGTACAAAATGTTGGGCTTTGCCATTAGTTCAATGTGATTAAAGATAATTGGGTGGACTTTTTATTTATATAAAATTAAGTGTTAATCCTGGGAACAGCAGGTGCAGTGGTTTCAGTCGGGTGCTGTATTGAAAGTGTGAAATGTATAGCCAGCAGTATATTAAATGCTGTACTATTTATATCATAGTGGTACAGAACAAAAAATATCTACCATGCCCCTGCCAGTTAGCAAGTAACCTCTTACCCTCGGCGTCTACAATCTAAGCGCATCATCATTTTCAGTACCTCAATCAGGTTCTCACAGCCTCCTCTGCTCTTAGGAAAACACATCCAGCCTATCTAATCTCTCATCACACCTGAAATGCTCCATGTCAGGCGACATGATGAATCTCATCTGCTGCCTCTTGTATTGCAGTGGACAGAACTGTACATAATATCCAGCCTATCTGGTGTTTTAGAAAGTTGTACCACATTGTCCATGTTCTTTTCTTTGCTCTGGCCTTTGAAAGCAAGTATCTTGTATGATATTTTTCCCACCTTACCAACATGTGCTGTCATCTTCAGTGATGTCTGGATTTGTAAACATATACAATGAACAGAGGGAGCTATGTTCTACTCTTATCAGCCTTCCCAAAATGCATTATCTTGCATTTATTAGGAAGAATTTCCAACTACCATTGTGCTGACAATTGGACCTATTAGTCAATATCTTGTAGATCTTGACTCCTCAAAAACATCAACAAAATTTGTGTGTCATTGTGTCACAATACCTTTTACATCCATATTCACACTGAATATAACAATCACGAAGGACCCAGCACCGATCCACATCGTACATTACTGGTCGTAGTTTTCAAAAGCAATCCTCCAACATCACCCTCTGTCAATGAAATTTTTGGATCCAATTTGCCAACTTGCCATATTCCCTACATATCCATATGCCTACCCAAAAGCCTTGTGGTAACCATTATCCTACTGCTCATTAACAGTGCGTTTCATTCTGGAAAAAAACCTGCCCCGCACATCTGCTTTAAACTTTCCCCCTCTGACCTTAAAACTATGCCCCTCAACCTCCAACATTCCAGAGGAAACTATCTAAGTTTGTCCAAACTCTCATATCTATAACCCTGTAATCCAAGCACCATTCTGATACTGAAGAAGGGTTTCGGCCCGAAACGTTGCCTATTTCCTTCGCTCCATAGATGCTGCTGCACCCGCTGAGTTTCTCCAGCTTTTTTGTGTAACATTCTGATAAACCTGTTTGGCACCATTTCCAAAGCCTCGACTTCCTCCTGTAATGGGGTGACCAGAACTGCTTACTCAAAAGGTGGCCCAGCCAAAGTTTTATAGAACAACAACAAAGCTTCTTGAACTCCTTGATCAATGAAGGGAGGTATAGCATTCATAAGCCTTCTTTACCACTTGATTTACTTGTGTTACCACGTTCAGGGAGCTATGAACTCCAACCCCAAGATCCCTCTGTCCAGCAATGCTTTTAAGGGTCCTACCATTAACTAGATTTTGAACCTGTTGCCCATGTTCGACTGTCAAAAGCCTTACTGGAGTCCTTGTAATCTATACTGTCCACAAGTGCATTGCCCTTATCAAAACATTTTGTTACCTCAGAATTTCAGTGAATTATATCTCTCCTAATAAAGTAATCCTGATGATTTTTCATTAATCCCTGCCCTTGCAGATGTATACTTAATCCTCTCCTTCAGAATTTTCTTGAATAATTCCCCAGCACTGACATTGATTGCAGGCCTAACCTTGTTGGCCTTTTTGAATAATGGTACTACATTTGCTGTCCTCCAGGGCACCCCACCTGTGACCAACATAGATTAAAAAATCTGTTGACTGTTTTTGAAGTGAACTTATTTATCATTAGTCCATAGAAAATCATGAAAGTTATTTACAACTTTTTTTTAATGAATTAAAGAGTGGAAGAAATAGTCAGGCACGAAGGCACTTACAGATGAGATTAAAATTGGAACCATCTCCAGCTCTTAGCTACGGTGTGATAAAAAATGCAAACTGCTTGGACGAAACAAAAACTCATCCTTGCTAAAAGCAACAGTCACAGAGTCAGGGAATTGTAAAGCATGGAAACAGGCTGTTTGGCTCAACTCATCCACGCTGACGACAGACACTAAATTGCTGGAGTAACTGAGCGAGACAGGCAGCATCTCTGGATAGAAGGAATTGGTGACATTTCAGGTCGAGACACCTTCTTCAGATTGTCTTCTTGAGTCTGAAGAAGGATCTCGACCCGAAATGTCACCCATTCCTTCTACCCAGAGATGCTGCCTGTCCAGCTGAGTTACTCCAGCATTTTTTGTGCCTGTCTTTGGTGTAAACCAGCATCTGCAGTTCCTTCCTACGTATTTAATCACCACTGACCACTGGGCATCCTTATATATTAATCCCAACTCCCAGCACTTGGTCCACAGCCTTCACACTTTTCAAATGCTGTCAACCACCCACCTTCAAGTACTTTCTCAGGCAGTGCATTGCGGGTACTTG
Source organism: Leucoraja erinaceus (assembly GCF_028641065.1). Taxonomy (NCBI): domain Eukaryota; kingdom Metazoa; phylum Chordata; class Chondrichthyes; order Rajiformes; family Rajidae; genus Leucoraja; species Leucoraja erinaceus. The sequence continues at coordinate 8,050,388 of NC_073409.1, forward strand.
CCACTCTCTGGATGAAGAAGGTCCTCCCCTTCATTCTTCTAAATCTTTTCCACGGTATCAAATGTCCTCTAGATTTATCTATCTATGAAAAGGGGAAAAGTTTCTTGCATTCTATCCTATCTGTACCGTCATGATTTTATATACCTGTACCTCAATCATCTTCCCTTTAAATCTTCATCACTCCAGGGAAAACAGACCCTGCTTCTCAATTTCTCACAACTGAACTGTCCCTTTCCAGGCAACATCCTGGTGAAACTCACCTGCACTCTCATCAGCACTATCAGATCCTTCCTGCAGCATGGTAATCAGAGCTTCACGCAGTATTCCAACTTCAGTCAGACCAAGGTTTTATAAAGTTAGAGTTTAATATCTTTACTTTTGTGTTTGATGTCCTAATGCAATTCCTAATGGAGATACATGAGACCGAAAATGCTGGAATCTTGAGCAAAAAACAAAGTGGTGGAGAAACTCAGTGGCCAAGCAAAATCCGTGGAGGTGAATTCTCAGACGACGTGTCGGGTTGGCACTCTTCTTTTGACTATCTTCAGAGTTTGAAGAAGGATCCTGACCCAAAATGTTTCCCTCTAGCCTGCTGAGTTCCTCCAGCACCTAGTTCTTTGCTCATTATTCTATATGGCACAAAACATGAGGCAGAGAGGTCCTGGTTAGTTTTCATGTACCAGTTTACTGAGTAATTCTCATACTGACCCAAATGAATTGTTCTCATCTTTTTCCCCCCCAGAAGAAGCATGTGGAGACTAGTGAGTTCAGGGAGGGATATATTGATCGTCGTAAGCATGTAACTATTAAGACAGTGGAAGTGTTGGGTGTCTTTGGAACACATAAAAGTAGATAAATACCCAGGGCTGGATAAGATCTAGCCCATAATGCGATGGAAGAAAGGGAGGAAATTGCTGGGGTTCTGATCAAAATGTTTGCATCTTTGTTAACAACAAGCGAAGAACCTGAAGACTACAGGAGAGTTCTGTTCTTTTATTTCAGAATGGCAGAAGGAATAAGCCAAGTAACATAAGCTGAGAAGCCTTGCATTAGTGGTATGAAAATTATTGAAGACAATTCTCGGTTGACAACATTTACATAGGTTTGGAAAGGCTGTGTCTGATTGATAGCCAAAATGGCTGTGTGCAGGGGAATTCCTATCTCACTAATTGAATTTTTTCAGGTGGAAACAAAGGTTTCAGGATGGTAGATGTGTATATAGAGTTTGGTTAGGCATTTGACAAGGTCTCACATGGTAGGCTGGTCCAGAAGGTTAAGGCACCTGGGATCCAAAACAAGTGAAAGAAGGCAGAAGATAGTGATGGAAGGATATTTTTCTGATTAGAAACCAGTAACTCTTGGTGCGCTGGGTATCAATGCTAGAGCCTTTGCTGTGATATATTAACAACTTGGATGTGAGTGCAAGAGGTATGGATGGCATGGTGTTGTAGATAGTGAGGAAGGTTGTCAAAGTCTATGGCAGGATATAGACCAGATAGAAAGTTAGGCAGAGTATTTAATCAGAGAATTTAATCATGACAAGCGCGAAGTGATGTATTTTAGCAAGTCATACAGAGGCAGGACATGTACAGTAAATGGTGGAACACTAGGCAATGTTAATGAACAGAGAGACTATGGAGACCAGCACCATAGTTCACTGAGAATGGTAGCACAGGTAGATGGGGTGGCGAAGAAAGCAGATTCATGCTTGCTGTCATAGGTTGGGGTATAGAGTTGGGATGCTTTACAACTTTACAAAACACTGGTTAGGCTGCACGTGGAGTATTTTGTGCAAACAAAGTTGCCACGCTATAAGAAGGATGTGATTACACTGGGGAGAGTATAGAGATTTACCAGGTTGTTGCTTGGATTCGTGGACTTTAGTTATGGAATGAGATTGGATAGGTTGGGACTGTTTTTCTGAAGCGACAGATGCTGAGGGGGTCACCTGACAGAAATATATAAGATCATGAGAGGCACAGATTGGCTAGATAAAATATTTTCCCCATGGTTGGGATATCACAAACAAGTGGGCATATGTTTAAGTTGAGAGGAAGGAATGTTTAAGGAAATCTGAAGGGTACATTATATTACAGAGCGTGGTTGATATCTGGAATACAATACCAGAGGAGACGGTGGAATCAGATACAATTACTATGTTTAAGACCTATTCAGGAAGATACTTAAATTGGCAAATCATAGATGGATATGGTCGGACAAATGGGATCCATAGATGGACAAAAATGTTGGCGTGATCATGGTGGGCCAAAAGAACAATTTCTGTGTTGTATAAGCCTGACTTGATTCCATATTGTGTCCAAAAATCTATCAGTCTTTTAGAAACCAATGGTCTGCAATCGTACCTGAGTAAAGGACTTTTGTTACATATCAGTCATGACTCCTTATGTTGAGACTGTCTTGTAGTTGTTATCTCTTCACCTCAGAGACACCAATGGGTGTATATCTATGCTGTGAATAGCTTTTGGTATATTTTACATTTCAATAAAACCGCTTCTCATTCTTGCAAATTCCATGAGCACAGACATGCCTTATCCAATCTAACCTCAGGTAGGTGAGTCCTTCATCTGAGGATTCAGTTGAATGAATCTTGATGCGCAAGCTTCTAGACAAGTATATTCTTTCTTGAATGCAGGACATAACTGTCTCCATTTTAGCGCAGATAGACACCAAATGCTGGAGTAACTCAGAGGGAGAGGCAGTATCTCTGGAGAAAAGGAATGGGCGACGTTTCGGGTCGAGACTATTTTTCAGTGCAACTGCAAAAGGCTTACTCAGTGTTGTACTAAATTATTTGGCAGTAAAGAACAATGTACCTGTTTCTAATTGGTAGTAAACCTGCATAACTTTATGCTTATCATGAATTCCCATTTACCAGATTATTTACACAAAATGATTTTTTGATCATTCTACCAAAGTAAATAACTCCTACATTATACTCCCTTCAGCTATTCACTTTACTCATCTATATTATTTTCTGCTCACAGTTAACCTTACCCCCTAGTTTATGTTAATTAGCACGTAAATATGAGTGCATTCAAGTGAAACATATTCAGGTATTAACATAGCACACCCAGTGCTGATCCTTGTGACCCTCTAAAAGCAGACATACCCTTTTCTCTGCTCTTTAACAGGCCTTCGACCTCAATAGGCCAGGAAATGCCTCATACTAATATACAAGGATTATACTGACTGTCCTAAACTCCTCCAACATCATAATTGTGGTGGAATACAGTTGAGTAAGGGTGCTCAGGAAGTTTGATATTTCTGGTAGACCAGACTATCTCAACAGAATAGGAAAAACGGAGTGAACATGATAACAGACATAAATGGCCAGCTTTGACAGAGATAGCTATCTAAATTTGCACAATTCAACGTTGTAGGCTGCAATGTACTCAGCTGGATGATGAGTATTGTTCCCCAAACCTCATAACAGTGTAGGAGGCCACAGATGGAGAGGTCAATGTGGATGATGAATTGAAGTGTCAAGCAGTGGTCACTGCATACAGGTACTCTTCAGTGCGATGACCTGATCCGTGTATGTTTTCTCCAATGAAGAGAAAATTATATTGTGAACATCTAATGTCGAACACTAGATTGGAAGTAGTGCAAGTGAATCACTGCTTCACTTGGAACAACTGTTTAGGTCCCTGGATGGTGGAAAGGAAGAGGTGAAAGGACTCTCCTGTATCTCCTGTAGTGGCCTGGGAGTGCCCTAACATTGAAACTGTTTGCTGGGGAAGGTAGAGCAGACCAGGAGCTGTAAGGAGAGTGATCCTTGCAAAATGCTGAATGTGGAGGAGAGGGGGACATATTTCTGGTGGCGGTGCCTTGTTGGAGCTGGTTAAAATTGCAGAGGATTTTAAACATGGGAGGCATTTGGGGTGGAAAATAGGGAGCAGGAGAACTCTGCATGCTCTGTCCAGGGGAAGAGAGGGGTGAGCGCAGAGGTTTGAGATGTAATTTTCTGTTGTAATATGGTCAATATGCATGTCCCTTTACAACAAGATTATTAAGTAACCTTTGCCATTTACACAGTACTAGATCTAAAATAGCTGTCCCAAAGCGAATAAAACTTTGCCTTATAAAAATTAATTATTTGTGCTTTGTTTTACCCAGTCTACTAGGTTAAAATCCTCTATGCTAACTGTATTTGACCTGTCATACACACTTCTATATTCTTTGTGCTCTGGTCTACATTACAACTACTAATTGGAAACCTACAAATATGTGCTCGCAATGTTTTCTGCCTGAACAGATACCAGCCCAGTAACATAACATGATAAGTTTTTACCATCGTTCATTCAACATCAAGTACTGATTTAATCTAATCCCATTTTCCAACACTTGGTCCATGTGTAAACGTGGCATTGGAATAGAAAGGCATGGATTTAGGAGCTAATAAATGAAAGGATTTGGGGGAGGAGAGGTAGCTTGAAGAAGACACAGATGGCAGTTGCAGTTATATTTATGGGAAACAGATACTAGTTGTTTTGAAAGAAGTAGAGTATACAGAAACTTAATTTTAAAAATGTACTGTGCTGAATGTGCACCACGTTTCTTGTTTGTATGAGCAGGTCAGATTGAGTGTCCGGTGATAAGTGAGTCACTGGAAATGCCGAAATCTCCCCCAATTTACATGCTCAAATTGGGTGTGTTTGGTATGCTTTTCACAAGCATGGAGGAGTGTAGCTATACCAACTCTAAAGAGGTTTAACACCATCAAGTATAGTCTCCAAAATGCGCTGCAATTACACCAGCAGCATTTCCTAAACCCATGACTTCTTTCATCAAGAAGATCAAGGGCTTCTGATACATGCGCCCACCACTGCTTGCAGATGCTGCCCTAAGTTGAGCATCAAGTTGCCTTGGAAATATATTCAACATCTTTCATTATCCCCCAGTCTAAATCTCACAGCCTCCTCCTAACAGCATTGTGGGCATATCAGAAGGTTCAAGAGTAAGACTCACTATCACCTTCTCAAGAGATGTCCAGATACCGTAAAATTAAGAAATAACAATAATTAGTGATTTAGAGGTCTGTAAGGAAATGTGTGGATGATGCATAGTGGCCAATGATATCAGAAAACGTTGGTTCTGGGAAGGGGTTGTGGGCAAGATTAACTGGGCATTATGGTTGAGAAATACATGGAATCAGGGCTGAGAGACTATGAGGAAATTTAACTTGGTAAAAATGAACCACCTGATCTTGTGACCACACTTGTTATCAAACAACTTATGACCTTGCATAAGCTGTGGGTGACGTTTAAAGGAGGGAAAAGAGGGATGGGAACTTAAGGGATTAGTTGTTAGTGCAGAAGCTTTCTGGGCTGTAGCTTTTCGCCAACAGGATGTTTGGAGACTGGAGTGTGGAGCCTGACATGGTTGGGACCCATCTGAAATGAAGGTAAAAACAATGGTGTGCACGATTGGTTGGTAGTTTGTAAAATTATTGAAGAAGCTTTTCTTTTTTTCAGGAGAACATTTGGCAAGAAATGGGGTTGGGTAGAGTAGTTGCGAAGTGCAAAGGAGTAATTGGAGATGGCTTTATCTATGCTCACAGGCCCACATGAGAATAGATGAAATAATAGGATGAAAAATGTATTTTTGTTTTGAAAAAGCGGTATATATTTTGTTATTTCTGTGGATCCAAAGATGATGCAAGTGTCTGTATATTTAAATAATTGTTATCAATTTCGTCGCATGGGTTTGGGAAATGTTTCTGTTGAATTTTGCATTTTTGTCCTTTGAAAGAAAACTCACGGGAGACTTCTATAGAATTGTTTTGTTTCCTTGTTGAAGTTATATTGCCTATGTAAATTCAAAATCCTTTGGAGTGCTTTCCTAATGGGAGTATCATATCTTGAGGTATATCATTACTGTGATGCCCTTTGTACCCAATCTTTGTATATGTGAGCAGTAATATTGCTCTCTGCAGCCATGATACAGTGAAATACGGTATCTTTTGGAACAGTTCTTTGGCTGTAGTAACACCTATTTTGGACCAACCTGAATAAAGTTATGTCCATGATGTAAGTTTATCAGCATCTCTGATTTTTGCTTATTTTTATCCACATTTGGGTAATGTGCAGCAGTGGGTGGGGCTTGCTGAAATGACATCACATTGACTGACAGCTAGTTTGTGCTTACTAAACAATAAGTATTAAACTTGGGGGAGGGAGAGACCTGCATCCAGTCAAAGGTGCAAATAATGCAAAAATCAAGAAATTAAGGTATATGCTGTGATTTGTTTAACATTTTTTTTAATCGAAGGTTTGATTAGCAGAAGATGCACAGGCTGGCAGCTTAAGGATGAATTTCTCGCGCCCGAAGCCATTCTAACGTCGGCTCTGAATTAATGCAACTTTGCAACCTTCAGTAAACAGAGTAACTTATTTTCTACTATTCATTTGGGTATATTTAAGATTGTGCTATTGCTTTGTCATTTATAGGTAACTAGCTTTATTTGGATAGGTTTCTTCAGTGAGGTAACCAATGTTTGATGTTAAATGAATTAATTACACTAGCAGTAAATACCACACCACAAAAGCATTTCATTGTCTGCGAGTACTTTGTGATGCTTGAAGAATAAAACACTAATCTGAACTTCAATTAACCAGTTTCTTCTGCTCTCACTCCTCCTCTCAGCCAGAACAAGGAAAGGGTTCTTCTTGGTCTCATCTATCCTACCAGCCTCCATGTTCAAAGGATCATCTTTCTTAATTTTTGCTTCCTTCAATAGGGTTCCAACATCAGCTCTTCCCTTTCCTTCCACTCTCGGCATCCAAAAATAATTTTCACAACTCTCTGGGCAGCCGTTCCATCTCCATCAAACACTCCACTTCTCATAGCATTTTGCCAAATAACCACAAGAGATGGAACACTTGCTCTTTTGCCTCTTCTCTTCCCGAAATTTAGGGATCTTTACAAGTGAATTTTCACTTCTTCCCACTCACTGTAATCCATTCTGTATTTGCAATGTGATTGGAGGGACCAAAGTGTGATTGGGTGACTACTTTGCAGAAGACCTCTACTCAGACCTGAGAAACTAAGTTCACAAAAAGTAGAAATAAGTGGACACATTTTTATTTGCGAATTTTCATTTAGATTGTAGTTTGGATTTCACTGTTAGGTACAAATCGGCAAGTTTATTATTTGGTGTCTCGATTCATAGGCACTTAAGGAAATAGTCTGAAACTGCAGCGACCCTGACTATTCTGTTAGAATTCTCTTTTATTGTTCACTAATTAGGGGGGATAATTATTTATTTAAGATGTAACACGGTCTTAGGTTTGAAATTTAAAACACTATTCAGTTGATCTCAGTGATCTCAGGGCGCCACAGTGACACAGTTGGGCGAGCTGCTACCTCAGGGCACTGGAGGCCCAGGTTCAATCCTGACCTCAGATGCAGTCTGTGTGGAGTTTACATGTTCTCCCTCTGATTGCATGGATATCTTCTAGGTGCTGTATGTGTGTTATGATTGTGTTTATAATTTGTTTGGTTGTTTTGTTGTTTGTCTTTTGAACAAAAGCCCGCGAGCATTGCCACTTTCATTTCACTGCACATCTCGTATGTGTATGTGACAAATAAGCTTGACTTGACTTGCTCTGGTTTTCCTCACACTTCCCAAGGACGTTTGTTAATTGGCCTCTGTAAATTGCCCTTAGTGTGGGGAGTGGATGAGAAAGTGGGATAACATAGAACTAGTGTGAATGGGTGATCAATGGTCTGCGTGGTCTCGGTGTGCCAGAGAGCACTGCTACATCTCTAAAATCTACAAAACTAGTCCAGGTTTCTTTTAGATCTGTTTGTTTCTTTTCCAGCAATAGGATACACCAATTTCTATTCAACTATTTTTCATAAAAAGTAATTTTGTAATCATGTCATAGTTAAATTTGATTAGGAAATGGTGGCAACAAAATGCAAAATGTGTGTTTGCAACTAACTGCAACATATATTTGAGCAAAGGAATGTTAATTGTAAACTTGACTTTTGTTGCTGGGAACGAGATTTTTTTCTGAGCACATTCTGGATGAGAGCATGAGAGTTAAGACATAACAGTTGAGCAATACGGCCACTAATGCTAATTTTATGGAAGAATGTTAAACCATATTAAAGGAAAAGTTTCATTTGGGTAAATATTCCATGTGGAAACGTGTACCTTTAATTTCAAGCAGCCAGCCAAACGATTTTGGAGTTAACCAGTAGACATCTTTTTCTTGGGAATTTCTTGTTTGATGATAAAAATGGCTATATTTATTTACATTTATTTATTTCTATGGTTCCTCCATTTACATAGCTTGTGTGTAACAATGGAATCATGACTTTAGTTTCTCACAATTTCTTCCTTGAGTTGGTAAACGATTAGCTACATTGCAATTGAACGCAGCCGAAGCGCTCAATGTTGAAATTGTCTCCTGAAATTCAAATAAATGTAGTGTTTATGCAGTTTGTTTGTAGCTTCAATCTTTATCCGCCCCTGAAAACTTTAGTTTAGTTTAATTGCCACGTGTACTGAGGTACAGTGAAAAGCTTTTGTTGCGTGCTCTCCAGCCAGCAGAAAGACAATACATGATTACAATTGAGCCATTTACAGTATATAGATACATGATAAGGGAATAATGTTCAATGCAAGGTAAAGCCAGCAAAATATAAGTAGCAGCTGATCAATAGTGTACAGGCTGCTATTTGTTATTGGCACATTTTAATGGTGACTTCTTTATTAATGTGTGAATCAGCCAGCATGTGATGACGAGGGTAATATACCTGGGAAATAGAAGTCATTTAAATATAATAGATAACTAACATTTGTTTGTTAACTTAATTGAAACTGTAGCTCAGGCTCAACCTCGGTTTTACGTGTTTACTTCATATATAAAAGTAAGAGCTAATTTAACTGTTAATACAATGCTGGTAATTGTTAGTGCAGTACTTGTACAATATTAATCAACCTCCCTGAGCCAGAAAACAAATCATTTAAACCTGGTCATTCTTGTATTCAGTTTTTGTACCCGAGTTGATTTTAATTCACCTTTTTCAACATTTTCTGTTTTCCTCCCACTTCTCAAAGATGTGCTAATTGGCTAATATAAATTACCCATTAGTGTAGTTGAGTATCAGAAGAACAAGAGGGGGACTTGATGGGCAAGAGAGAGAATACGTTTTCCAGCTGCAAGAAAATAAGAAGAGGGGGAATCGCACTAATGGGATTACTCTGCTGAGAGCCAGCATGGAACTGATGGGTTGAATGGCCTCCTGAGTGTTATAAGTAAGTTCTGTGCCCTCGTGATACTGTAATTAGCTTCCAGTTCAGCAAATCACAGCACAAGCTGCAGGATATAGAACAATATGTGACATTGTATGTCATGCCAAGGTCTGTGGCTTCAGGAAGCTTTCATCCACTCTTACTGTATGGATATTTGTGCTTTATTTTGATGTTTATTTTATGTATAATGGTGCATCAATCTCCAAACCATGGGTTTGGCTAATTGAACGTTAATGATTAGTTGTGCTCTACTCACACAAGTTGGTTTCGCAACTATTTATTAAATTATGTAAGCAATGGGATTTGATAAGAGTGCAGTCTGTGCTTTCTGTACGACTTGCATCATTCAAATTAGTATTCATTTAAATTGGGAGATATCGTCACGGGTTTGGGTGGTGTAATTGCTGGTGTAACTGCAGTGCATTCTTGATTTTCTATTTTCATTTATTCACTGGAGCATCATTGGCCTTAATCACCTATATTGGACTGCCCCAACAATGTCGCTTGCTAAGCTAGTATTGAGGCAGCTAAGAGTTGACCATATTGCTGTGTATTTGGTGTTATACACGAGCAAGAGCAAATAATGATGGGTGAAATTCTTAGAGACACAAGATGCACCAGTTGCCATATTCTGGAGCAAAAAATAAACTGCTGAAATATTCTATTTTGTTAAACCCTTCAGCATTTTATTTTTTGCTCCAGAGTACAGCAACTGGCGCCTCTTGTGTTTTTGCTTTGGGAGAATTTCTTCTGTAAAGGGCATGTCTTTACAATAATCTCAGTATTTTATCTCACCGTTTGTATTGTAGGTTTAATTAGGTTCCCTAGCTGTAGCTGCCACAGTGGGATTCATATTCGTCTCCAGATCAATCAGACTTTAAAGGCTAATCCGGTAATTTGCCCACTGAGTAACCTTGCTATTTTCCTCATGTGGCTTTTATTCACTTTTTTTAGTAGTAACAATAACCAGAGAATTATCAGGAGATTATAATTTACAGTTTTCAAAGCATTACAAGTTTAAATAGTGATCAAGGTTCACGTGCACTAATTATGCCACTTGCTGCTGAATGTTTAACCGCATGACTTCCATTATATGTGTAAACAATTTGTTCATCAGCTGCAATAAATAACTCAGACCTCACACCGCTGTGAGCTCTGAAGGTGGGAAAAAAGTTCCACAGTAGCTAAAAATACTTTTTCAGACGTTGAATTCTCTGATATAAAAAAAAACAAGATGCTTAAAGTATTCAGGGCATCAGGCAGCAGTATTAAAGAGGGGAACAGAGTTAACTTAAAGGTCTTTGATCTGAAACTATCCCTTTCCCACATCTCTATTTACTCCCTCCCTAATAACCAGGCTCTATTTCCTTGTCCATATATATTTTGAAATTGCATGCCCACAGAAATTCTTGCTCAGTTTACTAATCATCCACCGCAAACGCATCTCCAGTTAGCTACTTTTGGATAGCATTCCTTTATTCCCATTGCGCAATTGGCTTTAGTGCCCCAAGTTAATGTATGAAATCAGTATTTGTAAAATCAGTATTCTCAATGAAGTGCACAATGGGATTTACCTTTAATATCTTCCACCAGCACCTCTTTCTTCCCCAAACCCTCTGTCCACAGCGTTTCTTCAGGTGGAATTTCTTGCAGACATTTGTTGTAGTGGACGTGCATTAGACAGTGTTACTCCAGCACAGAGTTAAGGCCTTGGGAAAGAGTGGAAAGTAGTACCTGTGCAGTGCTAAGGTACATTCAACAAATACTGAAACATTTTCAAAATTTATCTTTCCATTTTTCTGCTTCAGTGAAGTCAGCGCAATCTACAACACCAGTGAGTTTTTCACTTTGTTGTATCTTGTGGCCATGACTCTTAACAGTTTTTAACTTTGTTTTTGAAGGTCTGTTGGAAGAACATGGCTCAAGAAACCAATCAGACTCAAGTGCCTATGCTGTGCACCACAGGCTGTGGATTTTATGGGAACCCACGAACGAATGGCATGTGTTCTGTTTGCTATAAGGATTTTCTTCAAAGGCAAAACAATAATGGCAGAATCAGTCCTGGTAAATACCATCTTGCTTTTTCTTCAAACAAAGAGTAGTCCATAATTCATTCCATTTTTGAAGGGATCTGCACTAATTCATTTTGTTGTTTGCTTTTGGTTATTTTCATCACTCTGCTTCCAAGTTTCAGCTTTACAGAATCCATATTGCCTGTTGATTTCTGGCACATGAGGCTAATGATATGGCCCAAGACCAAATATTCTCAATTTGACATAAGAAGACTCCCACTGTGTTTTATCTGGTTTTGCCCTTTAACTAGTTACTGTTCAATTCAGTGTTCTATAGTGTATTTAGTTTTGCACATTTTTGAGGCCCCTTGAGCCTGAGTTGCCATTCATTGTCCTCCGCTGATCTGATTATTATTACCTCAACATTGTATTTTCCTTCAAAGACCCCAAGTAACCTTCCAGTTTAGGGGCAGGACAAAGCCTAGCAAATAATAGATGGTTGGACAAAGGACAGAGATGAAAAGACAGAAGGTGTAAAACAAAAGGATTGAACAGTTGCAAATTGTGAAGCATAAATAATGTAGGTGGAAGGGGTGAAGGAGGGGATAAATAGGTTTCTCTCCTCACCCTCCCCTTCAACCTACAATCCTCCCTCTAGCTTCACAAACTGCAGATGGAATAAAAGAGCTTTTCTTGGTAGCAGTGCTGCAGGCTGCAGAGAAACGGGTCAGAGGGGTGAGTGGGATAGGAATTCAAGTGGCAGACAAGCTAAGCCTTGCCAACTGAATACAGGTGCTCCTAAGCAACACCCAATCTGTGTTTGCTTTCTCCAATGTGGAGACTACATTGCAACGCCAAATGCAGTAAACTTGATTCGAAGAAGCACAACTGAATCGGTACACTTCACTTCAATTCACTTAGAAAGACTGATGGGTTCCCGAACAGTGAGAGGGGAGGAGATTAAATGATGGTTCACAGTACTCCAGATGTCATCTCATTAGTGTCCTATATAACTGAGGTAAACCTCCTTTTATAGTCAATTTCCTTGCAATAAACAATAACTTCCTGTTTGCTTTTCTAACTACTTGCCTCTTGTGTGTCATGCACTTGGACATCCAGATCCCTAAGCATCTTAAAAGTTTACAATCTTGCATTTTACTCACATATTCCATTTGTCAGACTCGGCTGCTTCATTTACCCTTGTAGTCTCATTATGAGCTCTTCATGACTTTCCTAACTATCTTTGTTTCATCGGCAAATTTATAAATCATACCTTTATCCAAACCAATCATTCATTTAAGTTGTAAAATGCTGAGGCCTCGGAACAAATCGGCTGGCATAGTATTTAGTACATCTTGCCGTTTAGAAAGAGATCCCCTTAAGCACACTCTCTTTTCCTTGTTGGCCAACCTTCTAATGATGCCAATATACTGCCTAAGTGCACAAATTTAATTTTATGAAATATCCTTTGATTTCTTGAAATCTAAGCACAATACCACCACCACTATCCCTTCAATCCACAGAATATTGCTTCTTCAAAATCCTCCAAAAGGTTATTTATCTTTCACAAAACAGCACTGTGCCTTGTTGTCAAGAATTTTTCTAATTGCCCTGATATAACCTCTTTAATGATAATATATGATTTTTTTTAATACAATAAGCAAAGACTTGCTGTGAAACTAATGCGTTTAGTTTTGGTCATGGTAGATTATATATTGGTTCTGTCTAGAAGAGCAGATGCCAGCAAGTTCGTCTCCAGTGTCGAGGATTGTGTGACCATAGACTATACTAACAATGGCCAGGTTTAATCAGCCAGTCCGACCTTGGCGAAAGCTGTTCCCTCTAGTGCACCAAGATAATGAACCCGTTGAAGCAGAAGGCAAGAGTTTTATACAAACAATTTACACAAGTATATTGAAAGGTTAAACCGGTGGGAAAAATGAGGACTCGGAGAAAATTGTAAACTAATATATTGAATTGTTCAATTTTGTGAGGAAGATTGATGGATACAGATTATTATTTGAATAGAGAAAGCCGCAGATGGGAAAAAATGGAGGAAACTCGGAGAAAATTGTAACTAATAGAAAGCTGACATTTGAAGGATTTTGTTCAATTTGCTACAATTGAGGAAGATAGTGAAGCCATGGAGTACAACAGAAAGTTAAGCATTATTTGGAGGCATAGAGATGTAAGATCATGCAACAACGCTTTAGAGATGGCGGAAACAGACCCTTCGGCCCATACAATCTGCGCCTATTAGTAGCAATGTTACAAAATTTTGAGATTTAAAAAATCAAGTGTACCCATGAAACAGAAGTTTAATCTACACCAAATTCACCAGTGTTATGGCCATTTTCATACTCGCAAATTAGCATCTTGTTCCCTATTGATTTTCAATGGAGATTACAAAAAAGCTGTGATCTTGGATAGTCAAAAGCCCATTTCTTAAGGAAAGATTGACATTTTTATTTAAGATCCAAAGGTTATTCACAAATTTCACAATATAACATGGAATATTTACAAATTTAGAGCAAATGGAAGGAATTGTGTTCAATTGCTGTAAATTGCCCATAAATCGGCTTTCTAGTGGGTTCATGTAGCGCAGGTTTAGAAGCATCGCGCTGGATTAGTCAAATGCCGTACTGCGGGATATAAAAGCCCAAAATGAACTACTCGCTATAGATAACTTGATATACAGGGTTATATATATGCCCCATTTAATGTAAAAATAAGGTACATACCTTTAATTGTTTGCTTTATAAAACCCTAGGGCTGCGAGATGTTGCGGAATAGACAGATTTAAACATGAATTATTGAGATCAAACTTTTTTTGCGACTTTAGCAGATACAATGTTACTAGACATCTCGGTACCCTAGTAAAATCGCGTTTTAAACCCGCCCCCTCCAAAACAAAAATCGCGGACCTGGCTACAGATAGTTCAGATGTTTTGTAACATCCCTATATTAGTGATCATCCCATACACTAATACTATTCTACATACTTGGAACAATTTTTTTGACAACTTGCCAAAGCCAATTAACCCACAAACTTGTGCATCTTTGGAATGTGGGAGGAAACCAGAGCAATTGGTGAAAACCTATGCGGTTACAGGGAGAATGTACATACTCAGTACAGACACAGCACCCGTAGTCAGGATTGAACCCAGGTTTCTGGTGCTGTAAGGCAGCAACTCTGCTGCTACGCCACTGTGCGGTCCCTAAATTAAAAATAATAAATCTGTTTTCCTTACTACAGATACTACACGACTGCTGAATACTTACAGTGTTTTTTTGTTTATGTTTCAGGTTTCCAGCATCTGCAATATTTTGCCAATAGCCAGATAATGTTTTTAGTGATCTTAATTGAGGGTACATGATAACTACCAGTATTCAAGGGACAATTCTCCTTGTATAAAATCAGAAATTGCTAAAAACTATTAGCAGTTCAGACAGCATCTGTGGAAAGCGAAAGAGAGTTATCGTTCACAAGACATAGGAGCAAAATGAGGCTATTCAGCCCATCGAGTCAGCTCCTCCATTCGATCATGGCTGACCTATTTTTCCTTCTCAACCCCATTCTCTTCCCTTCTCCCTGTAAACTTTGATGCCCAACATTTCGAATCCAAGTCCCCGCAATGTTGAATTCACAGCTGAATTCGCCTTCACTATATGATTAGTGCTTTGGGATCTATGCAACCTCAAACATCACACAGCCATGATTTAACATCTTATCCGATGAAAGGTATTTCTTTGGCATGTCTGCTTTAGCGCTCTCTGTTTCTCTGTGCTGAGAGGGTCCCACCTCTTCTGACTTGGAAATGCTACAACTGACACTGAAATTGTTTGACCATGTTATTCATTACTAATAAGTATAGAAGTTAGAAGCACTACATTAACCATTTTCATAATCTTATGTTAAGTAATGGCATGTATAATTTATTCATATCTGTTCTTTTGTAGCATCTGCCAACTTGAGCAGTTTAACAGATGTGTATCCTGTTCTATGCACAGAAGGAAGCCCCCCCGAAATACCATCATCATTCTCCTCTTCGTCCACATCTGGCCATTCTAGGTAATTAAGCAGCTTAGTGTGTGTGTGTGTGTGTGTGTGTGTGTGTGTGGTGTGTGAACATTTGTGTGTGTGTGTGTGTGTGTGTGTGTGTGTGTGTGTAAGTGTTTGTGTGTAGTGTGTGTGTGTGTGTGTGTGTGTGTGTGTCAATTAATTCAGGAACATTTCAGAAAAATAATAATTGTGTGTAATTATGTAGTACAGGTAAATAGTAACTATTTAACATTAGCAGGTGTGATAAAAAATTTATCAAGTCAATTAATTCCAAATATTAGCAAAAGAATAGTTAATCAACAGATCACAAAGTGAGGCCTGCCGAAATAATTTATTTTTTATCTCCTGTCATGAATACTTTCTGCATTATCAAACTCAGGTGATCATTTAATTGCATCTTACATAGATCTAGGTAAATAAGGTAAAGAGGCAGACAGGCTAATGTCTACATTCAGCATTTTCCTGCATTCTTCCCATAATCCCTTGATTCTCTTAATATCCAGATGTTTGTAATTCTCTGGCTTGAGTGAAACCAATGACTGTGCATCCGCAGCCCCTCTCTAAGGTAGAAAATTCAAAAGGTTTCTCAGCCCTATATGTGGTGAAATTTCTTCTCACTTCAGTCCTAAATAGCCTATCCATAATTCCAGACTCCTCTGCCAGGGGAATCCTTCCTACATTTGATCTGTCATCTCTGTAAGAACAAAATGTAAGTTTTAATGAGATCTCACATTAGTTTATTGATTTGGCAAAAATGCCATTCGTGGAACCAGTTTAGCCAATCGTCATTGTGCTCCTTCTATGATGATGTATCTTTTTAGCCAAAGAAATAAAAGCCATGCACAATACCTAGGTGTGTTCGAACCAAGACATCTGATTTCCTATTTATGATCAAATCAAGTGTGTTTTGTCCTCAGTAATGATGCTTATCTCTCCTAATTCATATGTTACTGCTCCATATTGACTTTTATTCAAATGGTTTTCATCATTTTTATTAAGTTATGGATGTTTTTAACAATGAACATTGGCACAGCATACCTTTGCCACAATTAGGGTTTGTGTTTCAAGGGTCACCTGTTGCCTTTAATAAGGTAAGAGGACTTTTCACTGTACCTCCGTGACAATAATAAACTAAACTAAATTAAAATTAATATTTCCATCTTAATCTGTGGTGGAGTTCAGCACAAGTATTAAAGATAAAGAAGAAGTATTAAAATGCATGCTAATCCTCCACTCTTAAAATTATTAGGTTGTTAGCCTAAATGTCAGTTCTACATCAGCAGAAAATCCCTTCAACCTAATATTGATTTTTTGTGATATATTGCATAGTTGGCAAAGGTGGCTGTTATGGGCCCTCTCTAGTTTCCTAGGTGCCCAGGTGAAACTGCTGGTCCATCTGGTGAACATACCCCCACAGTGCTGTTTGGTTGGGAGGAACAGTGATGGGTTTCCAAGTCAGGAAACAAGATTTGGAGGGAAACCTGTAGCTTCCATTTTTTTGGTTTTGATTGTCTTCCTTGTTGATAACGGTGATAGATTTGGAACCTATTGTTGGAGAAGCCTTAGTGCATAAATGCCGTGTATTTTACAAATGTTACACATTGCTGCCAATCTGTGTCAGAGTTGGAAGAAATGAATATTTAGAATAATGAATAGGGTGTCAAACAAACAATTTTTTTTCTAAGTGCTGTAGCTTTTGGAGTTCACTGGAGTTGCACCAATCCAGACAAGTAGAGAATATTCTGTCATACATTGTGTTGTATCTTGTAGAAGGTGAGTGGCTTTGAGGAAGTGAATCACCCCCCGCAGATTATTCGCCCACTGATCTGTGCTTGTGGTGGAATTTTTGTGGTTGATACTCAGGATGTTGACAGTGTGGGACTCTCCACTGGTAATGCTATTAAATGCCAAGCGTAGGTGGTTGGACATTGGTTAGGGAACGTCATTCTCGAGCCCTTTTATGGCATGGGTCAAACTTGCCACTTATCAGCCTGAATGGTGTCTTGGTCTTGCTTTGTGCAGGCAGACTCATTGAGTGAGGAATTGTATTTGGAATTGTACGTTGCGCAATTATCAGCGTCATCTGTGATGGACGGAATTAATGTCATTACCACTAGCCTCTATCATACGCCGGGTACTCTAACATCAAGTATCAGACTTAGAATACATCGGGCAGAATCACTGTGGTGTGTATAAGAGAAATTACATTGGATCTTTCTATTGGAGTTTTGGAAAAAGTAACATGCTGTTGATAAAGGAGAATTGGTTGATGTATTATTCATAGATTTTGAGAAATAATTTAGTAATGTGCTGCATCAAAAGTTATTGTGAAAAATAAAACCTCATTGCTTAAGAGAGATCGTATTGGTATGTAGTCACAGAGTTGAACAGCACAGTAACCGATTCTTCAGCCATCCACGTCCATGCCCAGTTTCCAGCATTTATCTATACCAACCCCTTTTATCAGCCAAAATGTATAAGAAGGAACAGCAGATGCTGGTTTAAACCGAAGATAGACATAAAAAGCTGGAGTAACTCAGCGGGACAGGCAGCATTTCTGGAGAGAAGAAATGGGAGACCCTTCTTCAGACCCATTCCTTCTCTCCAGAGATGCTGCTGCTGAGTTACTCCAGCTTTTTGTGTCAATCTTCCCTTTTATCAATCTTTGTTCTGTAGCCTTCTTAGCCTCAGCAATTCAAGTGCTAGTTCTGATACTATTAAAATGTTATGAGAGTTTCTGCCTTACCATCTATTTAGTCAGTGCATTTCAGATTCTAACCACACTCTGGGTGAGAGACCTTTTCCTACCCTTGAACATCCTACCCTTTACCCTAAACCTATGACTTCTAGTTTTAGATGCCCTGTTATAGGGAAATACGTCTTACTACCTATTCCATCTATTCTCCTAACAGTTCTGTTTGACAACATGCAATGAATAGAGGGTGATGAGGTTCATTGCCAAAATTCATCTTTTTACATTTACTGTGAATTATTTCCATGAAAGCGCAGATTATATGTTGCTAAATTTGCTGATTATGAAAAGGAAGTATTAAAATAAGTTGTGAAGGAGGTTACAAAAGAAAATGTAGTTCAAGTGAGAGGGCAAATATTTAACAATTATGATATCATAAGTGATAGGAGCAGAATTAGGCCATTCGGCACATCAAGTCTACACCATTCAATCATGGCTGATCTATCTCTCCCTCCTAACCCTATTCTCCTGCCTTTTCCCCATAACCTCTGACACCAAACTAATCAAGATTCTATCTATCTCTGCTTTAAATATATCCACTGACTTTGCCTCCACAGCCTTTTGTGGCAAAGAATTCCACAGATTCACCACCCTCTGTCCAAAGAAATTCCTCCTCATCTCCTTCCTAAAAGAACAACGTTTAATTCTGAGGCTATGACCCTAGTCCTAGACTCTCCTACTAGTGCAAACATCCTCTCCACATCCACTCTATCCATGTACCACTCTGGCATCAGGACACTCAAACACCACCATTTCCAATTTCCTCTCCCAAGTTTTCCATCGTCCATCATCTTGTTGCTTTATTTTTGTTCGGTCAAAATCTTGAATCTTCCTGTCTAACAGCACCTGTCTGATAGGGAGTTGCTGGGACATTATGGTGGCACAGTTAGCAGATCTCCAGCAACCTGGGTTCAATCCGCCTACAATACTCATTACATAAATAGTTTTGTTTTAATTATCTGACTTTACCCCAGTCAAATGGTTTATGCAAACATGGTTTATTGGATTACATTTTTTTGGATTTGACAAGGTAATGCTATACCAACCTTACAAATGTTCAAATGTAAAGCAGAATAATATTAAAAATGCATAATTCTGCCTTAAGTGTTTCAACCATATTCAAATTTGCATTGCAAGGTCGAACTAAGCAGAAGACAATACACATTTCTTATTTCTCTGTGACTGTCTTCTGGAGACACATAAAGGTTAAGGCATTGAAATATGTAAACTTCAATTGTTGACTGTCTTTCTGGATAGCTTCTGAAGATTGATAATGCCAAAAATTAACAATACACTTACAATTGATTTCATTCCTTGTGTCTGACCTTGAAATTTGTGGAGCCTCTTTACATGCTTTGCAACTTAATCCTGCAGCTAAACTCGGATAAAGGATACCTGTATGTTCTCATTTATAAAAGTACACTGCTGGGTTAGAGGTTTGCCTTTAAGTGACTGAGCGTACAGTTTCTGTGTAGTCAGCACTGGTCATGGCATCACAGAAGTAAGTTTCTAATCTTCATTACATGAAGAAAATTCAATAGTAGTAGCTAATTAAAGTTCTATAATGGCAACGCACCTCTGTATAAATCTTTCAAATTCAAGATTTTGTGTTTAGGTATTTGTTCAAGGGGTTATTTTATGGTTATCTTTACTGTACATGTCTCCTTATCTGTGGGACTCAAGTTAAATATCCTAAACTTAATTCACTGGTTTACTGGAGTAATAATTTTAATGGGTTTGTGGAAATTCTTTGCATTACATGAAGGTGCTGCAAAACATCCAGCATCCTTGGAGAGCAACAGAGATAATATTTGAGATCAACAATCTTTCATCAGAAGGTATACGATTTCATGAAAGGTCTTCAAGTTGAAACATTATAGTTTTTTTCCCCACAACTGCTGGAAGTCCAGCTTTTAAGTATTTAAAACACATTTTGTATTTCAGATTTCCAGAATTCACTGTGTTTCAACTTTGTGTCATTGCATAATGCTCGAATGAAATGGCAAAGAATTTCCTGCCCAAGTGTTCAAAGCTGTTGCTGCTGAGTTTTACTTTGTGGGTATTGTCTTTGGTTGCTGCATTCCAAAGATCGTGATACAAGCCACACTGGCAGGCTGATACATAAGGTCATAAGTCATAGGAGCAGAATTAGGTTGTTCGGCCCATCAAGTCGACTCCGCCATTCAATCATGGCTGATCTATCTCTCCATCCTAATCCCATTCTCCTGCCTTCTCCCCATAACCCCTGACACCCATGATACAAATGTTAAAGTTAATCTCTAATATGAATAACTTCCCTACCTCAATCCTCCAGTAAAGAGAAACTGAACGAAAGCAGTATACAGCAAGTAATGAGAATTAAATAGTTCTTATACCAAACATCTCAGCCAGGAGACACATTTTAGCTCAATATCAAATAGCTATTCTTCATTATAAATTGAAAATTGTAATGCTGAGTAAAGTGTGCAAAGAGGAAAGTGTGTGTTTTTATTTGCTTTTACAATTTTTATCAATTTCATTTTTAAATCAATATATAATATAGTAAAGTACTAATTGGAGAAAGGGTGTGTGAAATGTGTGTTTACTCATCCTTCAGTCCACAACCATTAATGGGAAGAGGGAAAAGGGGAAGAAAGCAAAAAGAGAAGAAGGGAAGATCTATTAAAAGAGAGGGAAGAAAGGGAAGGAAGAGGTAAGAACAAGTAAAGAGGCCAGAAGAGAAGTT
The DNA here is from genome assembly GCF_028641065.1 of Leucoraja erinaceus. NCBI lineage: Eukaryota > Metazoa > Chordata > Chondrichthyes > Rajiformes > Rajidae > Leucoraja > Leucoraja erinaceus. The sequence goes on from NC_073409.1 coordinate 8,071,226, forward strand.
AAATTTAATGAGGATTAAGGAAAATATAGGAAGAAGTCAGAAAGTAAGATTTAATGATATGATGAAATGGGCAATGTGTTATAGTGAAATAGAATATTTTGACATATTTTTCTTCACTAAAAGTATGTGGGGATCTTCTGCACATAGAAGTGCAATAAATGCAGTGTTTGAAGCAATGAAAAAAACTCAAAATCTGAAATGGAAGCAAAATTGGGTAAATCATCAGCAGACCATGAAGCATCTTTGATGAAACAAGCTTGAGTTTGAGATCAATCATATGTTGCCTTGACCCTCTGAGTGGTTCCCGCACTTTTTGTTTATAATTCAGTTAACAGAAATCCACGAGTGAGTCTAAGTTATTTTTTTTATGATAACAGTTGCAGCAGTGTCACTTGGGCGGGTCCAGTTAGCTTTCTTTTTTTTCTTAACTTTGTTTGTTTCCGTGCATGTAACACTTTTACCAATATTTGGAATAATTATAACTTGAAATCAAAGAAGCATTGAAATAAAGTAGCGGGAGTAAGCCATTCAGGCGGCACGGTGGCGCAACGGTAGAGTTGCTGCCTTACAACGCCAGGGACCCGGGTTTGATCCTGACTCCAGGTGCTTGTCTGTACGGAGTTTGTACGTTCTCCCTGTGACCGCGTGCATTTTCTCCAGGTCTCCGGTTTCCTCCCACACTCCAAAGACGTACAGGTTCGTAGGTTAATTGGCTTTGGCGAAATTGTACATTGTCCCCAGTGTGTAGGATAGTGTTAGTGTTAGCATTAGGGTCGCTGGTCGGCTCGGACACAGTGGGCAGAGAAGGGCCTGTTTCCGGGTTGTGTCTCTAAAGTAAAATCTAAAGTAAAGCCTACCTCTTTATTTCATATGATAATTGAGGATCATCCACTTTAATACCTTATTCCTGTTTTCTCCTCCATATCTTTTGATCATATATACCACTGTCAATATATTTAAAACATTTAAGGCATCCACAATCTTCTTTAGTGATAAATTCCATAGGTTTACCACCCCTTGAGTGAAGAAATTCCTGGTTTTCTTTTAAAACGATAAATGATTAATGCATAAAGTAGACTACACCATCAAACCTCCTCTTGCAGTCCCAATATGTTCATTGGTTATGAGTACATAAAAGTAAAGCTATGCCCATATGAAATAGCATTGAAATTCAAAATCTGAGTTAAGGTGAGAAATGCTGGAACTTGCTCTATAATTGAAAAGACAGGATACAAAACTAGAAATACACTGTACAGCAAATCATTGACCTCACTAGGTGGCTGAAAGATATTTCAAGTTCTGTAATGAATTGGGTTTGGAATTGGATTTAGGCTTTTTGTAATGTGGCACTTTCATGTAACACAGAGAACTAAATTAAACAATTATTTTACGGAAATAAAATCTCGAAAAACAAGAACTCCAAGTAAAGAAACATGGCAGGCAGGAAACAAAGAGTAGGGATTAACGGGTCCCTTTCAGAATGGCAGGCCTTGACTAGTGTGGTGCCGCAAGGCTCGGTGCTGGGACCACTGCTATTTACAATATACATTAATGATTTAGATGAAGGAATTAAAAGTAACATTAGCAAATTTGCAGATGACACAAAGCTGAATGGCAGTGTGAACTGTGAAGAGGATGCTATGAGGATGAAGAATGATTTGGACAGGTTGGGTGAGTGAGAAGATGGATCGCAGATGCATTATATAATGTGGATAAATGTGAGGTTATCCACTTTGGTGGCAAGAATGGGAAGGCAGATTATTATCTGAATGGTGTCGGGTTAGGAAAAGGGTGAGTATAACGGGACCTGGTTGTCCTTGCACACCAGTCACTGAAAGGAAGCATACAAGTACAACAGGCAGTGAAGAAAGCTAATGGCATGTTGGCCTTCATAACAAGAGGAGTAGACTATAGGAGCAAAGAGGTCCTTATGCAGTTGTGCAGGACTCTGGTGAGACCACACCTTCCTGGAGTATTGTGTGCAGTTTTGGTTTCCTAATTTGAGGAAGGAGATTCGTGCTATTGAGGGAGTGCAGCGTAGGTTCACAAGGTTAATTCCCAGGATGGCGGGGCTGTCATATGTTGAAAGAATGGAGCGACTGGGCTTGTATTCACTAGAATTTAGGATGAGAGGGGATCTATAGAAACATATAAAATTATTAAGGGATTGGACATGCTGGATGCAGGAAACATGTTCCCGATGTTGGGGGTAGTCCAGAACCAGGAGCTACAGTTTAAGAATAAGGGGTAGGTCATTTAGAACTGAGATGAGGAAACAGTTTTTCACCCAGTGAGTTGTGAATTTGTGTAATTCTCTGCCTCAGAAGGCAGTGGAGGCCGATTCACTGGATACATTCAAATGAGAGATAGATAGGGCTAGCGGAATCAAGTGGTATGGGGAGAAGGCAGGAACGGGGTACTGATTGTGGATGATCAGCCATGATCACATTGAATGGCAGTGCTGGCTCGAAGGGCTGAGTGGCCTCCTCCTGCACCTAATGTCTATGTATCTATGATCCATTTTTCTTTTTGTGGTCTTAGATTTCAAAATGGCGATTTCTCTTTTACTTGAATTTGATGTGGGAAAGAAATTATGAGGGCATGGGAATCAAATATGAATTATATGGAGCTAAATTGGAAATTAATTTCAGGATGCTTGATTTCTTTAAGAGTAATGAACAGCATTTACTAGAGAAAATAAGTAATTCACCATGGAAACAAGAAACAAGCCCTTGGTCCACTGAGTCCATACTAATCATCAAGCACCCATTTGCATTATTCCTACACTAATCCCATTTTATTCTCCCTGTATTCCCATCAATTCTCCCCCAGATACTACCAATCATCCACGAGAGGGGCAATTTACAACAGCCAAATAATCTACCAACCTAAATGACTTGGAAGGTGGGAAGAGACTGGAGCATCCAGAGGAAATCCATGTGGTCACAGGGGGAAAGTGCAATCTCCACACAGACAGGATCAGAAGTCGACATTGAACCAGGCTGCTGCAGCTGTGAGACGGCAGCTCTACTAGCTGCACCACTGTGCTGCCCAAGTGTTGTAAAGATTACAAGAGAATTTGCTGCTTGCAAATGGAGTACAATGTGGTTTTGAGTTTTCTTGTAATCTTGTATATTTGCTCTCCAGCTGGATTAGTTCCCTAACTACCCCAAAGTTTTTTTTTCCATTGAAAGCTTGTGAATAATGAACTCACAAGAGTTGCTCTCAGCTGAAAACTGAAATGGAACAAAGTTTATTAAAAGCTTGGAAGTCTTTTGAGCAATAATGTTAGCCTCCTGAACCTGTGCCAGCCATCATGGGTGGATATGTTTAAGGGATAATTTTCTGAGGCTTCATGAGAGAAAGGTTGTGATAGCAGGGTAATTAACTGATGAGTCAATTTAGACATTGTTCTTAAAAGCCAATGTCCCTGGGGGATGGTTGTTAAATATGTCCAACTCCATATGGTATGTATAGGTTTGTGGGGAAGTGGTGAAAGGAATTTGAGAATTTATTAGATGGACTGGAGGGTGAAGGAGCAGGTTCAGCATTCATTTATCATTTGTTTTTTTATTTTTGGATCATTGAAATATCAGTGGAGTATGATGAGAAAAAGGAAGATTCATTGCTTAGCTGAACAGAAATAATTAACAGGAGTTTCACAGTCAGTATGAACAAGGGATGCAATGCTTTGAGGATGATATACATTTTCAGAAACACATCTAAGTGCAGAGTAAAATATTGATAGCGCATAAAAGAAGATTGTAACACAGATAGAAGAAGCTGAAAATAATAAAGCAGGAAATTAATCTTTCTCACTGCCTATGGACTGCTGCTGGTGAAGAGAGAGATTTATTTTCAGCTGTAAAGGATCGAGGATTACTGACACCAAATTGAAGGAATTGGCATATTTGCAGATATATTAAATATGCTGGGAGGTTGCATATTAATTTGTGTTGATTTGTTGATGAGTGAGAAATAGAGTTTCTATGTGGCAAATGTACTTTGTGGCATCAAACTGTGAGAACAAGACAAATGTTGCTTTTAAAGTATCAAAGGGTTTTGCATGTGGAGAGAAGGGAACCTGGAGATTGTTTTTTTTTTAAAAAGGAAAATTAAAAGTGTGAGATGGAATGCTGAAGGATATACTGTGCAAATCTGTAATAACTACAACACATGTTAGTTTTACAATTTGGGTTTGGCTAAAGGAAGCCTGTATTCATGGTAGAGCACTACATATCAGCAGAATGGCTGAGGAGGGATTCACAAAACAAACTAGAGGAAGTATACATAATAAATGGAAATTCCTTACGACATCCACAAGATAAACAAAAGCTAATGGGAGATCAGAACACATGATAGAGGGGAAACCAGTTAGACTTAGCAGGCTGTACCGATCATGGAGAGCATCTGTCAGAAACGGGTCATTTGCCATACTTGTTCTTTCAGACGACTGTTTGGAGGCAATGTATTAATATGGAATCTGGGAATGAGATGTCAGAAGGCAGTCTTCATTTTCTGCAAAAATCTTGGCACTCTGGAAGAATATAAAATGGACATCAGTGCCATTTTCTCTCCAAGCATGATGATAGGAAAATTGTGTTTGTATTTCAAACCATGTCATGGACTGATGCGTGATAAATTCCTGACAGCATTCAAAGTCCCGGATGATTCAATTTGTGAAGAAAACGAGTAACAAACTGAAGAGAAAGCAGAAAAAAGAGTATTTTTAAAAATACCTTGAGGAAATTACATTTGGCAGAGAAAAAGAGAGATCAAAATGGTTTCGTGCTCCTAAAAGATTGAGATGGTGACAATTTTAGCATCCAAAAAAAAAAACGTCATTATTTCAGGGATATAGTAGGTGTTATTCTACTTCCAATTATAGATAAAATTCTATTTTGTTCTGTTTAACATCCATTCAAGTTTTTTGTTTCAACTTCCTGCTTTCTTTTACAGATCGGTGTCCAACCAGTTGCTGTTACTATCCCAAGAATCTGTCACAAATCCCCAAAATGATGGGGAACATACAGAAGATAAACAAGAAATACCCAAAAAAGAGTTACAGGGTAATTCTGCTACCAGATATCATTTAAAGCCCTCTGAAAACAAAGGCATACTTTGAGATATATTTGAACACACAAAAGTAGCAACTTATGCAATAGGTACTTGTTAAAGTCAGCCATGTCTTTATAGTGACCTGAGTTAATATCACTGGAGGTACTTGCAAATTGGGAGTAAATACAATTGTGTAAGGTCCCTAATTTTGTCGGAGAAGTTTCTCAGTCGCTTTGAGTGCACAAAGTCTTCACAATGCGGTCACTTTTCTTCAGGACCTCAATTTCATGAATCCTTCCACTAAACTTTAATTTCCATTCTTGCCTTCCCCCTTTCCCAAACTTCCATTCTGCTTTTCTTCCCTATCCAACTCACTTCCCATGTCTCTCTGCTCCCATGTTCCACACCCAGAAACCTAATCTGATGGAAACTGAAATGGTAGTGATGTCATGCTCATAACCTGTTGTTTGAACTAGCCTGGTCAGTTTTATGCTTGAAGGAATGTCTTTTTGAGTTTCTTTGAATCCCAACCCTGTTAACCTCTCCTGATTCTGGCCAAAACATTTTCTCCATTTCCCATTAGAAATTAAACAATTTCAGATGTGACTATCTGGAAAGACTCAGCGGGTCAGGCAGCCTCTGTGGAATGAGAACAGAGTTAATATTACGGTCAGAGACCTGTTTGTTTTTTAGTCTATTACCCATTCCTTATATACAATGCCGCTGGCTGTTTTTCAAGGGACTGATCTTCGAGCGATCAGATTTTGTGAATTGAATCTGATTTCCTCTTGATTCAACATTGCGGCAATATAGTTAATAGCTCATCCAAGATAACATTCTCTGCATCTTGGTGTAGGTCTATTGCAGAAGCTGCCCTATCTTTGACCTGAACCAACATTGAATCATAGAAAGGAAAACAATCTAAGTTTACTTTGTCAAATTACTTCATCCTTGTGAAAATCAGCCCGTTATGTGCATGCAAAAAGTATTCTAGATCTATCAAGTTTTAGCTTACACTGTCAAAATTGCATTTTGAGCGTAATCCTTAATGATATTTGAAACTATAGTTAAGAATGTGATGGTATCTTCTAGTGGAAAATAAATAAAAATCAGATTGTTTATGAATTTTAGTTGAACCTCTGAAAGTAAGCTTTCCACTTGCCTAGAATATATGAATATGTTGCTAATAACAAACGAAAGTCCAATAGTAAAAATGGCTACAGCAAAAATAAAAAATAGTACAGTGGAATTGATTTTACATTTTATTTTAAAGTGCCTGAAATTTAAAATGGTCTGATTCTTGTGGCAGATTTGGGTGGGAAGCCACAGTTAGAGAAAGCAACGCTGGACAGGTGTGGCAAATCATTAGTGGGGAATAATGGTGAAGACTGTTCCATGGATAGTTCAGATTACTCCAGTTCATCCAAGAACACAGACACAGGGTACAGCTATGATGCTAGCACAGAGAGTGAGGCAGACGACTGCATACCGCTGGAAGAGGTTTCACGGAGGACTAAGAGAAAAATAGAGGAGGCATTCACAGATCTAGGTAAAACATTCTCTCCTTGGGTCATGTAATTTGTATGATAAATCTGTGCCGGTCCTTGCTTTCCCTGTCTCCCACCCTCTCTTTCCTGTAGAGATGCCACATGCAGCCAATGAACAATTCTGTCTTAATTGAATTTCACATTATCTATTGCAGCTTCTACATCAAAAGAAATTGCACAGACTTCTTCTAATGGACAGGACAAGTCCCCTGAAAAACCCAAACAGAAGAAGAACCGCTGTTTTACCTGCCGTAAGAAAGTGGGACTTACAGGTCAGTATGAGATATGGAAGGAGTGTACATATTAGGCAGATACTCAAAGTGATTAGCCAGCTGCTCCTCAGAAAAAGGAGCAATGCAACACAGGAACACATCCTTCGGCCCATGACAATTTAAACTAATGCCATCTGCGTACATGTAGTCCATACCCCTCTGTTCACTAGCTGTTCATGTGCTTATCTAAATGCATCTTAAATGTTGCTAGTATATCTGCCTTCACCATCTCCCTGGTAGCTCATTCCAGCCGCCCACCACTCTGTTTTTAACATATCTCATTTACACTTTCCCCTTTCTCACCTTAAAGCAATGTCCTCTAGTATTTGACATTTCCACCATTGGAAAAAGACTATCTATCCGTCTATTAGTTCTTCCCTCATCCTCCAAGAAAATGTAAGTTTGCCCACCTCTCCTTTTAGCTAGTAGTCTCCATTCCAGACAACATCTTGATGAACCTCTTCTGCATCCTCTCCAAAGCCACATACCCTCCCTTTATAATGGAGCAACGTGGAATGCACATGGAATTGAACATGTGTTGAAAGATTGCTTTCCTTGCCCCTTGAGGGCATAGTCTTAGAGTGATACAGTGTAGAAACAGGTCCTTCAGCTCAACTTGCCCAACATGTCCCAGCTCCACTAGTCCCATCTTCCTGCGTTTGGTCCATATCCCTCCAAACCTATCCTATTCATGTACCTATCTAACTGCTTCTTATATGTTGAGATAATCCCAGGCTCAACTACCTCACCTGGCAGCTTGTTCCATACACCCGCCACCCTTTGTGTGAAAAAGTTACGCCTCAGATTCCTATCAAATCTTTTCCCCTTCACCTTAAACCTATGTCCTCTGGTCCTCAATTCACCTATTCTGGGCAAGAGACTCTGTGCGGTAATAGAAAGTGTTTTACATCATTAACCTGTGAAAATGTAGAAGGTCCAGACCTGTAACATCTGTCCATTTTCCTCCATTGATGCTGCTTGGCTCGTTGAGTTCCTTCAGCAGTTTGTTTTTGTTCTGTATTCCGGCATTTGCAGTCTCCTGTGTCTCCAAATATTTAACCTGGAAGCTTTTAGTGTTTGATGCAGCTTTGCTATGCTCCAAGCTGTTGTTCTGTAAAATTGGACTCAATTTGCAATGCTGATGTCATCTACATTTATCTTCATCTCCATTTATGATGTCAAGAATTACATATCAGCTAAGCATCATCAAGGACCTTTATAGGGCTCATTAATAATTTTTCATCCCAAGCTGTCCCTTCTCTTCCCTTCCAGACTGTTTCAATCAGGACACAGCTGTCATTCTGACTCTGTTGTAGATCGAGAGTAAGACAACATGCGCAATGAACTTAGTTGACCTTGTCCTCACCAATCTGCCAGTGCAGATGCATCTGCCATGGTGATGAATGCACAATCCATCATCATCAGCTGTAGTGAAACAATTCCCAAATCTGTAACTTTGTGGCCCAGCATATCCCTCCCTTTATCATTACTGTCAACTGGGCATGGATTGTGGAACATGGAACAGTAGGCAGAGAGCAGCACCAGGCACATGCCATCTCCATTATCTGTCTGTTACATAGTGATCCACTAGCCAATATTCTAACCAACCAGACACAAAAAGCTGGAGTAATTAAGGAATGGGTGACATTTCGAGTCGAGACCCTTCTTCAGACGTCTGAAAAAGGGTCTTGATCCGAAACGGCACCCATTCCTTCTCTCCAGAGATGCTGCTGTCCCGCTGAGTTACTCCAGCTTTTTGTGTCTATCTTTGGTTAAATCCAGCATTTACAGTTCCTTCATACACATTCTAACCAATTGATCGACCACAGACCTAGTCCCCATGCAGACTGGTGACAGGATGTTGTCACCAATCCAACCCTTAATCCTTCTTGCTGCAATACTGCATCTCGCCTTCAACAAGCTGCCTCCTAGGATTAAGATCATCTATGACATACAGCAAGAACAGCAGAAGGAACCTTCACATCCCAAAATGGGGGTGGGGGGCTGCATAAGAGGAGGAGACATTTCCAGAACTTTTAACCAACAGATGGAGACTTATTTTATTGGATACTATCAGGGATGTGATATTGAGGGCTTATAATGTTGTTGTCTTTGTCATTTTATTGGCTTCATAAGAATTCACAGCACCGGAGCAAACAAACCTTCTCAACTAACTCCACAAATAAACAGATTAACTTGCGTAGGAAGGAACTGCAGATGCTGGTTTACATTGAAGATAGACACAAAATGTGTGAGTAACTCAGCAGGACAGGCAGCATCTCTGGATAGAAGCAAATGGGTGATCTCTTGGGCCGAGACCCTTCTTTAGACCAATTTATTGTCTGTACAATATTACTGTTGGCAAATGTAATATTACAGTTGCAAATCCAGTAGCAGAGGTCATTCAGTCATTGGACAACATTTGGGGTAAGAGATGAGGACATTTTCCATTTATGGTTTCAATCATACTTCAATATTTTAGTTAAACTTTTGGGTAAGAATACAGCTGTGGGAAGAGACAAAGTAAAGACACACCAGAACTGACAAGTTACAGGGAGCTTACTGCAGTGTTCGCCTTTTCACCCACATGCAGAGTTGTGACCACTTGTTCTAACTATTTCTATTTACAGGATTTGATTGCAGATGTGGAAATCTGTTCTGTGGATTACATCGTTATTCTGATAAACACAGTTGTCCTTATGATTACAAAGCCGACGCGGCTGAAAAAATAAGGAAAGAAAATCCTGTTGTAGTTGGAGAGAAGATCCAGAAGATTTGAACTGCTACTTACATTAAATTTTTTTCTTTTAAACCACGTGAACCTAATTAAACAGCGGAGAGGATAAGCTGAGCTTTGTAGTTCATTCTGGGAATATGGAGCTTTGTACTGCATAGATCTTTAAATCATGCATGCACGGACAATGGAATCTGAGAACTGACTGTTCTTTCACTTTTCTTTGAATATTCTGTGGTTGGAAAATAACTGCATATTTAGAGGCATCTATTTTACAGTCATATTAATCTTAGTTAAGTGTCAAACTTATTTTTAACACACAAGTGGAAGTATTGGAAGGCTGTGCTTTACCAATATTTACGACATGGTTCAGATTTGCATTTGTTTTGTGTACGTGGCCTTTCTCTGCAGCACGATTTTCTAACATAGCAGGGCACAAAAGGGCCTATCAGTAACTGAATGTATGCTAACCTCTGCTTTGTTCCGTTCATGAGAAGGCCCCCATGTCTCGGCATTCTGGCTTGTTTGCTGCTCCATTTCATTATTTATGTACTTCAAGCAAATGTATGTGGTTTGATTTTTCAATATGTATCCTGAATGGAAAGACTCCATACGCACTTCAGTGCAGACTACAAGTATAATCAGAAAAATGCTGTGATGCCTAACTCTGAGCATATACGAAACACAGGATGGTAATTATGCTGTATTTATGTTAGTTTATTCACTGTCTTAACTTTGATTAAATAAAGTTATAAAGGAAATCTTAATGACTTGTTTTTTTTAAATCTGTAATGGAAAATTCCTATATGTATCTCCAAATAAATATAGGATTCTGGTTAAATTATTTGATGCTCATACACACCCTCCCCCACTGGCTTTAGCGGAAAAAGTATTCTGATAGTTTTACATGTTTATTCACTGGGTAGAATCTGTGAGTTGTATACACAAAGGGAATTATATACACAATTCCCAATTTTGTCACCTCTTTTCAAATTCAGACTGCTGAGTAACGTTACTTGAATTACACGAAGTTCATTTCAAATGGAAACAATTATTCAAAGTCTGTTTTAAAATGGTAATATTAATTTTTTTAGAAACACTGATTTTTGCCAAATGCGATTTGTCCTGTATTTATAGAACAATTTAACTATGCACGTCGTCACTCTTTACCATATATTTGACTGTCTCCCGTGACCGATACTTCAAACGGTTAGGGGGATGTCGCATTTTATTTAGTTCACCAGAAATCTTGAAATTACCACTGGACCTGTTTGCTGTGTAATATTTGTCCTTGGAGAAGTGGAAATTAATTATGAACCACGTGTGTGAAATGTTATCAGAAATAAATGGTGAATGGGTCTTTATTTGGGGTAGCTTTGATGAATTTCAGGAGAGATTCAAATGATTACAGAGTACAATTGTACACCAATGCCTTGAATGAAAACTTAAAGCAACAAATGCATTCTTGCCTTTCTTGAACATACGGTACGGTTCAAGACTCAGTAGTGACAGCTTGGTATTTAGGTATTTCGTGAAACTGGGAAAGTAGAATCACAGCCAAGTCTGATCTGACCTAAATCCATGTGCACCCATCTGGATGTGATGACCAGGATTCTCAGCTCTTTCTCTGCTCCCCTCCTAAAGCTCTGGACACTTGGCTTAATTCTACCATCCAAACAGATAATTGAGTGAGATGGGAGCAAATAGCTGTTGAATCTACATCATCTCGAAACAAAACAAAATCTTTTAACCCCAAATATATAGGTATATCAACACAATAACCTGTATTAAAGCCCTCTATTGTACTACTACTGGAAAATATTTCAATTAGGCTAAACTAACATGTTGTTATGCTTCGCAGGGAATTACATTGTTGATCAGTAAACTGATCTCTTGTCTTCAGCTGTATTTTTCCTGTGCTTGGTTAGGAATTCAGATCCCTAGAAGGGCAACATGTACACTTGTATTCATAAGCAAAGTGCAACTTTTATTTTGTAATTTTCACACACACACACACACACACGCATCTAAAGCACTGATTAAGACACAGAAGCTGAGGTCAGATTCAAGGTAATGTCACTGTTACAAAGCCTGGAATTACTTTTATAGTGATATCAAATGAAAAATAGCACTCTCGTAAGTTAATGATTCGTTGAACGCAAAGTTGATGTTTTATTAAATGTATTTAAAATGCCAACTGATGATTCTGGAAATGATAATCTGCAAAAAAAAATTATTATTACTTGAAGCTACTGTTTTTTATTTATTGTTTATTGTCATTAGGTTTTAGCAAGTAATTAGAAAATTCTTAATGTACCAATTTTTCCTCATGATTGTACAGGTATTTAATTCTGCATTTAATTTTGTCTAGAATCTGGGCATGTAATATCTTTGTAACGTTTTTCTTTCCAGTAGTTTATTCTGATGATATTGACAAATGCTATTTTATTTTATGACTATAGATAGCCAGAATTATTTTTTATATTTTTATATAAGTAATGGATAGCCAATGTTTGTATTTTATAAATCACTAGTGAGGCCACAGTCTTATAATTCAAACTAGACATCAGCACCTCGCTACTTACAGAATGCAGAAGCTTGGTCTTGGAGCCATCCAAATTGATGGCCTTCTTAAATGACAATTGGGCATTTCCCAATAAGTTAACAGCTGATACCTGAATTGCCATCGTTTGTCTGCAAATTGTCATACTCGTCATTCTCCTAAATGGTTGTACCATCATGTGGGAGCATTGTATCAGGGAGGGGGGAGAAGGGGGGAGAAGGTGATGATTATGAGATGGAGTTTGGTCATTTTAGGTTTGGGGTTCATTGTCCACACCTTGCTTAGAAGTTATAAATGGTTGCCATCAGATGACCATTGAAGAATGTGGTTAACACCAGTTTAGTCAGACATTGCCTCAATTGTGGGCTTTGGGCAGTTGTCAATGCCCCATGTAATATCCGACAGTTACTCAGGTTAAAGTTACTAAAAAGAATTGCAAGGGTACTGGAATTTCCTATAATTTATGTATTGTGCATATAAAATATTGTATTGTTTCCCCGTTTGTTTATTCTGTATTATACATGTAAATAAATATGTTTCTTACTTTTAGACATTTATTAATATTGGCCTGGTATGGATTTACTGTCTTTCAAAATATATAAAAGTTATATGATTATTCCTCAATCTTTCATGTCGGCACTGGCGAGTAATTAGTTTAGTTTTAATTTATAGTTTAGTTTAGTTAATTGCCAGTGTGGTATAATAAAATCAGCAAGTGCTGGAAACAATGCACAGGTCAGGCCGCATATGTGGAAAAGAAATAGTTTGTCGAAATTTTGATAATAATTTGGTATTGTAAATCACCATACAGGGTTTTTATATCGTCTCTGATGTGTGTGGCACTGATGGAAATGTGATTTAAATAATAATTCAGTCATTGTTCAGCCTGCCGCTTTAATTAATTTTTCCACTGCCACTGACCTGCTGTTCTGTGGCCTCCAGTACTGAGACTATGAGGTCAAAAGTAGGATTGAGGAACAACGCCTCATTTTCTTCATGCATATTGCCACCTGCTGGAGATTTCCAGGTATCTGCATCCCATAGCTGGGTTCCCAAATCCTCAGGTAATTCTATCCTTGTATTTTGCCAGTCCATTCATGTACTGGAAGTTTAGACTGATACAAAACTGATTTATAAACACAAATTACTCCAAAAGAGAAAGAAAAGGCCTCAACCATGGTGTATCTCCCAAAAAAGTAAGTTTACCTCCTTTGTAGGAGCTTAATAGTACTGTGAGTCTGCAAAACAGCGGCCCAAATTCGGACAGGTTCTCATGCCACATGGGTTTCCACTGGTTTTCTCCCACATCCCAAAGAACTATTGGTAGGTTGATTGGGCACTAAATTGCCCTGGGTATACATAAGTAGCAGAGGAGTCAGGCTGGTTACACGAGGGAGAAGCCTGAGATAGTCACCCTTGCAGACAACATCTAGACTTCTCACAATCCCTGGGTGCATCCTGTCCCAATGGCTGGAGTGGCACAGTGGTGCACAGATGGGGGAAAGCAGCCTTGGGATTCATCAGCCTTGGACCCAGATCCCATGACATCTCATGTCATCAGCTCAGAAGCTCCTAACTACCGCCATCTGTTTACCTACAGATGATGAATTAGTTTGCCCTGTGGAACAACACTTGAATGTTTCACAAGCACAGACTGTACTGTAGGTGAGGGTCTCCAATGTCTATTACCAAGATGGTTTGGTAGCACCGTGCTGACCATGCATGTCTTCGCCCCTGAAATAAAGGACACGGCTGCCAGACTGGGTCTGCCAGTTGGCCTGGGGACAGACACAAAGTGGTGGAGTAACATAGCGCCTCGGGAAGCATCTCTGGAGAAAAAGGATGGATGATGTTTCAGGTCTGGACCTTCAAACTAAGTAGGAAGTGAGTGGGGATGGAAAGTTTTCAGAAGCTAGAAATGTGAAATGCAATGTAAATACTCATAGAGTCATAGAGTGTGGAAACAGGCCGTTCGGTTCAACTTGCCCACACCGACCAGGATGTCCCATCTAAACAAGTCCCACCTACTTACGTTTGGCCCTTGTCCCTCTAAACCTGTCCTATCCATATATCTGTCCAAATGTTTCTTCAATGTTAAACTTTCATTCAGCAGAGTCATCTTCCACCCTCTCATTTGTATCTCAAATTGTATCTCTCACTTGTATCCTCTCATTTAACCATTGAAGGGAGTCGTTCAACAGGTGGCCGGTCTCACCGTCACAGACCCGGGTGGAGGGGAGGTGAGGAGTGAAGAGAAGTGGCGGGTCAGTGAAGTCGTGGCCGAGAGAGAGCGCGGTGGGCGTTGCGGCTCCAGGCGCTATCATTGGCCTTTGGCTGTTACATGTTAACGGAGGAGCCGCTGCCGCTGCCGCTGCCACAACCGCGCCATGTCGTTCCTGAGGGTTGCAGAGAGCTCGGACTTCCCCATCCACAACCTCCCCTTCGGAGTATTCTCCACCGCCTCCGACGTAAGTCAGTCTCATTCATCCCACCGAGGAACAGGTGTGTAGGGAGGGACTGCAGATGCTGGTTTATACCGAAGATAGTCACATAATGCTGGAGTAACTCAGCGGGACAGGCAGCATCTCTGGAGAGAAGGAAGGGGTGGCGTTTCTGGGCGAGACCCTTTTTTCAGACTCGCCCATTCATCCATTCCTTCTCACCAGAGATGCTGCCTGTCCCGCTGAGTTTTTACTCCAGCATGTTGCGTCTACAGGAACAGGTGGTTGGGCCACACTTGGTCCACATCTGGCGCCCGGCAGCTGATCCTCGCACATCTGGACTGATACAGCTGCTGCACTTCCTGCAGTACCTTCTTAAACACCTTTATACAATGTCACTCTCAGCATTAACAAATGTGAAAGGGTTTACAATCAGATAGAGCAAACATGCTGGAGTAACTCAGCGGGACAGGCAGCACCTCTGAAGAGAAGGAATAGGTGAGGTTTCGGGTGGAGACCCTGAGAGTCAGGGTTAGGGAGGTATGAAAGGTACAGAGCAAACCAGTTTGCTTTGTTTTTCTCTGGAGATCCAAGGCCCTGACCAAAGATATAGAAGTTCAAAGGTCAAAGTGCAGACATGCTTTATTTTCACATTCTCGCAAAGTTGAATAATTAACCCCGTCTGGTTACTTTAATATACACAGAAAGTGATGGACAATTGCAGCCGGTCTGGCAGCAAAAAGTTGCTTCTCTGTAGTGGGAGAGTTCACGTTCACAAGTTATAGGATAGAATTAGGCCATTCGGCCCATTGAGTCTACTGCGCCAGACAATCATGGCTGATCTCTGCCTCCAAATCACATTTTCCTGCCTTCACCCCATAACCCTTGACGCCCGTTCTAATCAAGAATTTTGCCATCTCTGCCATAAGAGGGAACCGACCCAGCTACACCAAGGAGATCAATGATAATCAGCTTCCCTTCATGTGACACAAAGATGCTGCAGATGCTGGAATATTGAGCAAAACAAAGAGTGTGGGAGGAACTCAGCCGGTTGGGCAGTATCTGTGGAGGGAATAGGCAGATGACCCATCAGATTGGGCCCCTTCTTCCATCTGAAGAAGGGTCCTGACCCAAAACATAACCTATTCATTCCTGAAGAAGGGTTTTGGCCCGAAACGTTGCCTATTTCCTTCGCTCCATAGATGCTGCTGCACCCGCTGAGTTTCTCCAGCATTTTTGTGTACCTTTGATTTTCCAGCATCTGCAGTTCCTTCTTAAACACCTATTCATTCATTCCTGGGCTTCTGCCGTAATTATCTCTGCAAAAATGTGGAATGAATTTGATACAATAAGACAGAAGATGTTGAAAATACTTGTAGAAACATAGAACTGCAGCTGCTGGTTAGTACACAAAAGGACACAAAGTGCTGGAGTGACTCAGCAGGTCAGGCAGCATCTCAGAAGAACATGAATAGGTGACTCTTCAGGTTGCGACCTTCCCAAAATAGGACCCGAAGAAGGGTCTTGATCCGAAACGGCATTTTGTATCCCACAAGGACATGCGCTTAACTGGGACCTACATGGCTTCACATTGCAGCAACTTTGACGTGGAGCAGGTGAGAGGAGTTAAAGGGAAGTTGCTCAAAGTGAGGACGTTCAAGCAGGTGGAGAAGGGTGGTGGATGCATGAGGAGTGTGTTGGGTGAGAAGGGCATTCGATGAGGCAGGAACTGGTTGGACCTCTGCTCTCTGGAAAAAAACAGTCAGGCCAAGGGAGGGAAGATTCAGGGCATGGATTGCTCAAAGTTGAAGCAGATAAGCAGCACAACCAGAAACATAAGGTACACAAAAAAAGCTGGAGAAACTCAGCAGGTGCAGCAGCATCTATGGAGCGAAGGAAATAGGCAACGTTTCGGGCCGGAACCCTTCTTCAGATCAGAATCATGTCAGCAGAACATTTAGTAATGTGATGAGAGAGTATTGTGATCTCACTGTGTGGATCAGTGGATGCATTTACTCCGTTTATTTCGCTTTGTCAAAGAGCATTATGAAGGTAACAGTGCAAGTGTTATCTGCTGGACTATCTGAGGCATTTATCAGTAAACGTTCTGTGGGTTACAAATCATCATCAATCATTGTTCGAACAGTCAACATGACCTGAAAAAAAATGTTTGAAATAAGGTAAACAGCAGATAATATGTAACTGATTTATATCTCTGATAGATATAACAGGCAGAGAATATATGCCCCTGTCCCACTTAGGAAACCTGAACGGAAACCTCTGGAGACTTTGCGCCCCACTCAAGGTTTCCGTGCGGTTCCCGGAGGTTTTTGTCAGTCTCCCTACCTGCTTCCACTGCCTGCAACCTCCGGCAACCACCTGCAACCTCACGGAAACCGCATGGAAACCTTGGGTGGGGCGCAAAGTCTCCAGAGGTTTCCGTTCAGGTTTCCTAAGTGGGACAGGGCATTTTAACTGTTAAACTATTCAGCCTTTGAGTTGAAAGAGCTACTGATTCTGTGTCTAACCCTAAAAAATATTTCTATTTGTTTATATAATAATGCTCTCCCTAATGCTGGGGTGGGAGATTGCAAACTTCACGTGGTGCAATCAACGAATGCAATCAACCTGGCGGGCACAATCAAATAAGATCAAATAGAACAAGTTGTCCTACAAGTTTAGGCTGTACACACCATACACAAGAAGTCCCTAATGCTGCTCATGGATACTCCGGGAGCTGAACTAAGACTGTGATATTTTGCATAATCTTAAATCACTGGAGTTGCTGCTGGAGGAGCAATCACTGTTTTTTTTTCGGGAAAGGAGGGAAACGTCAGACACATTGGGTGGAGGGGACCTTGCTGGATGCCTTTCCCCAGTGTTCAATCTCAAGCAGAATCGCCAGCCAAATATTATAACGTCCGTAACAGGCTTGGCAGCAGCATGGGGTGAGTCAAATGAACAGATGAAGGGCGATGTAATGTCAGGGATAACCAGCTGGAATAGAATATCTCCCACTAAGCAGCTACACATGCATTGACTCACCTTGATCAACACATCAGGTCGATTCCCAATTATCAAGATATGGGAAAATATATTATTTTCTTTGGGATTTTGTTCAGGCAACAGATGGTGAAGTACTTTAACTTCCAATATATAAAAACATGAAGTTTTTTTCATTCCCTGAATTATATTGTTTTTTGAAGGAAAAGAGCTTTATTTCATTTCACTTCTTTCTCAAAAGCAGATTAAACTGCAGTGATTCATGCACAGAGTCATACAGCATAGAACCACACGTCCTTTATCCCAACTTGTCCATGCCAATCAAAATGGCCTTCTAAGTTAGGCCCATTTGTCCACATTTGACCCACATCCTTCTAAACCTTCCGTATCCATGTACATACCCAAATGCTTTGTTAAATATTGTTATTGTATCTGCCTCAACCACTTATTTGTGTAGGAAGGAACTGCAGATGCTGGTTTAAACCGACAAACACAAAATGCTGGAGTAACTCAGCGGGACAGGCAGCATCTCTGGAGAGAAGGAATTGGTGTCGTTTCGGGTCAAGACCCTTTTTCAGACTGATGTCAGGGGAGAGGGAGATACATAGATACATAGGGCAAAGTACCTGGGGAGGGGGTGGTTTGGGTGGGAAGGGACGAGTTGACCAGGGAGTTGCGGAGGGAAGGTCTCTATGGAAAGCGGAAAGGGGTGGAGATGGGAAAATGTGGCTAGTGGTGGGATCCTGTTGGAGGTGGCCAAAGTGTTGGAGGATTATGTGCTGCATGTGATGACTGATGGGGTGGAAGGTGAGGACTAGTGCGACTCTGTCCCTGTTACGATTGGGGGAGGGGGGGGGGGGGGGGAGCAAGGGGGGGGCTGAGAGATATTGATGAGACTTTAATGAGGACCTCATCTATGATGGAAGGGGGAAAACCCGTTCCGTAATGTCCCGGTATAGAACACCTCATCCTGGGCGCTGATGCGACTTAGATGCAGGAATTGTGAGTAGGGGATAGAGTCTTTACAGGAAGCAAGGTGGGAAGGCACCTGAATTCTAGGTAGCTGTGGGAGTCAGTGGGTTTATAATAGATTTCAAAACCCATTTGGGCAGCCCATTCCAGCCATGCACCACACACTGCACAAGGACACCCAGGTCCCTCTGAAACCCCACACCTATCTTTCTTACTGAATTATGTTGATGATCTCTGCGCTTTCCATGTTACAGTAGGCTGCACTCACCGTGTACGTTACCAAGTAACTTGGTTTGGACTGAGTCATATGGACAGGACAGTGGATGGGTGAGAGGTGGAGGGCCCCATCTACAGATATGTGAAATATTCACGGTAATCACATATATAATGTTGGAGAGGGGTAGAAATCAGTGTGGGGAGAGTCTGTTGGCTCAACGTGTCCGTCCCAGACCTGCAGGTGAGCTGCAGTTATTTGCTTTAATCCCATCTTCCTTCCATTTCTCTCTATGAATATTTACCAACATCTGCATTTCTTTATTCTTTGCTTTCTTATTTGTTTTCCAGCCTAACCACAGAATTGGTGTTGCCATCGGAGACCAGATATTGGACCTCAGCGTGGTAAAGCATCTCTTTACTGGCCCCGTTCT
This sequence comes from Leucoraja erinaceus, assembly GCF_028641065.1. Classification (NCBI taxonomy): domain Eukaryota; kingdom Metazoa; phylum Chordata; class Chondrichthyes; order Rajiformes; family Rajidae; genus Leucoraja; species Leucoraja erinaceus. The sequence goes on from NC_073409.1 coordinate 8,090,463, forward strand.
CTCCACAAACCAGCATGTATTCACTCAGGTAACAGCCGCATGCAACGTTGAACACAGCGGGTCTTTGTGTGAAATAATCAGCGGCTCCTTGGAGTGAGTTAGAAGCCCATCTGGAACAGCGGATACAATAAATGAGGTTGGAGGAGATGCAAGTGAACCTCTGCCTCACCTCTAAAAACTGTTGGGGTCCTTGGATGGAGGTATAGGGACAGGTGTTGATGTATAGGGACAATGTGCTGCAGTGGTACCGCTGGTAGATATGTTGCCCCAAGGCTCCAGCGAGCTCCTTCAATTCTGACCATTGGTGAAGATTGTATGTGTTCAAGAAGGAACTGCAGATGCTGGACGATCGAAGGTACACAAAAATGCTGGCGAAACTCAGCGGGTGCAGCAGCATCTATGGAGCGAAGGAAATGAATGTAAGGTGAAGATTGTATGTTCTGCCTGTAACTGCACGGGTCCCTTGCAGTGCTCCAGATTCCCCCCATTTGCCAAAGTCTTACCCTACGATATATGAAACACAAAGAACTACCAATACTAGATTATTGAGCAAAACACAAAGAGTTTGAGTAACTCAGCCGATGAGGTGGGTATTGGGGTGAGAAACAGTTAATACTTCAGGTCAATGACAATCAGAACAGGGTTGAAGATCAACAAATTTTAAATTGTAGAGAAGGAGTGAGAGAGAATAAAGGGCAAACTTCTGATCTGCCTTGTTCAGACTTCTAAATAAGATACTTTTTTCTAAGATTTCTTCAACCATTAAATAATTTAGTCGACGCTATTGAAATATTTATTTCACTCTCCAAATTTGCTAAAACTGTCCTGACATAGCCCAGCAGAGGGCACTCCAATCCAACATGACTGGAGATATGAAGAAGGGTCTCGACCCAAAACGTCACCCATTCCTTCTCTCCAGAGATGCTGCCTCACCTGCAGAGTTACTCCAGCATTTTGCTGCCTCACCTGCAGAGTTACTCCAGCATTTTGTGTCTACCTTCGATTTAAACCAGCGTCTGCAGTCCTTTCTTACACATGACTGGAGATCTCCAATGTTGATTTTGGTCTTGTTATCCAGCAGTGGCTAGAACAAGAGTTTTTCTTAGTATGTTTGCATCACTTTCAAGGTCAGTATATATTACCATCCTTCATAGCCAAAGTTGAGAAGGTGTTGGTGAGCTGCCTGCAGCTCTGTAGGCGAATGTACTCCCAATGTACTACTACAGAGGGAGTTTGGCACTTGGATCCAGCTATGTTGGACTGTGGTGGACATGTTGATTGGGACCTCATGCACCTAGTTACTGCCCAGTTTTTTTTGGTAGTAGAGGTCCCAGCACTGATCCCTGCATATCACCACTGATCACAGATCTCCAATCAGAATAACATCCCTCCACCACTATACTCTGTTATGTGTGGCCAAGCCAATTTTGTATCGTTCAAGATTCAAGATTCAAGAGAGTTTATTGTCATGTGTCCCAGATAGGACAATGAAATTCTTGCTTTGCTTCAGCACAATAGAATTATAGAAGGCATGAATACAGAACAGATCAGTGTTTCCATATACCATTGTATAAATATATACACACATGAAGAAATAAAACAGATAAAGTGCAAATAAACAAATAATGGGCTATTAATGTTCAGATTTTAGTTTGAGTTGTCTACCAAGTCACCATGGATTCAAAATGATGTAATCTTCTGGATCAACCTACCATGAGGGACCTTGTTGAATGTTTTATTGAAGTCCATATCAGACAGTACCCACTATCCTAGCCTCATCAATCATCTCCGTCTCATCCACAAAATATTCGGTCAAATCTGAGAAACAGGATCGCCCCCGAATAAATAAATAAATAAATAAATAAATCCATCCCAAATAAGTCCAAGTCCAATTTTCCAAGGTGAGTAAATCCAACCCTGGTGCCTGAGAATCACAAAATAGAGGAGGAGGCCACTCGGCCAATTGTCCTTGTGCTGTTGCATGAATTCTGGTATTCACATGTTTGGGTTTGTTTCCCAGCCGACCCTGAACTCCTTCATGTCCCTGGGCCGGGATGCCTGGAAGGAGGCTCGAGCCGATCTCCAGCGACTCCTGTCAGCCAATGAACCAGCTCTGCGGGACAACAAGGACCTGAGGAAGGGGTAAGTCCTGGGCCAGTTTAAATTTGGTGAAGCCTGTAAAACCTGCAAGAAAGTAGAAATCCGAGCGTCAATCCTAGCATGATTGTTATTCCCTCTCACTAACACTGGTGAAAATAGTGAAATGAGCCAGAGATACAAGAGTATGAGCAACATTAATTTAGAACTGGGACTTGTCAAGAAGCATTAGGAAAGATGAATTTAAACCCATTTATTGAGACAGGTTTGGAAGAAGTTCCAAATAGTGTGCAGAGAGAGGGAGAGAGAGGTGGCAAGGTTTGGGAATCAACTCTAATCTTTGGTCTGGGTATCTGAAGATCGTAATCAAAGAGAGATACAGCACAGAAATAGGCCCTTCAGCCCACTCAGTCCTGTAACTCTTCATTCCTTCTCCCTCTGCATTGTAATTGGAGTACTTTGGGATTTGAGCCAAACTCACAGCTTGCACTGAATCAGAGCAATGACCATAGTTTCTCCAGTCAAGTGCTTCATTTGAAGGTTTGCACGGGTTAGATCCCAGAGAGCTGGCTCTGTGGCCAGGTGAGCTGAGACAACTTCTGGATACATTCTGGACCCTGGCCTGCCATCCCCTGGTGTCTAGTGAGCTCTAGAGATGTTGTAATCCCAAACAAAAAAAAGGAACTCAGAAGGTCAGGCAGCACCTGTGGAAGGAAAAAGACAGAGGTAGTTTTGGTTAGGGATTCTTCTTGCAGATATTCCTGCCTGCACCCTGGTGGAACCAGAGACCATGTGAAGTTCAGACTGAATCCTGCTATCTGAGGGGACTCACACCCCTGACCACATTGGCCCTTCGGCAATGTTGAGACTGGGCCTCGGTAAAACACTGAGACCATAGGGCGTTGACAGCTCTGAACACCAAGCCACCTGGTTTACGTATGAACTTGACTGTGAAGCAGGACAATCGGACAAGGTTTCGTATGCTGACAGGTGTGTGTGTCACTAAACTCTCTGTTGTCTGCAGGGCATTTGTCTCCCAGGATTCGGCCATCATGCACCTCCCAGCTGCGATCGGTAGGTGTGGGTATGTCATTGAAACCTTCCGGATAATGAAAGGCATAGATAGAGTGGACGTGAAGAGGATGTTTCCAGTAATTGGAGAATCTAGAACCAGAGGACACACCAGAGGGGGAATATAATTAAAACTTACAGAATAATGAAAGGCCTGGATAGAGTGGAGGTGGAGAGGATGTTTCCACTTGTGGTAGTGACTAATAACAGAGGGTCCAGCCTCGGATTTAAGGGATGTACATTTAGAATGGAGATGAGGAGGAATTTCTTTAACCAGAGGGTGGTGAATCTGTGGGATTCATTGCCACAAAAGGCTATGGAGACAAAGTCAATGGATATTTTTGAAGTGGAGATTGACAGGTTCTTGATTATTAAGGGCATCAAAGGTTAGGCAGGAGAATGGGGTTGAGAGGGTGAAATCGATCAGCCAGGATCGAATGGCAGAGTAGACTCGATGGGCCAAATGGCCTAATTCTGTGCCTATGTCTTATGGTCTTACGGGTCATGCCAGTTCAGTGCAATCTTAAGGATTAAGGCTGCGAGGAGAGTGAAAGCCAGAGTCATGCATGGATCGACCTGTTCCTGGCTCCAGCGACAGAGCTCCTTCACCTTCCTCTCACTCTGTACGGCTTTGGCGGCCTCTCCACCTGGCAGTGTTGGCTTTCACACCCACTCCTGGGCATCTGAGAGTGGCCACACAAGGCCACAGGCACGGCCTCGTCACATCCAACACAGTTCAAAATTGTCCACAACTTCACATTGGATTTAAAATCATTAATCCTAAAAACTGGGGAGGGGAAATTGAATTTTTTTTTTCTAATTTGCACAAGAGCCAACTACAATAAAACATAAAACATCGGAAACACTCAGCAGGTCATCCAGCATCTGTGGAATGAGATACAGAGCCAACATTGCAATAGAGCTGCAGCCTTACAATGCTAGAGACGCGGGTTCGATCCTGACCACGGGTGCTGTCTGTACGGAGTGACCGCTCGGGTTTTCACCGGGTGTTCCGGTTTCCTTCCACATTTGAAAGACATGCCGGTTTGTTGGTTGATTAACTTCAATAAATTGTCCCTAGTGTGTTGGATGGAACTAGTGTATGGGTGATCACTGGTCAATGTGGACTTGATGGACCAAAGAGCCTGTTTTCACACTGTATTTCTAATGACAGATAGATTGATGAGGCATCCTCTCGCTGCCACCTTTGTCATCAAATATTCTATGAGAGTAGAAATGACTGAGAGTTTGATTAGCATGAGCCATTCCGTGTTTAATTGTATTGTCTGATTTTTAGGAGATTACACGGACTTCTATTCATCCCGTCAGCACGCTACAAATGTTGGAGTCATGTTTCGAGGAAAGGACAATGCCCTCATGCCCAACTGGTTAGTGCCTCTACTCTCACCTGCATCTACATTTGTCAACTGGGCTGTTCTAGATGTAGCTTTCGAGCTACATTGCACTAATGTGATTGTACCCATCTCTACCATGCAGCATCTGTGGAGGGAGTAGACGGGCGACGTTTCTCAGTCTGGTGGCTTCTCTGCCATGCCTTGTGGTGCCGGCTGCAGGGGCTTTAAGTATCAGAAATGTGCAGAAGGGCAGTGATCATTGTGTGCCTGGTGGACCATGAGTTTTTTTCGTGTTCATTTTCTAGGTCTGCACATGAACTTGAGAGGCTTCAATTTACAACAGAAGTCTTTAATGCTTTACTCAATGCTGGCAGCAAGACTACTCAAAAATGGCTGCCCACACTGTCTACAGACTGGATAAACTATATACAAAACATCTCCCTTTGTCCAGTGCAGCGCCACCTGCTGCACCGGATGAGCAACGGGTCCTCCCACCCCACACAGTCCACCAAACATCACAGTTTCCATTTTTTTTTTTTTTTTTTTACGATTGCATGCACAGAGTGGATCACAGGACAGCGACAATCTAATGCACTGGCAGAACAGAGGGGGGCCCTGGTGTAGGCAAGCACACTGCCGTAAGTAGTTATACTTGATCTCTGGTGTGAGAGCAAGAAAGGGGAACAACCTTTTGGACTTTAAAAGGAGGTCATTCCATATTTGAAGATTTATTAAATGGTTAATGATTTGGTGAAGATAGATTTGGAAAATTAGCCAAGTTGCTGGTTTGGCAAATAACAGGAAAGTTTAGACTAAACACTAGTGATTCACATAGTTAGTTAGTTTAGTTTATTGTCACATGAACCGAGGTACAGTGAAAACATTTTTTTTGTATTAGCTAACCAGTCAGCAAAAAGACTACATAATTACAATCGAGCTGTCCACAGTGTACAAATACATGATAAAGGGAATAACGTTTAGTGCAAGATAAAATCCAGTGGAGTCCAATTAAAGATAATCCGAGGGTCTTCAATGAGGTAGATAGTAGCTCAGGACCGCTCTCTAGTTGTTAGTAGGATGGTTCATTTGCCTGATAACAGCTGGGAAGAAACTGTCTCTGAACCTGGAGGTGTCTCTGAAACTCTCTGAATCAGAATCTTGCTTCTGGATGGAGAAACAGAAATTAGTTAACTTTTCTCCCAATTTAATATATTGTGAATGATATACTTAACACATCAGGGTTCGGAAGTCCATTTAAACCAGGACATCGGGAGCTCGCGGGTCCGGGGGGGAGAGACCGCTTCCTGGAGCTCCCGCAACGTGACTTCTCCAGCCCGTGTCGCGGGAACGTACATCGCCCGGCGCGGCTTCATGGCCATGGGACATTCCAGCGCCCGCCGGGGGCTCCAACTTTGTGACTTTTACACCGGGAGCGGGGCCGTAAATCGCCCGGCACAGCCTAAAATGGCCGTGGGACTTATCATCGCCGCCTGGGGCTAGGACATCGGGAGAGAAATGGAGAACAGGGGAGAGAAAAGACTTTGCCTTCCATCGCAGTGGGTTCACTGTGATGGATGTTTGTGTGAATTAAATTGTGTGTATGTCTGTAGGAAATTGTCTTTGTATGGCTGTGGAAACGGAATTTCGTTTGAGCCTCACTGAGGCTCAAATGACAATAAATGGTATTGTATTGAATAGGTTCCCACGCAATCAGGTGAATAAGTTTATAATGTATGGTCACAGAATGAAGGTTGGTGTTGTAGACTTTAAACCAATATTCTGCGTGTTACAATCTCAGGCTGCATCTACCTGTTGGTTACCATGGTCGCGCCTCGTCCATCATTGTGTCTGGGACCTCCGTCAGAAGACCCCAGGGCCAGATGAAACCCGATGATGGTAAGTATGAGACAACGGGGATTTAAGCTGAGTGAATAGTTGGCTGGCGAGAGCTCTTGAAGTACAATGAATGCGTCTTAAAGTCGACTTAAAAAGTTATGTTGAATTAATTAATTATTTCATCCAAGGTGACTTCAGGAAGGGCAGCTAGAGCTTGGATTATACCTGTACATGTAGTGGCTTTATTGATCGGTGTTGAATCTGCCTCTCCTAATGTCATCGTGATAGATTTACGTGACCCCATCATATTGATTTTATGTTCTGAATGCCCTTCAGTTGCTAATGAAAGTGTAAAATACCCAGTGTTTGACACCATTTAATAGAAAATTATGTTCTTAATTCTAAACACTTGTGAGAGGGTGAAATAATTCAACTAAACATGCACAATATCCAAAATATCTTGCGTCAGACTAGAGATGATATCTAAGGGCAGCTTAGCAGAAGCTCAGAGAGAGAGTTCAGTTTAGTTTAATGCCATGTGTACCGATGTACAGTGAGAAGCTTTTGTTGTGTGCTTACCAGTCAGCAGGAAGACTGTACATGATTCCAATCCATCCATTTATAATGTCTAGATACATGATAAGGGAATAACGTTTAGTGCAAGGTAAAGCCAGCAAAATCCAATCAAGGATAGCGGGAGGGTCAACAAAGAGGTAGATAGTTCAGCCCTGCTCCCTGGTTGGTGGTGGTTTTTAGTGTGGTCTAAAGGAGGTACAAGAGATGGAGAGGGTTTTTGGAGGGAATTCCAGAGCCTTTTAAACTGAAGACATGCCAGATCATTATGTACTGAGTAAATACAGGGGTGCACTGATATCAGAATGGCAGATATTTAAGGTTGTCAGGCTGGAGGAGATCATGTGAACAAATGATTCTGGAGTAGGAGGAGGCTATTCGGCCCTCGATACTGGCCCACCATTTAATAAGATTGTGGCTGATCAGATTACAACCTTATCTCTTCATTCCTCTCCTTTCCCCCTCCCCTTCCCCACAATGGATCAGTTTCCATTCTCCTCACTCTATCATGAATCCATATACTTCTGCTTAAAAATATTCAAAAACTTCCATTATATTTTGAAGAAGAGAGCTCTAAAGTTCCAAAAGAGGGCAGCACAAGGGCAGCTGTAGATTGCAGCACCAGAGACCCAGGTTCAATCCTGACTACGGGTGCTGTCCATACGGAGTTTATACGTTCTCTCTATGACTGCGTGGGCTTTCTCCGGCTGCTCCGTGTTCCTCCTGCACTCCAAAGATATGCAAGTTTGTAGGTTAACTAGCTTGGCTAAAATTGTAAATTGTCCCTAGTGTGTAGGGTGGTGTTAGTGTACGGGATGATTGCTGGTCAGTACAGACTTAATGGGCCAAAGGGCCTGTTTCTGCGCTATGTCTCGAAAGTCTGAAGTAAAGTAAAGTCTAACGATTTATGGCCCTCTGAGGGAAAAAATAATCATTACAACCCTGTCTTATAAGGTGATCCCTTATTTTTATAAAATAAATCTTATTCTGGATTCTCCCACAAGAGGAAAGGCCCTCTCCACTCTCCACTCAGTCAAGAATCCTCAGGATATTATTTGTTTCATTCAAGCGCACTCACTCATCCAAATTCCAGTGGATACAAGCCAAGCCTTGCCCATCCAACCGCTCCTCATAGGCAACCCACCTTGTTCTGTGTATTAGTCAAGTAAACCTTCTGTGAACTACTTCCAAATCAGTAACAACCCACACTGGACTCAGTACTGCAGGCATCATCTCACCATTGCTCTATACAACTGAAACATAACGTCCCTCCTTCTGCATTCAATCCCTCCAGCTAGAAACACCGAGGTACGGTCGTGGAGGGATTAGGACATATCAACTTTAAGCTTGTGGAATTTCAGATCACAAACCTTTGATGTCAGCAAACTCAGGGTCTCCAGAGGCTGATGAGAGGGAGGACGGAGGCAAGGATTTATGGCCTCGTCTACATCGGCATAAACAAGGATAGACTAGGTGCCCATTTCTGTGTGACTATCCATGTAGCTTGGATACCGTTTAAGCATTCAATGCCAAATGATGCATCGCACAATTTCAAGGTCACCTCATTAATCCCTTTCGTTCCTGCTCATTCAAGTGAAGGGCTGCCAGGTTTGATGAATGGAGTATGTTTCTAATTGTGACTGGATGCAGAATCTCATTACTTCTCTCTAAACCCAGTACAGTGGCTTTCCCCGACCCTGGCCATCGAGCTTCCGGTCCCATCCCTTACTGCAGTGATTTTGTTCCGTGAACCAGACCTGCTCGGAGTTAAATTAAGACTAGCAATCTGACTTCATACAGGTTCTTTGGAAAGTTAAGCGCTGCAAATCTCAAGCTGTCAGTAATGGGAGAACATTCATTGTGAAATTACTTGTTTTGCTGTGGTTTTTAGACTGCTATCGAGCCCTGCCCTGATGAAGCAAGTGAATCATTAAATCTCAGTTCAGATCTAATGATCATTTCCTGGATGAATTGGAGCCAATTGCAATGGTTACATAGATACATAGAAAATAGGAGACGGAGGAGGTCCTTCGGCTATTGATCCACTTTAATACCCTGTTCCCACCTTCTTCCCAGATCTCCCCAACCTTTGATAATCAAATATACATCTACTGCATATTAGATATCCATGAACATATTTGAAACCTCCACACCCCTCTGAGAACTGCGAACATTCACCATCCTCTCAGTGCAGAAATTTCTCTGGAAATTGGTTCTAGGTACATAACTCCATGAAAGTGGCAATGCAGATAGACTGGGTGGTGACGGAAGTGTTGGGCATTCATCACGTCAGCCCATTGAGTACAAGAGTTGGGATGTCATGTTACAGTTGTACAAGATTCAAAAGAGTTAGATAGAGCTTTTAGGGCTAGCAGAATCAAGGGGTCTGGGGAGAAGGCAGGTACGGGGTACTGATTGTGGATGATCACTCATGATCACATTGAATGGCGGTGCTGGCTCGAAGGGCTGAATGGCCTCTTCCTGCATTTATTGTCTATGTATCTATAAGTTGTTGGTGAGACCATCCATGGCATGTTGTGTTTGACCTGCTAAATGAAGGATGTCATTAAGCTGGATGTCATTATGGTGCAGTTAACCTACGATCGTTTGTCAGCACTGGGCCTGTACCCGCTGGAGTCTAGAAGAATGAGGGGGGACCTAATTGAAACATACAGAATAGTGAAAGGCTTGGATAGAGTGGCTGTGGAGAGGATGTTTCCATTAGTGGGAAAGTCTAGGACTAGGGGTCATAGCCTCAGAATTAAAGGTTGTTCTTTTAGGAAGGAGATGAGGAGAACATTCTTTAGTTAGAGGGTAGTGAATCTGTGGATTCATTTGCCACAGATGGCCGCAGAGGCCAAGTCAGTGGATATTTTTAAGGCAGAGATAGATAAATTCTTGATTAGTACGGGTGTACGGGGTTATGGGGAGAAGGCAGGAGAATGGGGTTGGGAGGGAGAATTAGATCTGCCATGATTGAATGGCGGAGTAGATTTGATGGGCTGAACGGCCTAACTCTACACCTATTCCATATGATCTTAATAATTGTCTTGGTGACACTTATGACTGAAGAATGTTTCCTTTGCAGCAAAGCCGCCGGTATTTGGAGCTTGCAAACTTTTGGACTTTGAGTTGGAGATGGTAAGTCCTGTTCATTCCATCGTGGCATGGAGCAGCAGTGAGGTGGGTTTTCAACCACGGTGTAGGCCAGCGATTGGAAGCACGACTCATTACAGATAGTCTAGAGAGTCAAAGTAAAATGTAATGTAAAAAGCTTCTGCCAACTAGAGAATTCACTTTGAAACATAAATGCAATCTGAGTGGGTGGTGGAGACAGAGGCACTCACAGTGTTTAAGAACTACCTTGAATCACCAAGGCAGAGCTGGCTATGGACCATGTGCTGGTAAATGGGATCCATATGGATGGGTATGCGATGGCTAGCATGGATTACATGGGCTGAAGAGCCTGTTTTAATGCCACAGTGGCACAACTAGTACAGGTACAACGTTGATAGCTCCAGAAGCCCCAGTTCAAACCTGACCTTGGGTGCTGCCTGTGTAAAGTTTGCATGTTCTCTCTGACTCTGTCAGAGAGAGTGAGAGAGAGAGCGTGAGAGAGAGAGAGAGAGAGGAGAGAGAGAGAGAGAGAGACCTCCCTCTCCCCATAGCAGGTTTGACAAACACTCAGCTACTGGGACAAAACCTGAGACCACCAGTGCCACCGTGTGCTCAAGACTGGACAGCCAGGAAGAAGCCCTAGACAGCCAGTGCCTCCACCTGAGGCCATAACTGAGTGGCAATGGCAAGCCTGAGATGCCAATGCCTCTTCCTGCCCTCGGGCAATGAGGGACCGTGGCCGCACAGAGGCAAAGACTGAGCCGCCAGGATAAACTTGAGACCGCCAGCGCCTCCTCTTGAAGCAACGGTGAACTGCAGGGAGAAGTCTGAGGTCACCACACCTTCTCCTTCGAGCAACAAGACTGAACAGCTGGGACAACCCCGATACACACATGCCCTGATGATGAGGTACAACGTTCCCATATAGTCCTGGTCCCACTGACCACTCTAAATAAAATCTATCACGCGAGTTCACCCCACTGGGAGTGTCGGTGTGGTAACTGTCATAGCCCGGCATCATCCCTGACCCCACTTACCCCATAGAATCTGTAGGAATTACTGAGATGCTTTGTCCTGCTCTGTATATAGTTGAAGTCCACAATGGGAGTTGTGTTATCCCTATTGTGCTTCTGGTTTCCTGGTTTATATAATGTCCTGTAACATCATTGTTGTTTAGGAGTTTACAGATGATTGTAACCAAGTTTCGCTGTCCCTTGCTGCTTCCTCGCTCCAACCTTACTAATGTTACTTTTCAAGTTTCTGAGCCAAGTTCTTCTCTCTGTAATGTCATCCTGTCGTCTTTCTCTATTCTAAAGGTTAAGTATCTTAAAACATTTAATTCCCAGCCCTGGTCACTTTGCAGCCTTATCTCCATAATGGCTATTAGATCATGGCCATTTATTTATACCTCTGCCAAAAAATCATCTATCTTCTCACAAGTGCTGCATGTAATCAGATAAAGCCTTCAGTTCTGTTTCTCTAATGTTTTCTCTACTCCATGTCTACACTTACTTTTGTATGCACTGTCCCTTCCTGACAGTCTCCGGAAATCATTACTCATTTCATTTGGCCTTTCTCTTTAGGTTTCTAAACTAAGGTTTCTCATCTTATGCTGCACTCTTCCCCCTCTCCCAGCCAAGTCCAATAGTTTAGAGCCTTGAATGCAGCCTGATTAGATATCCTTGAACATATTTGAAAACTCTGCCTCCACAGGTATTTTGAAACCAGTCTTGAAAGTGACACTTCCCCAGAAACAAGGCTAGTTCAACACGCATTGTTCTTGTGTAGGAAGTAACTACAGATGCTGGTTTTGCATCCTTATATCCCTGTCGTTCGCACATCTGCCCAGATAACAATGGGCCATTATGGAATCCACCCTTCCTGACCACCTGTTGCCAGCCCTGTTTTGTTCTGGTCTTCTCCATCTTCCAGTCTGAAGAAGGGTTTCCGACTCGAGGCATCTCCTATTCCTTCTCTCCAGAGATGCTGCCTGACCCGTTGAGTTACTCCAGCATTTTGTGTCTACCGATGCCTTGTCATTGATCAGAATGAAAACAAAATGTGTCATTTTCATCTCTGTTTCTTCTTAAATTAGGGCTTCTTTGTCGGACCAGGCAACGCGCTGGGAGAGCCTATCCCCGTATCCCAGGCCCACCAGCATATCTTTGGCATGGTTCTCATGAATGACTGGAGCGGTAAGACTTACTATTGGTTATTGTCTGACAGGTCAGGTGTGGTGTCAATGTGGAGGGATGTGCAGGCCAAACCACTTGGGCCCAGCACAAATGACCCACCTCCATGTACCTGTGCTGTACTGTTCCAATTCTAATTCTTCACGCAGATACTGGTTTGGTATGTTGCAGCCCGTGATATTCAGAAGTGGGAGTACGTTCCCCTTGGACCATTTCTGGGGAAGAGTTTTGGAACAACCATATCTCCCTGGGTCATAACAATGGAAGCTTTGATGCCTTTCGCTGTGTCCAATCCAGTTCAGGTAAACGGGAAGATTACGGAGTAATGAACTGAATTTGTATCAATTTAACCAAAGAAGTGTTATCTGAGTTGATAGATATTGAAGTATTATCTATTTATAGTATAACCATATCTGATTTATATGATTAGAATGAAAGCTTTGCTTTGACGTGGTCATTGGAGAGGCAAAGAATCAGAAACACAGCACAGAAACACTCTCTTATGGAAATTGTAGCCCTTCGGACTAACTCGTTCATGCTAATCAAGTTGCCTAACCAAGCTAATTCCATTTGCCTCTCATACTTTCCCTGGTTGCTCCCCGCACCCACCCAATGTGCCAGACATGACCTTGAACCCAGTTTTGAACAAGGGTTATTGAGCCTTTTCCAGCAATTCTAAATCTAGGGAATATTGGGAAATGGTCACATTCTTCCACAGTTGCATTTCCCACCTTCCTGAATGTGGCTTGTTTTCTCTGCACCTTCCCCTCATCAACACAGTCTTCTCTGCAAACCTTCTTTGCACTCAGATTGTGACGCAATCCTACTTCCTTGCAAAGACGGCTACATAGTGCTTATATACAGTACTAATCCAGCTTTGACCCCCCCTTGCTAGTTTAGAAGACCAATAGCACTACTGTACCGATTCTCGATTCTGCGGGCCAATTCTGTCCCACTTGGCAATTTTTTTCGGCGACTGCCGGTGTCATATCAGTGTCGCCAAAAGATTTTGAACATTTCAAAATCCATTGGCGACAAAAATAGTGTTGCGACACTCGATAAAACACCGCGCGTCATATGTCATCACACCGCAAATGTTTCGGTGACCTGATACGTCCGTCAATGATGCTGGCAGTCGCCAAAAAAGTGGTCAAGTGGGACAAGCCCTATTTTAAGTATCTACTAATGCAGCATGGATTGCCCACTTAATTCTATTGATGTTTGCACTGTGTAGGATCCCAAGCCTTTACCCTATCTGTGCAGTGATGATCCATATACATTTGACATCAACCTTTTTGTTTCTATTAAAGGTGAGTTATGCAGAAACCTTTAAGTTGTCATACATAATTTTTATTTAATTCGGTGCAACAATTTAAATTGAGAAATCTTAAAAACAATAATGTTTTATTAACGTTAATGACAACTTGCTCTGGCGAAGAACCACCATGGACATGATGGGCTGATTGGCCTCGTGTACTGTAACCATTCTGTGATGCTATTGGGGCAGTGACAAGAATGTCATGTAAAAAGGAATTAGAAAATAATATTTGAAAAAACATTATTAATGGAAAGAAAGTTCTGGAAAAGGAATTAGAGAAGACAACACCAGATAAGAGCTAGTCTAGGAGCATTCAAATTGGGCTGAATGGCCATGTTTGCTCCAGTGATGTTTCTACAGTCATGCCTGTAGAGTACCTCACTGGATTTACTGGTGAAAATTACCTTTTGTTCTGTCGGAAAGTTTTTGTCTTGGTGAGAAGTAAAGTTGGGTGGAACATACCATTTGTTTTAAGGGACAATCTATCTTCTATTTATACTGAGGATGATTGCTTAGGGGAGGAGGAGTAACATAACAGTGACTTGATAAGATTTAACATTCAGCACACTTGAGTGCAAGGGTCTGTTTAAACGTTCAGTGAAGGTAAATATAGACCGTGTTCTCTGGAGCAACTTTTTATTCCATTTGAATCTGTTAATATGATATTTCAAAATGGTAACATTTAATCTTGCTTCAAGAATGTTTTCTGTGTTGGAGGCAGGCAAAGAAATGGCTGAAAAGGCAACAGTCTGTCGGTCCAACTTCAAGGTGAGATTGGGTCCCTGCCCTGCAGCCTCTCATTATCCAGTCATAGAATCCTGTAGCACCCCAAGTTTTCAATCAGTTCACCTTCTCCCAATCTGCTCTTTGCACGAGCTATCCAAACAGTCCCATTCCCTTGCAATTTTCCAAGAACCATGAAAAATTCAAGTACATTTTGCTGCTCCCTTGTAAAGGTTATAGTTGAGTCTGCTTTGTCATCCACTCTGGGAGTATGTCCCTGACCCTGACCCTCCCTGTGATTCCTGAGACCTCTATGCTTTGCGACCCAGCCTTCAGCCCAGAGAAATACATGCCCAAAGTTGAATTGCACGTAATTTTGGATAATGGATGGGTAATGGACTGATACCAAATCTGAGACTCTCTCTCGCCCCCCCCCCCCACCCCACCTCCCTAAACAATATGAACTTCCCTAAAGAAAGCATGAGTGTGATTTTAACTTTCAGTGGTGGGCGGTAGTCACGATCAGACTGGAGATGATTCAGTGTTCTGATTCCCAAACTCTGCAGTGGGTTCATTAAAATAAAACTCATTTGAAATGCCGACTGCTTAATGTAAGATATGTTCCAGCGATGTCCTTTTACAACAAGCAGGATTCGGTAGTTGCATGGTACAGTGCAGCTTGTTGCACGGATTACTAATGATTAACATCATAAATCATAACCCTATTGATCCAAAATCTCCCATTAAGTGAATAGAATGTGCCCTGCATGATAACAAGATCATGTTGGACACCGCACATCTTGAGGAAATGCGATTCCTCCTAATAGATAAATCAGACCAATTCATAACGAGTTGGTCTCCATTTGTCGTCTTTTTGGAATCACATGGTGCAACACAATTGTAAAAGCTAACTGTTTCAGGACTGGACGAGGGATGGTCAAGATTATAAATAATGATCTCCTTACTTCTTTTTTTTATTTCTTACTCTCTTTTTCCTATTTTCTTTTCCTCAACTTTCTTCTTTCATTCTTTTCTTTTTCTTTTTCACACACTATATATCTCACGTTTTTCTATCCTTTATTATCTAATTTCTTTTTCTTATTCTTCTTTATTATAATTTTTAAAAAAATAAGAAGCTGTACATAAAATGTATTATGAAAATATATATTACGCACTTTGGTGCCATACGATTGTACTTACTTCTAATAAAATAAAATAAAATTAAAAAAAAAAAATAAAAATGATAACAAGATCAGCAAGTATCCATCAAAGGACGGAAAATGAGAACGGGTTTAGGGTGAATCAGACCAGGAAATGTCAGGTCCAGTTTCCTGAAGGGTGGGAATGTCACCAGGAGTTCAGTGTTCACCCTGCATTAGACCCAATGAACTAAAAATTAGATGCAAATAGACCTTGTCTCATCTAATTCAAGGATAACTATTTACACCATTGAGATAATTTCTACATCTGATCACCCTAGTGAAACGATCCCTTATCTTCAATAGGCTGAAGAGAATCCCAGCTCCTCATGTCGGTCCACATTACTGAGTCTCTAAATGCCAAGTTTGTGAGATCTTCTATTAAGGCTCTGCTGGAATAGCTACTGCACGCTCCCTTACTTTCACTGTTTCTAACGTTGGGTTTCACAGTGGGCTACATGAGGTGGTCTTGTAGTGGGAACTACAGTGTTTGGCAGGATAATGAAACCAGCTTAAATTCTGCATGGATTTTTATGATCTGCCATTGTAACTGCAGTGGGACATCTTCAGAGCTCAAAGCAAATAGCAACAGGCATAGAGTGAGTTAGTGTGATGGAAGACTGGGTAGATCTGTCCATGCGCTCTATTGGTTAAGTGCATGGAATAAGATTTGGATGAGCACTGCTGATGCAATTCTTCATCTGTCAGGAGCAGTAATGGACATCTTGCTGACGTTCCATCAAATGACTGGGCCAAAAAGTGGTGGCTGCAGGTCTCACATTGAGATCTACACCGATAGATGATTCTACCCATACCCTAATGCACCCCCATCCCATTCACCCAACACACCATCCTTGTTCTCAAACCCCTCCACATCCTCACTTTGTCTGTGGAACCTTCTCCAGCTCCACCACTCTCCAACATCTCTGCCTTCCTGCAAATTTGGTATCTTGCCCATCCTTAATTCTCATCGGTCCACAATAGGTAATCGTGTCACCCAGCCTGAACTGCAGATTCCCTCCATAAATCCTTCCCCCTTGCTATGTCCCTCTACTTCATTTCCAAAACCATGTCCTTTCAGTTGCTCCTGACCTTCCCTCAACTCCTGACCTAGATCAGTGTTTTAGCAAGGCCTTCAAGGATGGCCTTTGGATCTTATAATATTATTAATGATGACAATAAAGGGTTTTGTTGTTGAGTGGTTTTCCGTTTTAAACAAAAATGAATCTTTCTTCTCGTCTTCACATCTCTTCAGAACATGTATTGGACCATGAAACAACAGCTAGCTCACCACACAGTTAATGGGTGCAACGTGAGGTCTGGAGATATGCTGGCCTCTGGAACAATCAGTGGCTCCGTGAGTATCAGAGGTCTTTCTGCAATAGAGTTATATAGCATGGAAACAGGCCCTTTGACCAAACTCATCCATGCCAACCAAGAAGCACATAAGCTAGTCCCATACCGGCTGTCAGGGGTTATGGGGAGAAGGCAGGAGAATGGGGTTGAGATGAAAAGATGGATAGATCAGCCATGATTGAATGGCGGAGTAGAATTGATGGGCCGAATGGCCTAATTCTGCTCCTATAACTTATAAACTTAAATAATGTAATATGTTTCTCACAACTAACAGGAGGCTCTTTGGCCTGTTGAGCCTATGTTTACTCTCAAATCAACCTAGCCCCTCCCTCGCATGCTCATCAACTGTCCCCTGATTCTCCTGCCACCCCCCTACACGATCAGCGATATATAGTGGTCAGTTGACCAACCAGCCGGCACATCTTTGAGATGTGGGAGAAAACTGGAGCACACAGGGGGAACCCATGCAGTCTCGGGGAGAATGTGCAAACTGCAGTCAGACAATGTTCTAGAACTCAGTGGACTGAAGGGCCTTCTTACATGCTGTATGGGTCTGTGACACATGGATGGTCAGCACGGACTTTGAGATTTCATGCTGTACCACTCTATGATGCATGGATGGGTGACATGGACTTAAAGGTCCGACGTGCCTGTTTCCGTGTTGTACATCTCCATGAAACATGGAGCGCACACTAGCTACAGTTTCCCTGCAGTTGCTTAACGAGGACAAAGGATGAGTATTTGTTGACATACTGTTTGTTAATTAATTCAGTTTATCAAATATTTGTTATTGTTCGATAGTGTTTAGGTTTTCATTTCTTTCAAAAATAAATAGTTTTACAGTATTCTTAATTGCCATTTTTTTTTAGTTTTTTTTAAAAACATTCTTGAGGTTGTCACGCTGCGTGTAATGGAACAGAGATGGTCATGTTTTCCAGAGCCCGGACAGCTTTGGGTCAATGCTGGAGTTGTCGTGGAAGGGAACAAAAACCATCGACCTGGGCAGTGGACATCAACGCAAATTCCTTCAGGATGGTGATGAGGTTATCATGACTGGTGAGCTCAAAGAGAAACTGGCATTGGGTCTCATCCTTGTCCTAAATCGGCCTTACAGGGACAAGTCGTGCAGGGCTGTGAATCCAGGCTGGTTTGCATCAAGTGTAAAGCAAACCTGGGCCCACATCTGCTGAAGCTGTTGGTCAGTGTGTCCTCAGTTCTCCAGCTCCCCTGCCCCTCAGCCCTGGTATATGTACATGACACATAAAGCTCTGTGTGGGAGTCAGAGAATCATATAATAGGGAAACGGGCCCTTTGGCCCAACTCGTCCATGCCGACCAAGATGCCCAACTAAGCTAGTCCCACTCAGTCCATATCCCTCTAAAACTTTCCTTTCCATGCACCTGTCCAAGTGTCTTTTAAAATGTTTTCCTTATACGTGCCTCAACCAGCTCCTCTGGCAGTTCATTCCACATACCCACCACCCTCTGAGTGAAAAAGCTGCCCCTCACGTTCCGATTACATTTTTCCCCTTTCACCCACACCCATGTCCTCTCGTTCTTGATTCCCCGACCTGGGTAAAAGACTCTGCACTTGTCCTGTTAACTCTCCTCAATTAAGTGCCTCAAATCCATTACAATTGACCCTGATGGATCCAACCTCGATTCATCCACCAGAGTTGAGGATTAGACCACAAGACTGACATTAGGTGGTCTGATCATCTCAGCTTCCTCCTGAAATGACTGTGTCACTTAAGCCTATCTGCAGCCAAATCAATGCATTTCAAGAAACAGCTGAGAGCACTGGTAAGTGAAGCTTCAAGGCTCAGACAGAGTCCCAATTGAAGGATTGAAGAAATCCCTGTGTTTCCAGCCACATCCTGCCAAGCCATCAGCAACAAAGTATACCATGTCTGTGCTGTCTACAAAGAATAGGGCGAATGCAATATGTCCACTTGCACAGCCCACAAACTAATGTCAGTCATCAGCAAAGTGACAGAATAGGTTCAAGCAAGCCAGGAATCTGTCAGGGCTGCTCAATTTGGGTTGTCAGGAACACTTGGCTCGTTACTGCTCGAATGCAAACTGGACAGAAACACAGTTCCAGGGGTAAGGTATCAGACATGCCTTCGATGTCAAACTAATTAGTGATGGAATGTGAATAATATTCAGATCTGAGTCGATGAGTGTTTCACACAGATGTCTAATGTCTCATCATCATCAACATCCCTGGGTCACCTTTAGTCAGAAACTATTGGACTGCTATGTCAATACTGCTGCATTGAGGATGGGTCAGAGTTTGGGTATCCTACAGCAAGTGACACACCACCAAACACCTCGAGATCTTTTCATCATCTACAGGACATGTCAGGAATGTGATGGAGCACCCTCCACATGCAGCTCCAAGAAGCTCGACATTATCCAAAATCAGTTCAGTTTAGTTTATTGTCACGTGTACTGAGGTACAGTGAAAAGTTTTTGTTGTGTGCTAACCAGTCAGCGGAAAGACAATACATCGTTAGTTGATTACAATCGAGCCGTCTACAGTGTATAGATACATGATAAGGAAATAATGTTAGTGCTAGGTAAGCTTGTACTCGCTAGAATTTAGAAGATTGAGGGGGGATCTTATAGAAACTTACAAAATTCTTAAGGGGTTGGACAGGCTAGATGCAGGAAGATTGTTCCCGATGTTGGGGAAGTCCAGAACAAGGGATCACAGTTTAAGGATAAGGGGGAAATCTTTTAGGACGGAGATGAGAGAAACATTTTTCACACAGAGAGTGGTGAATCTCTGGAATTCTCTGCCACAGAAGGTAGTTGAGGCCAGTTCATTGGCTATATTTAAGAGGGAGTTAGATATGGCCCTTGTGGCTAAAGGGATCAGGGGGTATGGAGAGAAGGCAGGTACAGGATACTGAGTTGGATGATCATATTGAATGGCAGTGCAGTCTCGAAGGGCCGAATGGCCTACTCCTGCACCTATTTTCTATGTTACCTATCTATACAATGTAAATGGCTCGATTGTAATCATGTATTGTCTTTCCACTGACTACTAATTTTGAATCATTTTGTAATAAACACTACAACTAATGAAGAAAATAAAGGACTTCAATCTGTGTGGGGTCATATGCATGGAAACGGGTCTTTTGGCCCACCCACCAAGTCCGTGCCAACCATTAATCACTCATTTACACAAATGTCACTTTATTCTTGCCACATTCCCATCAGCTCCCCTCTAGATTCAACCACTCACCTATGCTCCAGGGGAAATTTATGGTGGCCAATTAGCCTATCAAATTGCACGTCTTTGGGATGTGGTCGAAACCCCATGGAGAACGTGCAAACTTCACACGGACAGCAGTGGCGATCAGGAGCACTAGGGAGAAGGTTTAAGCTCCACATGGAAAACACTAGTTGCCGGAGTTGGAGGCAGCAGCTCGACAGCCCTGGCACACCGTCTACTTTTGATAGTCAGTTGACAACATGAAGCAAGCAAAAGCTGTGAGTGAGTGAGTGAAACCCTTGCCTGTGCAGGAGTGGATCATCCCTGGTGTTGTGGTAGTGCTCTCTCTGCCATGATGGGTTCTTTATATCTAGCTGAGATTTGGGCTAGCTCCACATTTGTTCAATCAGAAGATATATTAAAGGTACCGTCTGGACTCAGTGCTGATGTCTGAGGGAGAGATGCAAAGGGAGAGATCGCGACCCAGCCACGGGTGGGCAGAGTAGTGAGGAAACAAGGGACAAACCATCACACAGCAAAGTGCATTCACTGTATAAATCAGCCCCGTCACAAACCATTGGGGAGGTACGTGGATAGGATGGGTTTAGAGGGACATTGGCCTAATGGAGACATGGGGTATGTTGGTTGGCATGGGCAAGTAGGGTTGAATGTCCTGTTTCCATGCTGTATGACTATCAATCTATAACTATAATCGGTCTGAAGAAGGGTCTCGATCCGAAACGTCACCCATTCCTTCCCTCCAGGGATGCTGCCTGTCCCACTGAGTTACTCCAGCATTTTGTGTCTATCTTCACTAGAATCGGAGGGTTGGTCCATCTGGCATTAAGCACACATAATGCATTTAAAAGCAATGTTAATGTAAGTTTAAAAAAAAACAAAAAAACTGCTGGAGGAACTCAGCAGGTCAGGCAGCATCTGTGGAAACAAAGGGATAACTCTGACCGTCTCAGTTTCTCCAGCACTTACTGTGGTACTTTACTCCAGATTGCAACATCTGCAGTCGCTTGTGTCTCCAATGTTAATGCGATGTTACTTTTATTTTTAGGTTTTTGCCAGGGCAATGGTTACCGAATAGGTTTTGGTGAATGTGCGGGGAAAGTTCTTCCAGCATTTCAGAAGTAATGTGCTGAGCAAGCTGTGACTGGAGAGTGATGGATGGAGCTCTGCCCTTCCTGCGGCCATGACTGGGTAGAGCTAGTGTTAACTGAGTGACCCTTCAGTCCACATCTACACCATTTTATGCACAGCTCATCTCATGATTCAACACTGGAATTGTCATTGCCTTTATATATCTTAATTACCGCATCGTGGGAAAGGAATAATTTTTCGTTGAGTTTTGAGCAAAACGTTTGTAGAATGTTTGTGAATGAACTGAAATGAAATGATGGGACATTAATAAAAAATTGTAATTGTAAGGTCGTTCACCTGCTCCTGTGGTTGGATCTTGTGCAGGTGTACATAAGAGAACATTCTTGCATTTATATATTCCCTTTCATGATCCATCCACGTGAGGCTCAAAAGTAATCCTAGCCTCCAAAATATTTTAGTAGGAGTTGTACTTGAGAAACGTCATCTGATTTGGCCACATAATCCTGCAAACAGCAGCTAATCTGTCTCAGTGATGTGAGCTGAGGACACAGACAATTGCTTCTATTCCTAGAGAGAATGATATACCATCCAGTACTATAACTCTAAGACATTGTGGTGATAGCTTTAATTGCATTATTCCAATGCCTTGGGATGGCTGCTACTCGTGGGTCTGGCATATTGTAAGTGTATTGAAAGGTCAGGATCACTGGTGCCCTGAAGACTATGAAATATGTGTCTGGTCTGAGGGTCTTGATCTTCCCTCAATCCACCAACGACGATCATGAAAGTTATGATCGATGTCTATCTTCACAGGGAAGTGGCTCCTGAGAGATGGGAAATGGTCCACTTTTGGCACGGTTTTGTTGTCAGAGAGCAGTATGATACAATAGAAGCAGTCCTTACAAATGTTGTGCGTAAATGGTGCAAACAAAAGCGCTTTATATTTATTTTTAGTAATTAAACTAATTGATCCAGGGTCAGAAGGCTAATGAATTACAGAGACATAGTTCCAGTCAATGGAAATTGCATTGAACAAGTAGCAATCTTCACAACCCAAATCATCTGTCGCAACAATTCATCTGAGCTCCACAGGGACTGCCTCCTTAAATACAAGCACAAATGTAATCATTTTCCTCCATTATATCTTATCAAGTTCCCGTTGTCCTTTAATGTAAATATAGATCATTAGATGGTATGTGGCATGTATCTTCATCCATTGCTTTAATGAAAGGAAAACATAATTATTTATTAACGAGTGTGGATGATTGCCAGAATTAAACCTAATTGATAACCACTTAAGTATTCAGCTCTCTGTGCCATTCAGTCTGGAGCCTCATGTAGCAATTTGTCTCCTTTCACAAACTAACATTTCTCTGGCACAGTTCCACTCCATAAGGTTAATTTTCAGTCCAGAGAACCTCAGAACCCAGCTCAGCTGAATTTTTTTTCTGTAGAGATTTAACATCCTGATATTTGTTCAATGCAATTTCCATGCAATGCAGGAGTAGATCACCCGAACCTCTTGGCTGATTTATGCTGGCTCCTCAATGAATGCAGGGGATTATGAGCAGAGTGAATGAAGGTTCAGATTACATCCTATTCTGAGGTGAGTTGAGTTTGGTTTCTTGTTGCCTGTACCGAGGTACAGCGAAAAGCTTTTGTTGCGTACCGACCAGTCAGCGGAAAGACAATACATGATTACAATCAAGCCGTCCACAGTGTACAGATACATGATAAAGGGAATAACGTGAATAATGTTTAGCAAATAATGAATTAGCATTAACATAATGCGAATAATCTCTAGCAAAATTCAAACAGACAAAGTTTCAAGCAGAACTTAGATTGTTGAAAAATCCAAAGTGGAAATTCTACCCCAACGTTTAGAATGAAATAAACACCCTTTGGCGCAATATTCTGCCTAATCATTGAAAGACCTTTTTGATTCATCATTACTAAGGGGCATTAATACACAAAGACAATATGGTAATCACGTTTACGGTGATAAATGAAGATTATATGCACAATATGTTGCACTAATGTAAAATGATACTCATCGGGATAGTCAACTAAAGCCTGCTGAATATCACTTTACATCACTGCTCGATATAGTGTATATAGTCTCTGAGAAACAAAAATGCTACTTACTTTGAGGTATGCAAGCATTTTATATCCAAACACAACAGGGAACAGCCGTCACACTCCATTGGCATTGTTGGATGTGTGGGGGAAACACTCAGTATGTTTGAGCTGCTATTATTTAATGAGTGAGTCAGACTGAAAGTTTTAAAAATTGCCTTTATTAAGCATATTGGAGTCAGGAGGACATTGAGACCCACAGTGCATGGCTGATTGTTCTTATACACACAACTTACGTCTAACTAGGAATCGTGTGATGTGGTCCAGGGTGCAAATAATGATTTGATTAAACCTTAGCCCTGGAAAACCAGTGTGTGTTATTCATGAAGGGATTGTTCAATCATTCATTTGCTGAGGCTTACTGTCATAAAACAGGAAGCAATTCTTTTGAAGAAAAGTTACATGTGTGCATATAATGTCAGCAAGGTTACAAGTCGGGAAAGCACCAATGTTTGTAAACATTTTTCATTAACAAATTTGGATTCTCAATACACTCCCTCTTCTTAGGCCCCCTCCAGTCATAGCTGACCATGGGTGTCTCCAGGGTGCTATTCCCTATATGGAGGACGCCTGTGTGTGACTTTGTTTAATGTGGGGAGACTGGTGCACAGATTGCCAATCCACGGTTCTTGACAGATCTGGGTCAGGATCCAGTGGCATGGAGTCCAAGACGACCGGAGACCCTTTTCTGCTGCAGCATTCATTAGCCTTCCCAGCTATTGTGACGCTCCACTAAGGTCAGCCATCGTCCTCCGCCTGTCCCACCATTGAGGTCTTGGCTGGATTGCTCTTTGTCAGAGACCTCTCCCCTCGACCTTACCGCCATGGGTGGTCCTTCCAGGAGCATAGTTCCAGACGGCATCGCTCTCAGGATCTCAGGTCCGCACAAGCTTCTCCACCACGACAAGGTGACATTCCACACTCCCTCACCTTACCTGAATCAAGGTAAGCACAATTGCTACAAAGCATTCCAAACTAACGTCTTTACTAGCTAGATATTGCTTATAGAAAAAAAATAAGAATCTTGTACCATAGAATTTAGCAGGCATAGGCCAAAACTTCATTATGTTATTTTGATATTCAATAGCAGATAATTGACGTGTTTATCCTATGCTACCCTAAGACAACAGACGATGTGTGCCAGATAAACAGTACGGTTCTATTGATTCAGTGCATTGTACAATATTAACACAACGGTCATTTGAGACAAACACAATAGTTTAGTGAGGCACTTATTCACATGCAATTTTCAGTAAACACTTCCACAGAATTCTAATATTAGGCTTGGTAATTGTGATTGCTTGAGTTCTCTCCAATGGATCCCACTTCGCAGGGTTCCTTCCTGGCTGCACGTGGCTTCTCTCAGCTCCCACATCATGATCAATCATCTAGATGCTGCTCCTCCCAAGTGGATGTAGGGATGGCACTGTACGGGTCCATTATCACCTTAGCACATCGAACAATCATTACAATTAGGAAGAGGCACAGGAAGACAAAGCAAGCCAACGTCAATCCTTTGTCCACATCGACGTAAACTGGTTCAGGGGTGGCATTCTCCATTGCTTTGGACATCTTTCATCAGGTCGGCTAGTCACTGCTCCCATCCTGAAATTCCTACAGATATAACGGAGGTAGACATGAAGATTTAAGAGCAAGATTATAAAACGAAAAATAATTGTATTTCTAGAAGCACTAACTCATCATCTTCCCAAAAGCTTTACTTTCGGTGAAATGTTTCTGAAACCTGCACACTATCATTATATAGGTAATTTGTCAGCAACGATCCACAACCAGTGATGCGAAAAATGCCCAAGTAATGTGTGAGTTTCTTGGAGGAATATATGTAGTCCATGTAGGCAAAAGCACTGCAGTATTTGGAATGCTACCATCTAAATCTCCTAACTTCACTTTACTTTAACTCTCCCAACCTCTATCCTCAAACTTTAGATACATTTTCTACGAAGAAAACTTTCTACTCATCTAATAATTCATGTTCCTCATAATTTAGCATAGCTCTATCAGGATGTCCTGCAGCTTCCCCCACTGTAAGGAGAACAAAAACAGCCTACCCAGACTCGCTTCACAACTGAAAAATTCTATCCCAAGTAACATCCTGGTGTGCTACTCTCCAGTGTTTTTCCATGTTAGACCCAGGGTAATTGTTGGGGCAGTGGAAGCTCTGGACAATGAGTGGTGCATTGTCTAGGATGAGTTTAAGGTCAAGGCCAGGATAGACCTACACTTCCTGGTGGGCTCAATGTTCCCACTCTTGCTCCTCAAGGTTGCTCTGAGGGAAGACGTTATAACATATTTACACAAGCCTCTCTGGTCTTCAGAACTCGTGGCACTTGCCCACTTTCTGAGAACTCTGATAATTCATGCACTTTAGCCTAAATGTTCCATCATCTGAGTTCCTAAGATGGAGAACAGCCATCCTCTGTTTTAGTTCAAGATTTAGTTTGCTCCACTCACTCACTAGCAATGGTGTTTGTACATGCAATAGGCAAAGGGTAATGATCACTTAAATGCAGGAAGACATGGAAGTCTATACTCAATACAAAAGAAATGATATAAATGGCAACATAAATGGAATGAGAAAAGTATATACCTGCAGAAATGTCCATCAAGATTGACTTCTACCATCCTGGTAGTTCCATGCTATAATAAGAATGATGTTATTGACTAATCATATAATGAATCCCTCCATAATAGTCTGCAACAGAACCATTGGGAGGGATGCCCCACTGGTCTGATACCATCTGCTCCTGCAAATTATACCTCGTGTCAAGTCTCACATTTTTCCATTTATCGTACAATGATCATTATTTTCTGGAAACAAAAGATTGAACGTGTTTATGAATGAATCAATAACAGCTGCTTCTTCCATCTCTCCAGGGAGCTATTTCCATAGGAGGATCACTGTCTCACTAAAAATATTTCCTGGATTTAGGTTTGAATTTATCCCCTCCAGCAGTGTGAATGCACTGGATAAATGCTGCTTGTTTCTCAAGGTCAACACTATCTTGCCACTTACAGCAAACATATCATCACACCCTTGTACTCTCTAGTTCAATTTATATAATACTAGACTAAGTCACACGGGAGGCCTGGTCCTCCAACACAACCCGTTCCCCAATGCAATATTCCACCACTCACCCGTTCCCCCAACGCAACCCGTTCCCCCAACGCTATATTCCACCACTCATATCCCCCTCCCATCAAATCCACCCCTCCCTGCCCCCCTGCACTCCACCACCCCTCTACCCCACTCCCTCCTCTCTTTCCACCCTCCATTCGGCCCTTCAAGCCAGCACCACCATTCACTGTGATCATGGCTGATCGTCCCCTATCAATAACCCGTGCCTTCCTTCTCCCCATATCCCTTGACTCCACTAGCCCCTAGAGCTCTATCAGCTGCAGAAAGGCCGTTGAAGTAAAGGCCTGAGCTTATCAGAAACAAACTGCCCCAACGGGAAGCATTATCACAAATATTGAAAAGCACAGAAAGGCATTAATGTATTTAATCACTTCTTTATACATTTCTTCTTCTATTGTGGTGTAAATGTCTCCCGAGTTCTAATTTCACAGATCAGTCAAGAAACTCCCTGGCAGTCATATTGACATTTTAAATACTTGTCCCACACAGACACCTCGTCCCAAAGCCTGGTGCTGAGGCTTGACCTTCAGCGCAGGAACAAAAAGCTCTACATCAAACAGTGCGCGCACACACACACACACGTACACACATGGTGCCTGATGATCTCAATCACAGATAAAACAATAAGGTTTCAGTGCCAGCATTTCCCCAGTTGTGTCAATGTGTCCATCTACAGAGGGCCAAGGTGTGTATTCATTTGGAAGGCAGACAAAATCAATCAACAATCTGTACTTCTGTAATCTTTTCCACTTCCAAACAGAAAGCTCTAAGAGATGTGTTCAAACGGGTCTGTGCTGGAGATAACTTTATAATTACATTTATTTTCAGCACTGTATGTCTGGGGAAAAAAAGTTTTTGGAATACTATTCAAGCATTCTTCAGAGTACATTCTATTGTTATCTCAAATCTATTCAATTAATAGAATCTGGTTCTATAGACAGACACATGGTGATTGTATTTTAGAGACAGCAGGCTACACTGCTCAGTGTAATGGATCAAAATTTACATCCCTTTTTAGCTGAATACTGCTGATTTGATTTCATCCATGACGTTAAACCAATTTCAACCCAACAAAAGGATTTATCTCCTTTTCCAAGTACATTAAAACAGCATTTATAATCGGGTCATAAAGTGCTGGAGTAACTCAGCAGGTTCGGCAGCATCTCTGGAGAAAATGGATAGGTGACATTTTGGGTCTGGCTCCTCCTTCTCCTTATCATACTCCAGCCCTTTGCGGGGTATGATAAAGGGTCTTGACCTGAAACTTCACCTATCCACGTTCCCCAGGGATGCTGCCTGGCCTGCTGAGTTACTCCAGCACTTTGTCTTTTTTTTTTGTAAACCAGCATCTGCAGTTCCTTGTT
This sequence comes from Leucoraja erinaceus, assembly GCF_028641065.1. Lineage (NCBI taxonomy): Eukaryota > Metazoa > Chordata > Chondrichthyes > Rajiformes > Rajidae > Leucoraja > Leucoraja erinaceus. The sequence goes on from NC_073409.1 coordinate 8,118,289, forward strand.
TCTACATATATAATCTGGTAATATGGGCAATAAATGCTGGAAATGACCAGCAGGCCGGGCACCGTATTCGGAGACGAAAAGCAGAGTTAATGATTTCAAGTGCAGAGAGGAAGCCATACTGACTGGATACATCATGTTCTGGTTCTATAACACAAACACATAAGAACAAAGGAGACTGCAGAAAGTGGTGGACACGGCCCAGTCTATTGTGGGGGTTGACCTCCCCCTCCCCCTCCATAACACCTGTGTATTTATTAATCATACATCCTACATTTTCATCTAAATCATTAATGTATATAACACTCTAAGTACACTAAGTTGCAGGCTTCCATTCACAAATAAACCCCCCTTGCTTCCATTGATAATTATGCCTCCGATTATGAATCCAAAATTGCCAACTTGTCCTACATCCCATGAGACCTTAACTTTGTCACTGTCTAATTCTATTTCTCAAAGTGCTCCCTTAATGTGAAGTATTGGTTAGAAGGTTCAACTGCCAAACCTACCTGTTCAACTGCTAAATCTGATCTCTTCAACTCTGGCTTCCGTCCAAGTAAAAATGAATTGGAAATTGGCTGTCTGCATAAATCATGCATGAATATCTCGTTCGAGGTTTATTTGCAGTCTTTGCACAGCTGTCAGAGAAAGGTCACATGAAACGAAGGCACAAGAGATAAAGATACTGCAGTGGTTGAGTTTTCGGGCAACAAAATAGAATTGCTCGCTATGTTGATGGTCATTCCTTTAGCAGGCATGATTAAGATTGATGTCGGGGTGTTGGGGCAGAATATAAGTTGGCGTCCCACACAAATGTGATCTTACAGGGTGATGTTTGGAACTAGAAGTATTCAATTGCAATGTACTTCAGCAAAAGGAGCATGTTTGAAAAACAACTTCATAGTGAAAAGATAATTCTCACGCGGGTTAGACCCACTCACAATCTCGGCTGACTAGGATGCTTAAGTGGGATAACATGGAGCTAGTGTGAACAGGTGATTGATGGTCGAAATGTATTTGGTGGGCTGAAGGACCTGTTTCCATGCTGTGTCTTTCTATCAATCAAAACCATATGAAAACCTTGTGGTTACATTGCTCCTACAATTTCTATTTTGCAAAGAGAGAATTGCTTTGCTTAGAATGATAAATGACACTATTGAACTATAGATTGTGGCAAAAAGTAATTGGAATGAGGTTCGGACATATTGCAAGAAGTCAAATTTCTTAGGAAATGTTTAGTCGGGTACATAGGTGACGTTGACACATTTACCTGACCATTTTAGACCAATCATTGGTTCATTTACTTGAGTAGTAGATAAGTTACAACATCATTTCAATCGAGCTCCATTGGGAACCATAACCAGTGGATCCTACAGGATCCTCTCTTCACATTGTGTTTTTGATTTTTTGTTTTTGGACTGAATTCTGTTTTTAATTTGTGTTTCTGTGATGTCTTTATTATTTATTTTATTCTGATTATATGTTTTATTATTCCTGTTAATCTCTGTAAGGTGTCCTTGAGATTTCTGAATTTATTATTATTATTAGTGATATTATGGTGCTCCTGAGAGCTGTTGCAGTATTATGATGGGTTTCAGGATTGCACAGATTGAGATATGATTGTGTGTCAGTTAATGGATAAGTATATCAAGATCAAGTTACTTAACACACACAACTTAATGTTCAAACAGGCATGCAAGTTTGCAATATTGATAGACAAATCATCTAAAATGTGAAGAATTTAGATGAGGACCAAGTGTTAGTGTGGACATGAAATGACAACTGAATCTGCTTATCATTGTGACCATGCATTCATTTATCCCTCAACAACTGTGTTAACTAATTACAGTTTTGAAATAAATTCCTCATTCAGCCACAAACACAGCCACTGTTTGTTAAATTTAATTCACACTCAAGAAAGCACGAATCTTTGCGCAATTTTAAACAAAAGGTACAAAGTTCTGGAGCAACTCAGCAGGTCAGGCAGCATCCCTGGAGAGCATGGATAGGTGATGTGTTGGGTTGGGACCCTTCTTCACTTGGTTCTGATCCTTCCGTTGTCTTGTTGGAAGACACAAGCAGTTACACTCTGCGTGATCTTCATAAAACGTCTCCCAAGAAACAATAACAAAACATGAATTTGGCTATGATATGACACCAAGAACTTCCCTGCATTAATGTAGCTGATATTTTCCACCCATGGTGGCATTGGGCAGCTCGGTGGCGCATCGGTAGAGTTGCTGCCTTACAGCGTCAGAGACTAGGCTTCAATCCTGACTACGGGTGCGTTCTATACGGAGTTTGTACGTTCTCCCCGTGACCCCGTGGGTTTTCCCCAGATGCTCTGGTTTCTTCCCACACCCCAAAGCGGTGCAGGTTTGTTGCTTAATTAGCTTTGGTAAAAATTGTAACTTGTCCATATTGTGTAGGATAGGGCTAGTATACTGGAGTTGCTGGTCGGTGTGGACTTGGTGGGCCGAAGGGCCTGTAACCGCATTGTATCTCTGAACTAAACTAAAATGGTGCATTCCTTCAGTATATGGTTGTTCTCCATTATCTCTCAATTGTTTATTAATTTGTTTGTTAATTACACTGGAAAATATATATTTTCCATATCCTCTCTAAATCTCCTACAACTTATCTCAACCTTGTGCTTTTTATTTATTGCCAAGTCTGCTAGTTTCTCACCAGCTACACTGTTTGTAACCCTCAGAAGTTTGTAAAGCACAATCAGAACTGGCATAAAGTCAATGGGCCAAATGGCCTAGTTTTGTGTTGCAATAATGAAGCATGGAACTGCTGACCCCATCCAGCGGGGTTCACTGCTAATCTTTACTGTAAGGAAAGGCAAAAAGACTCGGATTTTGTTGCAATTGAACAGAAGTTAATTCGTGGAGCTAATTAGAATCAGCAGCCGTTACAGTCATATTTGTTTGATTGAAAGATACAGCATGGAAACAGGTCCTTTAGCACCCAGTGGAAATCCACGTGGTCACAGGGAAAACAGGCAAACTCCACACAGACAGCATCTAAGGTTGGGATCAAATCCAGGTCTCTGGCTCTGTGAGGCAGCAGCTCTACGAGCCATTTTACTTTGCCATAGTGACCAAAGGCAAATTTCTTCCCACAACTTTAATTGTACTGAAACATTCTAGATCAGCCATTTTGCCAGCTTCATCCCACAGGCAGCTGGTATCCCAGCTGTTGTGCCAGGGCTATAGTGGGCAAAGCTACCCAAGAGAAATTTGCTCTTCGGAGCCCCCACAGGAGCAGATAACACAAAACTGACTCTCTGGAGCTCCCAAGGCGTTTTCTGAAAGCATTAGAGAAATCTTCAGCTAATGCTTTCAGACTAATCAATAGCCCAGCCGATCGCTCTCCTCAAGTGATGCTCTGTGCCAGATTGCAGATTGATGCAGCATTATCTCTTCGCATGAATCATTACTGCCACTGAAACTATATGTTCTAAGCCAAGAATAACACCGTAAATCAGAGCTCTTTGACTTCTTGAGACCTCTCCGTGCTTCATTGGAAAGAAAATAATTTTTAATTCAATATTTTAGTACATTCAGAAGCCATTATTGATTCTTAATCAATTTTTAAAATCCTTTATGTTGATGGACACTGAACTGAAGTGTAAATCAAATAATTTTTTTTTTGTTACCATTAATGCCAGCTTTGGGCTTTTGTACAAGGCAATTCAAGAGCTCTCCCGAGTTTAAAAAAAAAAATCAAACTCGTGGTAAGCACGTAGAATGAACGTAGTGGGTACATCGGAGCTCGGGGACGTCTCTTAGCGGTTCGTAACGCTAACGGCAGATACTTGGGAAACGCGGTAAGCTCGGGATATCATTATCTGGAGGGCAAGAGTTTAAGGTAAGGGGTTAGAGTGAGGATCTGAGGAAGATTTTTTTTTTTTAATGATTTGAAAACTGGAGCCATGGCCTGATGTGGAGATGGAAGCTGCACTCTCACAACATCCCAGCCAATATCCTGGTGAATCTTCTCTGCACCCTCACCAGTGCAATCGCATCTTTCCTATAGCGTGGGGAGCAGAACTGCACAATGCTTCAGCTGTGGTCTAACTAATGTCATATACTTATACCATATTTCCCCTGCTCTTATACTTTTATGCCTCTGCCAATGAAGGGACATATCCTGTACAGCCGGATTATCATTTTGTCTGACACCTTCAGGGAACCTTGGAGTTGTACACCAAGCTCCCTCTATTCCTCAATGCTACCAGTATTTGAGTCCTATTCTCATTAGCTCTCCCAAATGCATCACCTCATACTTATCAGGATTAAATTCCATCTGCCATTATTCTGTCATATTGCCAACTGACCAATATTATCCTGTAGTCTAAGACTACCTTCCTCTCTATTAACAGCAGCGCCAATGTTGTGTCATCTATGAACTTACTATTACATCTCCTAAATATCCAAATCGTTCATGAATACATCCAATGATGAGGGTTCCAAAATGGAACCCTCTGGTACCAATGGTCACAGGTTTCAATCTCCAGCAACACTCTACCTTCACCTTCTATTACCAGGCCAGTTTTGGTGCTAAATTGTCCACTTGTCTTAACTCCCATTTGCTCTAAACCTTTTGTACCAGTTTCCCATGTGTCGCTAAAGGGCCTGTCCGACTTGGCCGTCATTTGCGCGCCATTAACGCGACCTGGTAGCGCGGGGACGGGCGCATGGAGTGGTTTGGAGGAGTGTGGAGTAGTGTGGAGGAGTGTGCACTTCGTCCTGCACGAAATCTTCGCACGCCACCGGCCTGTCGCGTAACTGACGGCCAAAGTGGGACAGGCCCAAGACCCTGGCGTGGCGCAATGTTTCACCTGCAACAGAAGCAGGCAAACGATCGCCGAGCTCGGCCTGGGGCTCATGGCCGTTGCGGATCCGGATCCGCCCCCACTCCTACGCCCAGAGCGGGGCCAAGACGATTGGAGATAGACACAAAATGCCGGAGTAACTCAGCGGGACCGGCAGCATCTCTGGAGAGAAGCAATAAGTGACGTTTCGGGTCGGGACCCATCTTCAGACTGAAGAAGAGTCTCGACCCGAAACATCATCCATTCCTTCTCTCCAGAGATGCTGCCGGTCCCGCTGAGTTACTCCTGCATTTTGTGTCTATCTTCAAATAACGTCACGCGCTCCAGACGGCTGTGCAGACTTATGATGATGTGTGCGACCATCGCACATCAGTCACTACCGACCTGTCACGTAAATGACGGCCAAGTGGGACAAGCCATTTATTCTCCAGTATCTGAGCCCAAATAGCATCAAATACTCAGCAGCATCCACAGGTAATGAGGGTGGCGAAAGTTAAGCCCCAACAATAAGCATCGCTCGGCTGCTTCATCACTACACACCCAATACACACTGCGGCAATGTCTCATTACAGCAGCGCTCTGCTGCTCAGATCCGACGTACCTGGTGAACAATCAGCAGAATAAAAGTTCACTTAATTACAGTTAGTGGAGAGAATCAAGTAATTTAAGTAAAATTGCTCTTTAATGAGGAGCAAGGATTTAATGGAATCACCCGAGCTTGCTGGTGCAGTTAATCCTTTGCAATTGACCGTTTTGTTATTGATTTGTATGGAAGTGATGGGAATCTGTCTACACTGGACAATATATGTCCCCTCTATTCCATCGGTCTCAAGTAGAGTCCCGCCTGCAACATTGACCATCCATTTCTCTTCACAGATGCTGCCCGACCCACTCCAGCACTGTGTTTTACTCAAGGTTTGTAGATTGTCATATAGTGGAGTTGTTCCTGGGACTAGTCGAAAACTATCTATGGGACTCTGGAAATTAAAATGTCTTGTTTATAAGCTTGCACTAATTTTTTAGCTGTCATCTCAACATGGAGGAAGTGGGACTGCGAACACCTTGGGGTTAGAAGGTTGTGACTTTGGGCCCTACCTCAGAGGCCTGGGAACAAAAATCTCAACTCAAGCTTGACTTGAGTCAAGACAGTGCCATCTTTTGGACAAGACATCAAATCAAAGCTTTTTTCTGCTCAACCAAGTGAATATAAAAATATTCCATGAAACTGTTCTGAAGAAGGACAAGCAAGTTATTCCCAGTAACCTGGTTATTATTTACCCCTCAGTCAACACCTCTTTAAACAAAATCTGTACATTGAACCTTGAACTTTTCAGGAACAGTTTCCTCCCCTCAGTCACCACTCTTCTATTCCTCAGGAACAGCTTTATTCCTCTGTCATCAGGCTTGTGAACAATCCTTCCACAAGCTAGAAAACTGGCCGATTCACCTCTACCCCTTTGCTGACATTGGACTTTGTCTCTGGAATCTGCCAATGCTGAGAACTATATGTTGCACTCTGAATCTTTCCCTTTGCTTTGCCTATTGTACTTGAGTTGGTTAATTGTGTTTATGTATAGTATTATCTGATTTGATAACCAGCAAAACAAAGCATTTCACTGTACCTCAGAGTACCTCAGTATACGTGACCATGATAAACCTAAACCTCATGTTTGCAGGACCTGGAGTGCACCCCGCAAGGTACACAAAAGGCACTGTTTAAATGCAAGTATTTTTTTCTTTACAGTTCAATTTCCTCTATTGAACAGAGGATAAGAGCAAGAGGTACATGGGAACACCGGAGCCTTCAAGTCCAACACTATCCTGAATTAGAAATTCAACATTGCAGTTCTTTCTAGATCATTGGTTCCAATAACGACTGCAAAAACACCGTAGGGGCATCTTTGCCTCATGGACCGCAGCAGTTGAAAGGGAAGGCACGTCTCCAACTTCTCAACTGATGGGCCACAATTGCTGGCTTTGCTCATTCAGGCAACAATACGCTTTTGAATTACAGGTGCACATTATGGGGGTTATGGTGTGGAGATTATCATTCCTAATGGTTACAAATCAGAATGACTTCAATTTGATTTCAGTGCCTCAATTTATGATATCAGAACCGTAAATATCAGCTTCCAATGTTGGTGTGGGATTTAAAATTTGTGCAACGAAGCAAAAAAAATAAATCAGAAATGTAATAAAAAAAAATCATGTTGGAAATACTCAGTTAGGCAATAGATCACTGTCCTCCCATCCGAACTGGGAAAAGTTACAGCAAAACAATTTTTATGAAGTAAGAGGACACGAGAAGAAAACCTCTGAAATGGGATAGAATGAAGCAGGAATTATTGAGAAGAGGCCATACAATAAAAAATACTGCAGATGCTCGAATCCTGAAATAAAGGCAGGAAATGCTGGATACACTCAGCAGGCCAGTCAGCATCTGTGGAAAGAAGAACTTTAGTGTTTCGACAGGTAACAAAGAGGGCAGTAAGGAACTACAAAGAGTGGCGCCTGTAAACAGCAATGTTTTGACAAAGTAAGTTTTAGTGCAATCACCACAGATCCAGTCATAAAAATAATCTGCATGAACTTTCAAAATGACTTTCCTTCAAGAACTGCTCAGACATTAAGCAGAGTCCAATGTTCCCAATGGGGTAGAGGCAAATCGGACAGTACTCTAGCTTTTAACACCCTTCACCTCTACAACAAATTCTTCCCATTCATTTGAGTTTTATTGATGATTTGAGATTATAAAATGTCTATCAGGGAGAACTTCCTTAACCAGCTGTTAAACCAAAAATCACTGGAGATATAACTCATGCATTATAACAAACTCAAAGAGTATGTGGTTACTTCTCCCAGGTGGGAAGTAGGGATGTGGGGGAACGTATTAATCCCTTCCAGCGACATGATAGTGGCTCAGAGAGACTGTCTGGGGGTTTAGCTACACTCAGGAAAACTTGTGCGCCAAATAGAAAATCAAGTTGATTAATGAAAAGTACCGACAGCTATTTTCACACGCCCATTTTTGGTCATAAATCTTGTTTGGATTTTACAGCCCAATTCTGCAATTTCAGCCAACACTCACTAAAACCACTGCTGAAATCTTAGCTTACAACGGCAATTTAAAGCCAATCCACATTGATCAAACCAACAATTCACACGTTCTCAAATTCCGATTCTCTTCAAGTTTGTGATATGCCTGGTTGCTAGTTTATAGCTGCAGTTATAATTAGAATGCTGTTGTGGTCCCCAAGAGATTGCAGCCATGGCAACAGCATTAGCATTTTAATGGGAAATTATATTTGACACCCATGACCTGTCATCAGGCAAAGTGTTTCTGAGGCATTCAGTCACATACACACAGAGATCAGAATGGTACTTTAATGACGATTTAGTCAAGTGAAGGCTTTCATGTTTCTAAATTAAGAATCAACATGAGGCGGACGTAATTTAAACTGCAGTAAACTGCATTGTCACTCTGCCCAGCTTTCTGACAGATTACACCATTGGTTTATATTCAGTATTCTTTCGAGGTAGTGACCTAGGTTTCCCTGCATTATAAAAGATCCAAGATGCACACCTGACATTTCAGTCATCCCACCCTTGAGATCTTACTCCCCTGCTTCTGATGAGAATCAGAAGTCACATAGTTAATTAGCAGAACAGTTGGCCCTCCACATGCACTCTGGTGTCAGGTCAGTGTTTATTTCAGCGCCAACTTTGTGGAGGACGGCTTCAGGCATTGTGCCCAATTTGAGAGGCATTTTGCTACATTCACACAATAAAACAGGAGCAGGAGCATCAGTCCCTTCAAGCCTGCCCCACCATTGAATATGATCATGGCTGATCTACGCTAGCCTCAACTCCTCTTCTGTAGCTGGAAACCAGCTCCCACCAAACACATTTTGGCAATTGGTGCTGATACCATTGGAGAGAAGGGTGACACATACTTTATCTAACTGTGCAGGCTGAAAGTTACATAAATTGGTTTCCTACATTACACATGAGATTACACTTGAAACCTGCTTTGTTAAAAAAGACGCAAGTACCTGCAGTTGCTAGTTTACACCAAAAGTCACAAAGTGCTTGAGTAACTCAACGGGTCAGGCAGCATCAGTGGAGAACATGGATAGATGACGTTTTGGGTTGAGACCCTGATTCAGACAGATTGCAATGGGGGAGAAAGCTGGAAGAGAGGTGGAGGTGAGACAAAGCCTGGCAAGTGATAGGTGGATAAATGTGAGGGGTGTGGAGGTGTTGATTGGCAGATATTTCATTTGCCTGCGTTTTTTACTTCCCCCCCCCCCCCCCCCAACCGCCTCCCACCTGTCTTCCAGCTTTCTCCCCACTACTATCAGTCTGAAGAAGGATCCCGATCCGAAACATCACCTATCCATGTTCACCAGAAATGCTGCCTGACCCATTGAGCTATTCCAGCACTCAGTGTCTTTTTTTGTTAAAAAGGAACTTAGGTTTGTCCTGATGTTGTGCAAACACAAATCTTTCAAAAATTACTTTAAATCTCCTAGGCACAAGCATTTGCATGCCTTGAATTTTGCCAGCTCTCTGCAAATTGTCAGATAAGGACGTTACAGATGTATACTGAGGATATTGGATGGATATTTCTGGTTCAGTTTGATCGTGAGCTGTTTGCCTCAGCAGCAATTATTGAATAATTGAGCAGCCGAGCAAATGTAATATTGTGGCCCAAGGTGTACAATCATGTCCTTACATCACAGAGCAAGTGCAGGCATCACTAAAGTCGTTTTCCTGGGTGATTGTTGATATATCCCCTTTCACAATTTACCACAAAGCCCACGTTTTGTGCTCATCCCTTATTATTACACAGCTTAATTTACAGAGAAGTGTCTGGTGTTTCAATTTAGTTTCATTCAGACCAGTCTCGGCATAAATGATTCAACCATCTGATGAAGATTAAAACTGAGAGCAAGAGATTTAAAATTGGTGTAAGCTGCAGATCTGGGGATCCAAGGAGATACAGAGAAAATAAAGTAAATGAGACTGCTTATGATGATTGTTGGATTGTAAATACCAGAAAGAACTGGCTAATTACAAAATCAGAGGTAAGGGTTAGTGGAAACAAAATGAGAGCAGGAGCAGGACATTACACTGGAAGAGATGAGACTCCTCCTAGCAGGCAAAGCAGATCACTTCCAAAAGATGTAGTCTGCATTTATGGAACTATTACAAGCATAAGGTGCAATAGTAATTTAAAAAATAAACGGTACCAGGATCTGGTAACGGGGGGTAAAAAAACACGGTTGGTATATCCTTTTTTGCGGAGTTTTGTGTTATAATAGAGCGATTGTTTCTCCTTTTTTTTCTTTCATTTCTAGGGTCTATTTCCTTTCTTTACTTCCTTCTCTAACTTCTTTTCTAAGGGGCTTTCTTTTCCCAACACTTTCCTGCACCTTCACGACTCTTGCTCACTTTCCTTACTTCTTTTATTTCTACCTTTTTTAAAGCTCGAAAAATGAAGTGGCACAACAAATGTAATAAGATATATGTGATGTGTATTACTGTAACTTACTGTACTTCTAATTAAAAAAAAAAATAATAATAAATAAAAAACTGAGAGCAAGAGATTTAAAATTGGTGTAAGCTGCAGATCTGGGGATCCAAGGAGGTAGAGATAAGAAAGCAAATGAGACTGCTTATGATGATTGTTGGATTGTAAATACCAGAAAGAACTGGCTAATTACAAAATCAGAGGAAAGGGTTAGTGGAAACAAAATGAGAGCAGGAGCAGGATTAGGCATATCTACTTGTTGAGCCTGCTCTTCCACTCAAAACGATCATGGCTGATCCAATCTTGGCTTCAACAACACTTCCCCCCGCCTTCCTCCGTGTACATCTAGTGGCATTGAGTTTTCTAGAATGGAAACATACAATGACTTGGCTCAACAGGTTTTGGGGATAGAGAATCCCAAAGTTCATGGCCCTTAGAGGAGAAATATCTTTCATCTCTGTCTGAAATGAGGGACCCCCTTCTCAGAAACCATGTTGCCTAGTTGTAGATACTGCTGTAAGAGAACTTTCCTGCCTCCCACCTTCCAGTTTGTCTCTGGCTCCCAGAGCCTTATAGATTTCATTGAGGCCATCTCTCATTCTTCTAAAATTATTCCTTTATAAACGCTGTCCATTAAATTTCTTCCAATTTCGACAAAGGATCAAAATCTGAACTGGTTTTCATAGTTTTGTTTTACAGGCTTCTTCTGTTTTTTTTTTTAATTGTGAGCATCCATCATTGGTCTAAGATGTACGAGCATTCACACTGACAGAAGAAATCTCCTCACAATAAACAATTGTAAATTAAAAGTTGGGAGTAATGGTGTGTAAAGCTACATATAGATGAGGAACACAAAAAGCCACAAAGTGCTGGACTAACACATTGGGTCAGGCAGCATCTCTTGAGAACATGGATTAGAGTCGGGTCGCCTCTTCAAACCCAACCCAAAACGTCACCTCTCCTTGTTCTGCAGTTTGATGAATTGATATGCTGTTGAAAAATATATAATTTCACCTTTTAATGTAACAGTGGCACCCAACATCGGTATCAGATTATAATGCATTGTAATCATCAGATCACAACCTCTTAACGAACATATTCTCCCATCCTTATAATATTTATAAAAATTCTTATCCTGCACCCAGTGTGGTGAACCTAGAACCATAGAACATGTTCTCCAGAGATGCTGCCTGGCCGGTTGAATTACTCCAGCACTTTGTCGTTTAAAAAAAAATCCCAACCAGCATCTGCAGTATCCACGTTTAGAAGAGGAAGATAGACAACAATGAATAAGGTATTTCACCGCAGATGATCATCTTTTCAGTTTCATCGCAGAGGTGAGTGTATTTAAATTTATCGCAGACAGAAGAATCAATAATTAAATGAGCATGCAGGGAATTACAAGAATGTTCATGCCGTGGAACACTAACTTCAATAAATAAATTTTTGTACTCTACAGTTGACATGATTTAACCACACAACAATCAAAATGAATTCCTTTCTCTTGCATTCACAATCAAATTTACATTACATCTCTCCTTTGTACTAAATATTGTCTTTGGTACCTGGCTCGCTATTTAATGGGTGTAGTATAACAATTTTTATTAAAAGTTTAAAGATGGGAGAATGTCTACGTTAAGCGGTTGCGATTTGATGATTACAATGCGTTATTATCTGATACCGATTAGGGCGCCACTGTTACATTAAAAGGAGTAATTATTTTTTTTCAAAAGCATATCAATCTAGTAAATGACTAAAAAATGAACAACTGCATCAAACAAAGTGTGTACGGCCCCCAAAAGATTGTCATGCAAGTAATGAATAATTAGTAGCAGATGTCAAGAGGAAAATAAGCACTTACATTATAGTCTTGAACCCAGAGATTAAATCATTAAATCTTTATTCGTCACAGACTATTATTGGTATGAAGTGCTCAAAGAAATCCTGAAGATGCAAAAGACATAATATTAATATGATATTAACTGTTTCTCTCTGTCCTAAATTCCAGCAGTAACAAGCAGAATAGACCAGGAAGAACCCATGGATGTGATGCATTTGGATTTTCACAAAGCTTTTGATGAGGTTCAATATCAGGAATTGGCATGCAAAATTCACATGGGATTGGGGTAAAGTACTGGTAAGGATAGGAATAAATGGGTTGTATTCTGAGTGGCAGGAAGAGACTAGTGGGATATCACATGGATCAATCAGACCCCAGCTATTCATGGTATATGATGATGTTATGGATGAGGGAATTAACTGTAATGTCTACAAGTTTGCAGATCTCACAAAGCTAGGTAGGACCCAGCTACCATGCCTCATGGATTGGCAGAGTGGGCAGATGCTGTATAGTGTGGATAACTGTGAGGTTATCCACTTGGTGGCCAAATCAGGAAGGCAGATTATTATTTGAATGATGGCAGAATGGGAAAGAAGGAGGTGCACAAGACCCAAGTGCTGAAGGGAAGCATGCAAGTGCAGCAGGCGATTAAGAATTAAAATTGTATGTTGAACTTCATGACAGGAGGATTTGTCTAGACTGGAGAATAGAAAAGTCTTGTTGAAACTGCGCAGGGCCGTGGTGATACCACAGCATGAATATTGTTTGCAGTGTTGGTTTCCTTATCTGAGGAAGAATGTTCATGCAGGGAGTGCAACAAAAGTTCATTGGACTCGATCCTGGATGTCAGCACTGACAGTAAGAAGAGAGATTGGGTCAACTAGACTTGTATCAGCGAATGAGAGAAGATCCACGACATTCTACAAAATTCCAACAGGTATCTGATTAGAAGCAGGATTTACATCCTCTATGGAGAGTAAACTAAAACCCAAGGATAGGAGGTAAGCCATTTGGAAAATAATTTTCTTCAAAATCAATAAATATATTCAAAAGACTAGATATTGTTACAGAGTCATATACAACAGGCCCTTTGGCCCACCACATCCATGTTGACCATCAAGTACTCAACTATATGAAACCCATTTATCAGCACTTGATCCGTAGCCTTCCATGCCGTGGCAATTCAAGGACTTGACCAGACATTTTTAAAAAGTTGCAAGAATCTCCACCTCCACCACCCCCTCAGGCAGGGAATTCCAAATTTCAACCAAAAGGTTATTCCTCAGACCCCTCAAACTTACACAAAAACACTACTTTCAGATATCTCTGCTATGGGGAAAACGTTATTGCTATTTGCCCTGCCTATACCCATCAGAATCTTGTATACCGCCATGAGATCCCCTCCGCAGCCTACTCCACTCCAAGAAAACCAAACCAAGCCTATCTGTCTCTCTGAGGTTCTTCTGAAGTCTTACATCCCAGGCAACATCCTGGAGAATTATTTGTGCATCATCTCCTATGGTGTGTTGGGCAGAACTCCTTATCCTAAATGAATGTCCTCCAGTTTTAGATCCCTCTGCTATGGGGCTAGTATCCAACTACCCACACCCTTCATAATTTTGATTCCCCATCAGTCCTCTCTGCTTCAAGAAAAACAAACCTATCCTATCCAGTCTCTTCGTGTAACTGAAACATTCCACCCCAAGCAGCATCTTAGTGGATCTACTTTGCATAATTTCCTGTGCAATTGTATCCTGTATGGACACCAACATATAGATAAACCAGTATTCCCGCTCTATAAAGTCCTACCATGACCTCCCTGCTCTTATACTCGGTATCCCAGTTATTTAAGGCACTCTTCACCTACTTTTCTAACTGTGCTGCCACCTTCAGGACTGCTAGGCATTGTACATTTTAAGGCCCATATGTTCCTTAATAGTCTCTAGGACCATATCATTCATGGTGTAACCCTTGTTAGTCCCCCAAAGAGCATCACCTCACACGTATCATGATTCAATGTCATTTTCCATTGCTTTGCTCATTTTACTAACTGATTAATATCATGTATCTCAAACCTTATCTTCACTATTAATCAATATTGCAATGCTGTGTCCTCATTTACATCCTCACACCTGTTGTGCCTAAAGATCCTATAACCTGGATAAGTTACCAGCCCTGCCCTTCTTTCACCCATGTCGCTGTAATACCAACAACATCATTTTCCCATTGTTGTTCAATATTCTAAGTTCACTTGCCTTACTAATCAGACTCCTTGTGTTAAAATAGATGTAATTTAGCATTCCATTCCCCCAGTGTGCTTTGCGTCTAACGTCATGACATGTCTGATCTGTCTTCAGCAATTAATTATTTTTCCTTCTCTATTTGACTGCACCACTCTGAACTTTACATCTCATCCGTGTCCCACTCACTGCCAAATTAGTTTGAACCCTTCCCATCAGCATTACTAAACCTCCCTCAAGGATGTTGTCCTTATTCTGGCCCAGATGCAACCTGTCCAGCTTGTGAAAGTCCACCTTCTCCTGAACCAGTCACAGTGATCGAGAAATCCAAAGTCCTAAATCGTACACCATGGGAGTAACCAAAAAGAATTACAACCTTAGAACAAAAACAAACAACAGTACAGCACAGGAACAGCCCTTGGGTCCAAACATGATGCCCACATATTGATCTTATCTGCCTGTACGTGCTCCATATTGCCTGTACATGGTACCTTACAGGTTTTGCCCTATCATTTGCTACCTAGCTCCCTAAATTCATGTTAGCGGACTTCATTACTATTTTTAATCTATCTTGCTGTGGATCATATTCTCTGCTGTTTACTCTTGAGGAGGGGAAAACACTGGCTCACTTTAGAAATAAAATTTCCTTTTGAAAAGCAATTAAAGATTCTACTTCAAGCACCATTTCATGAGGGGTATTCTAGACCACAGATGATCATGCAGAAAACTCACATTGCTGATATTTTTTGAAAGTATTTCACTCGTGTGTTCCTGCCAATGGAAACAGGTTCTCCTTCCAATTCTAGGTGAACGAAAGCGACAAAACAAAAATGTGCTTGGTAAAGTTACTGAAGACATTGTACTCAGCCGCCTTTGATGGATTCATGTTGAAGAATGTGAGAACTCCTTGATTAAAAGACTTGTCCTTTACAGGACATAGAATGCTGTGCTGACCGAGCTTTCTGAACAGTAGCAGCACCTCCTGTGTGCACCATAATTGAAGCTGTGGCCGTTTGTCTTCCCACGGATTTGCTTCAGTGCGCTAATAGCTGCTCCTCTCTTGCATGGAGATGGCACCTGCCCATAGTTTATGCCAGCAACTTTACCAACCTGCATCTTTTTTCCACTTTGGTTCACCCAGAAATGGAAGAACTATATCCATTGGCAGATACATTGGTAACCAGGGACACATTGGAATAATTGGATCATCCCTTGGCTGGGAATGGTCCTTCAATTTACTGCCTATCCCAAATGGTATAATTTTCCTTTCACCTCACACTCCATCTTCTTCTTCTTCTTCTTCTTGCATATGGCGTGCACAGCCTAAAGTGGAATAACTTTCTATTTGATCATACTTACTTGTTTGGGAAGTGGTGAATCCTGGAATTCTCTGCCTATCCCAGTTCATTGGCTATAATTAAGAGGGAGTTAGATGTGGCCCTTGTGGCTAAGGGGATCAGGGGGTATGGAGAGAAGGCAGGGATGGGATCCTGAGTTGGATGATCAGCCTTGATCATATTGAATGGCACAGGCTAAAGTTGCCGAAGGACAACTCCTGTTCCTAATTTCTATCTTACTATGTTTCTATGTGCACGGCAGGTTGATTGCATTCGCCGAAACAGGGCGGACCACGTGAAGGTTGCAATCTCCCACCCCCTCACACTCCATATAGAAAGGTTACACTGTCTAGTGTAGAATACTTATTTGTTGATCACATCTTGTTCCAGTTCTTATAACCGTTAATTTTCTCCTTATAATAAAAGCTAATCCTATTCTGAAAAATTGGAATTAAAAGTATTCATAGTCATACAGCACTGTCCCGACCGAGTCTGCACCAAGCATCAAGTACCCACCTACAGTATTCCCACAATCCCATCCAATCCCTTCAGATATTGACATTCACCGACACACGAGCAACATTTTACAGTGGCTAATAAATCTATTGACCTGCTAGTCTTTGGGATATAGGAGGAAACCAGAGTGCCTGGTGGAAACTCACAGAGGGGGAACATGCAAACTACACACAGACATCTGCAGAAGTCAGGATCAAACATGGGTTGCTGGCACTGTAAGGCACCGGCTACATTAGCTACACAACTGTGTTGGTCCAGTTCAACATTATCGCTCTTATACCAAAACAACATAACCTTCTCAAATTGTTAAAAAATATATAAGATTTGGGAACAGCATCTTACAAAGCTGTCAGCACTGGTTCAATGCTCAGGTTGAAAGTTCAAATCTCACTGTGAAGTCTTGAGAACATGATCAAGTGTTGTATTATCTGAAGTATTGTATCTTTGGTAAAATATTAGACAGCAGACCTGTTATATATTCCGATTGATGTAAAAGAAACAATGACATGGTTCAAATAAATGTATCTGTTGTCATCGTGAAAGCAGATTAACTGGTAATCTTTTTCATCTATTGTCCTTGAGACATTATTGTGCTCAAATTGGCAAATGCTTTACCTCAGCTATAATAGGAACATTACTTCACAACAGAAACATGTTTGATCATCCTGAGGATATGAAGAGGTTTGATAGAAATACATGTTTGCAGATTTCAGGATCAGATCTAGATGATTTCTTCTTACTTTAGCATTTCAGTGTCAGTGCTCATAAAATATTTCAAGACTTTCTTAGACCATGAGGGGTGACAAATTAAAGCAATTCTCTTATTTTTCTCCTCAAGGGCATGAATCGGACAAATATTAATTTATATATTTTTCTCCTAGTACCAAGCTCCTGTTAGTAGCTCAATGTTAAACAGTAACAATAAACCATATTTATCGACTGTGCTCACAGTTAACTGTACTCCAGTAGATGGCTGCTACTCAAAAACCCTCCAGCTTCAGATACTGGTCTTTCTCCTGACACCCAGACTATTCCCCAAGACTGTAATAGGAGCAGTTAATTCTCAAAAGTTAAAGTCTAAATGTGAGAATTGAGAAATGTTGGAGGTATAAGAAGTCTAAGTACAAATGCAATGAAGGGAGGAAGAAGAGATTCCATAACAAGAGTGATAAAGATAGGCAGTAAAGATAGTAGTGGGTGGATACAGAATATGAGGGTGGTTAAAGCAACGTTTTTACCAATACCTGCTTATTCCCAACATCCACCAAGCTCGCCAATAGAAATGTGAGAACACTGCAATGTTCTGAAATTGTTTTGTTTCAGAACACAATGTTGAGCCTTGAAGGCTGTAACAAACCAAAATGAGAGTAAGCACGTCATTTGCTTCAGTTGAGCAGCACAAGGAAGAGACTGAAAATAGAAAGTGGATTGTAGATGAGATGGATATCACATTAACTAGTGACCATAACGTCAGGGCCACTCTTGTAAACTGTTGGAATATAAATTGAAACCTAACCTATTCAGCAAAGGCCTCCTGAATTCTAATTCCTTGAGAAGGTACTAAGACAGGCGGGGAAGAACCATTCACAAACGCATCTTTGGTGTGCTTCTGATCAGGACAGCATTGGGAATCCAGACCCGAAATGTCACCTAGTCATATTCTCCAGAAATGCTGTCTGACCCGCTGAGTTACTCCAGCATTTTGTGTCTCTCTTTGGTAAACCAGCATGTGCAATTGCTTGTTATTACAATTGGAATATGAAGTGCAAGACAACCACTACAGCCAAGGAGCAGGAGGTTCAGGTACAGAATCCTTTGTCAGGTGGAATGTTGCTTCGTCTGATTTACAGGTGGTCAAGTAGTCTCGTTATTGCTTTCTTCGGGGTTCTTGACACATTAGATTATCTTGATATATGAAAAGATTCTTTGCTCTGTTACCTTAACAAAGTTAACTTTGAGACAAAAAGAGGCAGTATATCCAATTGAGCTATCTGCAATATTCTCCACGGTGCAGCCAGAGGGACATAACCAAGGTTATGTTTCGTGATTGCAAAGTGTAAATATAATTGTGACACAGCAGGCAAGATCAATCACACATAATAGGCTAGATAACTGATTGTAGGGGAAAGCAACGGAGATATGGAAAAAGCGTTAGAAGAAGATGCCCATTTGAAACACAATGCTTGGTACAGACAAGCCGGGCTCAATATCCTTCCTGGGTTATACTGTCTGCGTTACCCCATTTAAGAAACATCCTCATACCAGAAGTATATTAGAGGAAAGGTATTTATTACAACAAAGCAGGACTTTGAGTAGGGTGACGTGTAAAGGAATGAAATAGAAAAGATATAGTTAAAAATATTTAGAAGACATCATATAGAGCTAGTAATTAAATACTGTTGGTAAATTGGAAATGGGAAGCTTCTCAGCTCTCAGATTGTTGGGAACAGGGGACCCAACAGCCCGAGTCTTACACTCCACCCCTCCCCCTCTGGCAGCTCCCGTCTCAAAGAATTGCGGGTTGCTAAAATGTTAAGGTACGGTGAAGTTTTGAGACACTCTCAACGGAAAGCACCACCCTGTCGGTCGAGGCTGGTCTTGTAAAAAAGAGCGCTGGTTCCGACTGGAGATGCCGCCCGTTTCCAGCCCCGTCTCAGCCGGGGTGAATGTTAGGGGGTTAGAACGGGTGGTCTTTGCTCTTTTGTGAGCACCTCAGCCTGTCGGAGCGGGATAAATGCTGAACCTCCAGGCTTGCAATTGTATTGGAAGGCTCAGCCGGAGGGGGGGGGGGGGGGGGGGTCTTTAATTTCGTAAAGCGATCTTGCTAATTCAGCCTCTGTGATATTAGGTTTGTTTCCGGGAAAGCTTTTGTGGTTGAATGGAAAGAGAGGCATGCTTTTCCATCTCAGTAAGATCCAACAGCACGCTACTGAAATCTTCCTTCCTTCAGATTAAGGATGAGCAAGTCCGCAGCTGACATTTTACCTTAAGCAGGGACCGAGACTCTGTCCGCCGATTTCAATTGCAAAATAAACTCCAATCCGTCAGCTCAGAAACTGCCATTTCTATCTCAGACATCTTAATAACATTAAGGGAACGGATTCATCGCCGGGACCATCCTGCTTTGAAACACGTTCGAAGAAGTTACGGAAATGACGGGCGACCAAACTTTGCTTTAGTTGAAACCAAGAAAGCTTCCCTCAATACAAGATGCGTCTGTTTTAGAATATGATGGTGTGTTTTAATCTAGAAGAGGAAACATCCAATTCCTCGCCGGGGTCTCACCTTGTCCAGCTACTTTTTTTCCTAAGGTGGGTGGGAGCTGTGGTGTAAAATCTAGGGTCCCTCGTCCATTTCTTTCCTGAAGTTCAACACATTAATTTACATTCGCCGCTGTGTAATATACTCGTCACTTAACTGGTTGGTAAGAGGTTTCTGTAATGATGAGTAGAATGCTTCAGTGCCCAGCACGCATTTAATCCCACCTACCGTTTGCTCTCTATTTACTACCGTTATATTCTAGGAGGCATCTTAGAAATCCTCCAACACGTTGCACTCTAACCACTGTGTTCAAGAAGGAACTGCAGATGCTGGAAGATCGAAGGTACACAAAATTGCTGGAGAAACTCAGCGGGTGCAGCAGCATCTATGGAGCGAAGGAAATAGGCGACGTTTCGGCACGAAACGTCGCCTATTTCCTTCGCTCCATAGATGCTGCTGCACCCGCTGAGTTTCTCCAGCAATTTTGTGTACCTGCACTCTAACCACTGATGTGTGTTCGGCGAAGGATCTTTGACTGTTGGTATCTCCACCCGCACATGTTGGAATAACCTGCTTAAACTAACGAGAACCTCGGATTTCAATGTTTCAAAATAACTTTACCAGAGAACTCGAGCTCAAAGCTCCAAACTACCAGGACAACTTTAAAACGATATCAGTACATCCCATCCCAGAAATCATTTGATGGAACACAAAAATAACGCCGGCGACGAGTGCTAAATATTAATTCACGTCTAGAATTATATTTACAGATACCGTCTCAATTTAAGAATACAATTAGAAAAATGAACTGACCTATCTCCCTAAAGTTTACGACTGAGAATATTAGACTGTATCTCGTGTGTTGAGAACATGACGATTGCCTCGCCGCCAACAATTTCGCCCAGATTTAAATCGACTCTGCAGAGCTGCTAATCCCGTCAGATGCGGCCCGGCTTGTCTCATCACACTGACTCACTCAACCCCTCCGCCAGCCTAGGCTGGAGCCCCCCCGGCTGCAGTGTGACTGCCACTTACTGCACTGGCTGCTCGGTGCAGTCCACAGCGCCCAGCCCATCCGGCACCACATGCTCCGTCAACCCGGCACTCTGCTCATCTTTCCAGCTCCCGGCCGTGGCTTCAGTGCTCGCCGCCGCTCATGGCTCTCGTCTCTGCTGGGTTAGCACTCGGGGAGGTTGTACAATGAAGCAGTCAAGAGACAGCGCCAGGTCAGGAAAGCTCACCGGCCGTGTCTACATTGCAACAACAGCCCGCGTACCTAGGCTGGTAAACCAGTCAAAAATAGGCGTGTGCTGGTCCGAAAATCTTTGAGTGATGTGCAATTTCCCTGGATGTCCAGATGAATAAAATGATCTTAACCGAAGCCAATATCCAGCGAGCAAGCAGGTTCAACCTGCGCACTGACTTTTTCCCTGTAAGTCTCTAAGTCCTTTGAGTCACTAATGTCATTCTGATTGCCCAGAACAAAAATCCCCCCTGACTGGTCTCAACAATGTACTCCTCTTGCAAGAAAGAGGGCTCGTTTTGCTGCATTAGAGGGCGAGGGCTCATCGACAGCAGAACATGGGTGTTCCAACCTGCGCGTTCAATCAGCTGAACACTGGATGAACTCAGCTGGTCGGGCAACATCTGTTGAGGCGATTCGGCAGGCGGCGTCTCGGGTCGAGACCCTTCTTTAGACTAATCGGGCTGGGGAAGAAAGCTAGAAAAGTAGGGCTGATTAATAAAAAGGAAATGCTGATGCTGGTTTATAACGAAGATAGACACAAAATACTAGAGTAACTCAGTGGGTCAGGCACCATCTCCGGAGAAATCACAGCATCTCCAGAGATGCTGCCTGACCCGCTTTGTTACTCCATCATTTTTGTTGTGCCATTAAATAAATACCGCTCTTAATCCAGAGGCTGCTAAGGTTTTCCTATAACAGCTGAGTACAGAGAATGTTAAGTGGAAAGGCGCCCCAAGAGAGGATAACGCCATGTAGTTTTACCGTTTCCTAAGAAGGTCCGACATAACACACTCTAGTTAAATTGGAGGTACACAAAAAAGCTGGAGAAACTCAGCGGATGCAGGAAAATCGGCGGGTGGTAGCGAAGGAAATAGGCAGCGTTTCGGGTCGAAACCCTTCTTCAGACTAGTTAAATTGGATTTGTTTAAATAAATAAATGGTCCATTTATTTAGAGCATTATAGGGAGGTTGCACGGCAGCCGGGTCACGACCCGTGACCTGTACTATTGCCACACAACGCCAACTGGAGTACACGCGATGAACTGCAGGTAAGTACTTCCATCGTTTCCTGCGTAGCGGGCCCGTTAAAAACACCGAAATGGCCATTTTATGCGCTGTAAATAATTATGGAAATCGGGGAAAGCGCGAGAGACATCTATCCGCTTCCCTATCCGGTAATTCTGAAGTAGGATAAATGTCTCTCACGGTTACCCCAATTTCCATAATTATTTACAGTGCAAAAATTGGCCGTTTCGGCGGTTTTTAACAGATACGAAAGTACGCGTTTTGTGCATTAACAGTATACGCCGTAAGCTGTCATGTACTCCACATGGATTGAGCTGCTCCGTGCGTCATACCCTTTGACCTGATGACCTTTACGTGCAACCCCCCTCTAGAGGCCCGTAATGTAGCGGAAATAATCCCTAATTGTTTTAAAAAAATCCAGATTAGCAGAGTGCTAGAATGAGCCCAACCTTGCAAGAGTAGGAATAGATTGGAGCTACTTGTGCCCTGGGAATGCTGAGCCTTTGAAATGCATTCATGGTTGGAGTGATGGAGGCTGACCATTCCCATCTTACCTTCAACAATGAACTGGGCCTGGTCTTGACCACATCCCTTCATATGCAGACTGGACTAGTTTCAGTAACCTCAAGAGATCCAAAATGAACTTCCCATGGTCCTGTTCCGCTTTCTGGTCCCACTTCCATTTCATTCAAAGGGATGCATTGATGTGAATGTACAGGTTGTCATGTTTTGATGTTCCAGCTATAAAGCCTCCCATTCATCCATTTCTTGGGTTCCTCTCTGTGTTAAAAGAAAAACAGAGCAGTAAAATCAAAGATCTGTTGAATCTGCCATGAAAGTTTGAACTCCTGCAGCCACAAACAAAACAGGCCTTTCAGCCCATCATTTTCAGGACAGCCATCAGGAACCATTCTACACTAGTCCAATTTTACAGCACTCAGCTCAGAGCAATCAACTGCACGGTGTTTGCAGTGCTCATCTAGATGTGAGAATCTCTGCCTCTACCACCTTCCTCAGGCAGCGAGCACCAAATTTCAACCATCATCTGAGTGATAAAAAATCTTCCTCACATCCCCTCTAAACTTCCAGCCACCTACCCTAAACCTATGCCCTCTGGTCATAGACAACTTTACTGAAGGGAATCATCTCCTCCCATCCACACTATGCCACTCTTAATTTTGTACATCTCCAATGGGTATCCCTTCAGCCTCCTGCACTCAGAGAAAACAAACCCAGCCTGTCCAGTGTTTCATTCGAACATAAACTCTTTATCCCAGACACCATTTCTTCTTTAATGTTACAGCTCCTTTCATTTTAAACATGATTCCATCGCTGCCATGACCTTCTATTCTCTTTCTGATACTGATGCAAAGTAATTATTTAACCATCTGCCATTTCACTTTCACTGCCTGAGCTTTTATCCTGTACTGCACTCTTTTTTCTCTAAGACCATCCTACCCTGTGGAGTATTGTACTGTTACATTTAATTTCCTTGATAATTTTGTTTCACTATTCTTTGGCTTCCTCATTATTTCTTGGTACTCTGATCATGTGACTCATCCTCCCCCCCCCCCCTTTTAATAGGATTTTCATCATTTAGAGGCAGAATTTGCATGTAAATTTCGCTCTGATCTATTCAGTAAATAATATTTGCATGGTTGTTGCACGAACGGGACAATTAAGGTTATCTCTGGGCTAGAGCTTTTTGTATGAAGCAAAGGAGATCAAGTGGAGATTTAATCAAGGTGTCGTCACAGGAAACAGAAAAGTCCTAATTTTTCTTGGTAGAATGTTCAATGACATGGATTGAAGGATTCCCGTCCAATGACGTGGATTGGTTGGAGGATTGTGGGGTGGGGGATGTTTGATTTAATATCTGTTTCACCAGAAATGCAGTGGGGGGCTGGAGTTTTAAGGCTGTAAGGATGGTGAAGGCAGAAACAGACCTTTAAACATGCGGAGAGGAGTGAGTGAAGTGCTATAGCCTGCAAGGTCTGTGATCAAGAACAAGCAAGTGGGAGTAACCAGAATAATAACATTTCTCAGAATGTGCTGCTGATCTGGGGAGTTAACTTAAGTGATGAAGGACAGAGACATTGAGCGAATGTGGCACTGTGCTAATTAAGACAGGAATAGCACTTGTTTTACTGGCCTTTGCCTTCATAATTGAAACACCAATGCTATGGTCAGTGAAATTCTAACCCCTATCATAAAGAGTGAGATTAATCACAAAACAAATTTCATTATTTGAAAGCTGGGGAAAGCGTATATTTTATGTTCTTTTAATTGCAATTCTCAGGCATATTGCAATGATTTATAAATCATTACACAGCGAGGACAGTGAATTGAAACTTCATCTCAATTCATCATGGTTTATCGCTTTCCTATCCTGTGTAAATCATTTCATCCATACAAATTTCCCCTTTTAAAAATTGAAGGCCATTCCTGTGATCTTGTCATCTTTTGTGGCCTAGCTACTGCCATCAACTCAATTAAAGGTAAGACCATTTTGGATCCTTTTATTCCGTTTTTATTCATATCCTCCCATCCTGTGTCACCTCATTTCTTCTATATGTCAACTGCAATTCAGACTCTTACTTTGGCTACTGATCTGCTCAACTCCACCCTTTATTTCTTCCATTCTGGACTGAAACTGAAACTATTCACAGCTCGGCCATTCCCTCTAGGAGGCAGAATTGAACAGATATAACTTAGCAAGTCTCTATCAGTTTTGACAGACATCACAAAACGCTGGGGACCTCTTTTAAGTACAAATCTGATGGGTGTTGCAAGATCACCTCCACCCCAGCTTCTTTTCTGTGATGGAATTGACTTCCTAAAGCCTCCCTCCCTACTTCCCCATTTCCCCCTGAATGTGAGGAACTTCATTGTTATTAAGATTGAAACAGCTTCCTCTTCTTGAGTAGAGGTTAATGAGAAACTGAAGTTCGGACCAGAGCTGAGATGAGTCTTTCAATCAATTTTGGCCCTTGTGGTCTTGGCAAAAAAAAAGTAAAGGAGACAATTTATCTCTGATTGGAGTTTCTAGTATTTTGTCCTTCATCGCAAACGGCATTTTCTTTAACCTACATTGCAATGCTGCCTCCTAATTCACCACCAACCCTCGTCATTCCTTAGGCGTATCTCAGCAAAACGCGTGTAACCAAGAATGTTCAGCTCTGATCATACCTCACTAAATGCCCTCAGTTCACTGCCTTTATTCCCTCAACTCCGTGCATTAAATGATGAACAATTAAATTCTGCCAAAAATAGTTTCTCTTTTTATTTCTCCCAGTCTCCACAGTCTTCCAAAGTTAATCCTCCATATTGCAGGCTCATTTAACAGCATCATACTTTGCATATCTGATTTTGTGTCTCGCCTTCATCCCCTCACTAAGACAGTTTGAGCGCTCCCCACCAGCACAGTAATATAATAATAATAATAAATTTTATTTGCGGGCGTCTTTCAAAGTCTCAAGGACACCTTACAGAAAATTAACAAGAGAGAAAAAACATATAGTCGGAGTAAAATAAATAATAAGGACATCACCAATACACAAATTAAAGACAGAATTCGCTCCAAAGACAAAAAATCAAAAACACAATGTGAAGAGAGAGCAGCGGCAGCTAAAGCGCGCCAGCGTCCACTCTCCCTTCCGACAGCCATCTCGGACACAAACGAACATATTCACATTACACACAAAAAATCATCCCCCCACAATGGATACCACTGTGGGGGAAGGCACAATGTCCAGTCCACATCCCCAGTTCTCCCAAAGTCAAGCCTATTGAGGCCTCCGTTATTGCCTCTACGGAGGCCCGATGTTCCTGGCCGTTCTGGCCGGGTGCTGTTGCCCCGGCGTCGGGAGAGTCCTTTCAGCGGCTGGGCCACATGGACTTTGGAGCAAGTCCAACAGCGATGTAACACATCTTGTTTGTAATTTATCCAGAAGCAATCACAATTGTCTTTGAGATCTACTTTTAAATCAATTTCTTTCTTTGTTGTTATGTAAATTCTTATCTATCCTAACTATCAAATCCATTACTGTAGCTTTCCCATTCAATTTTAACTGAGCCCACGTGGTTCCATGATCTTGACTTTGGCTGTGACCCCTACCCCCCCCCCCGCCCGAGGGGGCCATTGACTTCTTGAGCATTCTGAGGTGATTACTGGTCCAGAACAACAGACAGCCAACCATGTCACCTCTGGCTGCCCGCTCTACCACCCACCAAATGGAGCTCAGGGCCTGGCAGACATTGACGCAAAGGCAACAACCTGGCTGCTCAACACCCGGCTTGAGATCTAACTATTCCTTTGGTTTATGTTTCATTCGCAAGAAGAAGACTGGCCCATTCCCTCTCTCTGCCTGAAAACATAAGCTATGAGGTGACCACTCTCTTGGATGTGCTATCCATGTAACAGATAAATGCATGTGTTGACACCAGCTGCTATCATGAAATTTAGATCTTGATGTCTTCTGAGATCACTCCTACAAAAATGTGACGATCAGAATGTGTCTTCAACAGGAATAATCCAGATCTTTATTGGAAGAAGTTCTGTCAGATCTTTATTTACTGGAAGAAGAATTTAAATTCAACTATCTTTCCAGGTCAGCATTCACATTAGGCCATTTCACTGCTTTATTCATTGTTATCTAAATAATCTACATTCATTTTTCAGTATATACTCTAACAGGGTGTTGTCCAATCTTAATTTGAAAGCATTGTTAAATTCATGGGACTTTAGAAAAATCAAGGCTATTTATAGGTTAAATAATGTGGGGAACTAGGATTTCATCTACTTTGGTAGGAAGAAAAAAATCTTAAATGGTGTGGGACTATTAAACATTAGTGTTAAAAGAGATCAGGGTGTTCTCAGACAAGAAATGCAAAGAGATTGCTTGGTGGTATAGCAAAAAATGAAGAAGGGGAATCGAATGTTGACCTTCATTATGAGAGGGTTGAAGTAACAGTAAGCCAGTATTGCTAAAGTTCTCTGGCAAGAGTATAATTGGACTGCTGTAGACAGTTATAGTTCATGATTGAGAGACAAAGTTAAGGTTCATCAAGTTGATTACTGACATGAGACTGTTATCTTATGATAAAGGATCAAACAATGGTTTGGGCACTCTCAGGAGTTTAGAAGAGTGGAAGGTGACCTCATGGTCAGATTCTGAAAAAGCTTAACAGGAGAAATGGATGGATGTTTCTCTGGATGAAGGCATTGAAGATGGAGATGATGAGGAAATTGATTCCTCAGAGGGCTGTGAGTTTATGGAATTCTCTATCCTTAGAGCTGTGGATGTGGAATTATTAAAGGTATTCAAAGCTGAGGTAAATTTTAGAATGTGGGGGAATTAAATGTTACAGAAATTAACCAGGATAATGGACTTGAGGTCAAAGATTACATCAGCCATGATGTTATTGAATTACATGCAGGGTCGAGCTGTTATATATCTTTCCCTGTTAATGTTTGAAACAGAGCCCAATTAGTGATACACAGAATAAAATTTCTTTAGGAAGCAGCAAAAGGTTAAAAGAACAGCAAATGAGTCAGAACAGCTTTCAAGCATAACACTTAAGAGGAGACTGCTGATATGCACTAAGGCAATTTTTAGACCATGCGTGACCAATATTGATCTTTGCTCAATCATTCATGCCATGAAGTATTTCACTCTAACTACAATGACTTGAGCTAAATGTACTGGCTGAAACTGACACTTTATTAGATTTAATGATTATTAATGAAATAAAAGCAGAATTAATGATCAAAAAATTTTGTTCAGGGATTTTTCATAACCGACGGATTCATTTTTGCTTTGTGTACAGAAACATAACCTGCAAAGTTAGCAGCCTGTAACAAGTGACGTATCACAGGGATCAGTGCTGGGAATACAACCATTTACAATGTATATCGCGAGTAGTTTACAGAGAAATAATCATGGATTAGGCGAATGGACAACAAAATGTGGCACATGGGGCACAATGTGAGAAAATGTAAAGTCATAGAGTACGGTAATAGGCCCTTCAGCTCTTCTTGCCCATGTCGACCAAGATCCCCAATCTACACTAGTCCTAACTGCCCACGTTTAGTTTAGTTTATTGCAACGTGTACCGAGGTACAGTGAAAAGCTTTTAGGTTGCATGCTATCCAGTCAGCGAAAAGACTATACATGATTATAAATGTACACAGTGTACAGATATAGGATGAAGGGAATAACGTTTGGCCCATAGCCCTCTAAAGCTTTCCTATCCATGCACTTGTCCAAATACTTCTTAAATGTTGTAATATACCTGCTCCAATAACTTAGTTTGGCAGCTCATTCCATATACCCACCACCCAAGTGAGGTATCACAGGGATCAGTGCTGGGAATCAATCAATTTAAATTGGACCTTGGTGATGAAGGGTGAACAATTAGATGTTATGGTCCACAGCAATAAGTTCAGGTCAGGTCGGGGGAGGTCCCTCTGCCACGGATACCATGTAATCCTGTGCTACCTGCTCCATGGTCGGATAGTCGGCGACTAATGCCCCTGTCCCACGTAGGAAACCTGAACGGAAACCTCTGGAGACTTTACGCTCCACTCAAGGTTTCCGTGAGGTTCCCGGAGGTTTTTGTCAGTATCGCTACCTGCTTCCACTACCTGCAACCACCTGCAACCTCCGGGAACCGCACGGAAACCTTGGGTGGGGCGCAAAGTCTCCAGAGGTTTTCGTTCAGATTTCCTAAGTGGGACAGGGGCATAAACCGTCTCTCCCAACTGGTTTGCCTGATTGAATTGGTCTATCCCAGGGCATGGAACAATGGTGTGTAGTCAATGGAAGGCACTGACTTTCATCACAGAATGCAGTCTGTACTGAATATCAAGTTAGGACCTGGAAATCCTAACCTGAGATAGACCCCTCTCACTGGCCGTCTGGAGAGACCGTTGACTATAAAGCAAGGCCTCCGGCAGAGTAGCAGTGGTGAGATCACGAATGCTCCCGTCCTCATAGTGGACAGCAGATTTCACCATTGCCTGCAGTCCTTTCCCACAAAGCCTTTGCATTGGCTGCACTAGGCTTCAGTGCATTCCTTAGCATGTATTTATGCAGCATGAAATGTGACAGTCAGCAAAATTCCCATCTTGTTGTACTGAAGGTCAATGTTTTGGACAGACTTTCCAGCTGTACCCAATGTTTGTCTTGGTTTGCATCCCTGCAGACAGGTCAAAGATCAGAAATTGCACTTCCAGATGAAATGGAAAATGGCTCCTCCAGTTTACAAATTACATTGACATAAACATGCTACTTTTAGCTGTGCCTCTGCTAAACCCTGCCATTGTGCTTTTCCACTTTCAGAGTCCTAAGATGTCCACACTGATCAGGTGGCATATTGAAGAGCAACACAACCAAAGTGAAGGTACACATTCAATCTGAAAACAAGGTTGAGAATGTAATTATTTTGCACTTTGTTCACTTCCAGAAAACACGCATTACTTGATTCCTTCAGGAAAAGCATTTCGTTATGAATAATTAATCTGGTAGAAAATTGTCATTTATTGGTAAGTCAACGTTAATGGGGAAGGAAAAGCATGCCTTGTAAAATAAGATGCAAATTGCCTTCGAAATGTTACAAATATAAAAGATGCTTCTCAAATAGTCCAATTATATTTCAGTCGTTAAAATGGCTATTTAATGAAGGATGTACATTTACCTAGCACCTTTTGTGATACTCTATTTCGTACATTGTGTCTCTAAATTCTGTTAAATGTTATTCGCAATCAAACCAAGCAAATCAATCCATGATATTCTGAGGGATAGGTTATACATGCATTTGGATGGGCAAGGGCTGATTAGGGATAGACAGCATGGTTTTGTACGTGGGAGGTCGTGTCTCACAAATCTGATTGAGTTATTTGAAGACGTGACCAAAAAGGTTGATGAGGGCAGAGCTGTAGATGTAGTGTACATGGATTTCAGTAAGGCATTCGACAAGTTTCCGCATGGTAGGCTGCTCTGGAAGGTTAGATCGCATGGGATCCAAGGAGAGATAGCTGAATGGATTGCAAATTGGTTCCATGTAAGGAAGCAGAGGGTGATGGTGGAAGGTTGCTTCTCGGACTGGAGACCTGTGATTAGTGGTGTGCCTCAGGGTTCGGTGCTGGTCCCGTTACTGTTTGTCATCTATATCAATGATTTGGATGAGAACATACAGGGCAAGATTAGCAAGTTTGCTGATGATACAAAAGTAAGTGGTTTTGCAGATAGTGAAGATGGTTGTGAAAGATTGCAGCAGGGTCTGGATCGATTAGCCTGGTGGGCTGAGGAATGGTTGGTGAAATTTAATACAGAGATGTGTGAGGTGTTGCATTTTGGGACGTCTAACAAGGGCAGGACCTACACAATAAATGGTGGGCCTCTGGGGAGTGTTGTAGAGCAGAGGGATCTAGGAGTGCAGGCGCATGGTTCCTTGAAGGTCGAGTTGCAGGGAGATAATCTGGTCAATAAGGCTTTCATCAGTCAGAGTGTTGAGTACACAAGTTGGGAGGTCATGCCGTTGCATAAGACATTGGTGAGATCGCATTTAGAATATTGTGTTCAGTCTGGGCACCATGTATTAGGAAAGATATTATCAAGCTTGAAAGAGTTCAGAAAAGATTTATGAGGATGCTGCCAGGATTAGAGGGTGTGAGCGATAGGGAGAGGTTGAGTGGGGGGGGGGGGGGGGGGGGGAGGGGTCTCTAATTCTTGGAGTGCAGGAGGATGAAGGGTGATCTTATAAAGGTATACAAAATCATGAGAGGAATAGATCGGGTAGCTGCACAGAGTCTCTTGCCCAGAGTAGGGGAATCAAGGACCAGAGGGCACAGGCTCAAGTTGAAGGGGAAAAGATTTAATAGGAATCTGAGGGGTAACTTTTTCACACAAAGGGTGGTGGGTGTATTGAACAAGCTGCCAGAGGAGGTAGTTGAGGCAGGGACTATCCCATCGTTTAAGAAACAGTTAGACAGGTACATGGATAGGACGGGTTTGGAGGGATATGGACCAAGCGCAGACAGGTGGCACTAGTGTAGATGGGACATGTTGGGCCGAAGGACCTGTTTCCACACTATCATTTTCTAACTCTAAATATATCCATCAAAAAGAGCAACCTTAAAATTAGATTAAGGTATAATTATGCTCATTTTACAAATGGACACAGGGTACTGACTCTGTCTAGATGTAAACTTGAAATTTTCATCACATCATCTCCTTCCTCCAACGTTACCATCATTAGGACAATGTGGGGGAGCAGGGACAGGGAGGCTGATAGAGAGGAAGGGATAGATAGAAGGGTGAGAGAGAGAGGGACAGCAGACGGGGAGGGTGATAGGGAAGGGGTGAAGGGAAAGGGGTGACAGGGGAAGGGGGAGACAGAGGAAGGGGTGAAGGGAAAGAAGGGGATGAAGAGAGTGAAGGGGCGATAGGGAAAGCTAGGGAAGGGGATGGAAAGGAGGTGAAGGAGACTTTAGGGAAAGGGGATTAAGGGGTGACAGGGAGGGAGGGGGGACGGGAAGGGGGGGAGGGGGAGGGGGGGTGACGGGGAGGGGAAGGGGGGATGAAGGGGTGACGGGGGAGGGGGTGAAGGGGGAGGGGGAAAGGGGAGGGGGGTGAAGGGGGAAAGGGGGGTGAAGGGGGGGAGGGGGGTGAAGGGGGAAGGGGGGTGAAGGGGGGGGGGGTGGGGGGTGACAGGGGAGGGGGAAGGGGGGGGTGAGGGGGTGAAGGGGGTGACGGGGGGGGGGACGGGGGATGGAAGGGGGGGAGGGGGGGTGAAGGGGAAGGGGGAGGGGGTGACGGGGGGAGGGGGGTGAAGGGGGAGGGGGGTGAAGGGGGAGGGGGGTGAGGGGGTGACGGGGGAGGGGGTGAAGGGGGGAGGGGGGAGGGGGGGGAAGGGGGGGAGGGAAAATAGAGAGGGGGGAAGGGGGAGGGGGGGGGGGGGGGGGGTGGGGGGGGGGGGGGGGGGGGGGGGGGGATAGGGGGGGGGGGGGGGGAGGGGGGGGGGGGGGGGGGGGAGGGGGGGGGGGGGGGGGGGGGGTGGTTGGGGGGGGGGGGAGGGGGGGGGTGGGGGGGGGGGGAGGGGGGGGGGGGGGGGGGGGGGGGGGGGGGGGGGGTGTGGGGGTGAAGTGTGGGGGGGGGGGGGGGGGGGGGGGGGGGGGGGGGGGGGGGGGGGGGAGGGGGGGGGGGGGGGGAGGGGGGGGGTGGGGGGGGGGGGGGGTGAAGGGGGAGGGGGTGACAGGGGGGAGGGGGTGAGGGGGAGGGGGGTGACGGGGGGGGGGGTGAAGGGGGGACGGGGGAAGGGGGGGGGGTGAAGGGGGAAGGGGAAGGGGGAAGGGGGGTGACGGGGGGGGTGAAGGGGGAGGGGTGTTGACGGGGGGAGGGGGGTGAGGGGGAGGGGGTGAAGGGGGGGGGGGGGGTGACGGGGGGGGGGGGTGACGGGGGGGGGTGAGGGGGGGAGGGGGGAAAGGGGGGGGGGGGGAAGGGGGGAGGGGGGGGGGGTGACGGGGGAGGGGGTGACGGGGGGGGGGGGACGGGGGGGGGGGGGGTGACGGGGGGGAGGGGGGGGGGGGGGGAGGGTGAGGGGGGGTGGGGGGGGTGGTGAGGGGGGGGGAGGGGGGGGGGGGGAGGGATGGGGGGGGGAGGGGGGGTGGGGGGGGGGGAGGGGGGGAAGGGGGGGGGGGGGGGGGGAGGGGATGGGGGGGGGGGGGGGGGGAGGGGGGGGGGGAGGGGGGGGGGGGAGGGGGGGGGGGGGAGGGGGTGAGGGGGAGGGGGGAACGGGGGGGGGGGGGGGGGGGTGGGGGGGGGAGGGGGGGGGGGGGTGACGGGGGAGGGGGGTGAAGGGGGGAGGGGGTGAGGGGGGTGACGGGGGAAGGGGGGGAGGGGGTGAAGGGGGAGGGGGTGACGGGGGGAAGGAGGGGGACGGGAGGGGGTGAGGGGGTGACGGGGGAGGGGGGTGAAGGGGGGTGGGGGAGGGGGTGAAAGGGGAGGGGGTGACGGGGGAGGGGGTGAAAGGGGGGGGGTGAAGGGGGGAGGGGGTGAAGGGGGGAGGGGGTGAAGGGGGGAGGGGGTGAAGGGGGGAGGGGGTGACGGGGGGGAGGGGTGACGTGAAGGGGGGGGGGGGGGGGGGAGGGGGTGAAGGGGGGAGGGGGTGAAGGGGGGAGGGGGGAGGGGGAAGGGGGGAGGGGGGTGACGGGGGGAGACGGGGGAGGGGGGTGAAGGGGGGAAAGGGGGGAGGGGGGGGAGGGGGTGAAGGGGGTGAGGGGGGGACGGGGGAGGGGGACGGGGGAGACGGGGGGACGGTAGGGGGTGAAGGGGGAGGGGGTGACGGGGGGGGGGGTGAAGGGGGAGGGGGGACGGGGGGAAGGGGGGAAGGGGAGGGGGTCAGGCCCAGCCAGGGGGGGGATCGTGTAATGCGCCTGCGCGCTCCCGTCGCCGCACGAGCGGCGCATGCGCAGTGGCAGTGAGGGGCGCGCTGTTCATGGCCGCGGGGATGAGCTCAGACGTGCCCGACCCGGTGGCTCTGACAGCCCCGAGCAACCCGCCCACACCAGGCCCCGGGCAGCTGAGGGTGATAGGAGCGGTGCCTGCCCGCGGAGGGAAGCGACGGTCGGGGTAAGAGCTTCAGCATCGGCGCCGGCGCGGTTTCCACCTCACGCTCGCTGTTCATTGTGACCGGCGAGGGCGGCCATCGGGCGGGGCTGGGCGAGACGCACCCGGGGAGACGCCCCACTCCACCCCCACCCCGGGGAGACGCCCCCACTGCAACCCCACCCCGGGGAGACGCCCCCACTCCACCCCCACCCCGGGGAGACGCCCCCACTCCAACCCCACCCCGGGGAGACGCCCCCACTCCACCCCCACCCCGGGGAGACGCCCCCACTGCAACCCCACCCCGGGGAGACGCCCCCACTCCACCCCCACCCCGGGGAGACGCCCCACTCCTCCCCCCACCCCGGGGAGACGCCCCCACTCCACCCCCACCCCGGGGAGACGCCCCACTCCACCCCCACCCCAGACGCCCCCACCCACCCCACCCCGGGGAGACGCCCCCACTCCACCCCCACTCCGGGGAGACTCCACCCCCACCCACTCCCACTCCACCCCCACCCCGGGGAGACGCCCCCTGCACTCCACCCGGGGAGACGCCCCCACCGGGGAGACGCCCCCACTCCACCCCCACCCCGGGGAGACGCCCCCACCCCGGGGAGACGCCCCCACCTCCACCCCCACCCGGGGAGACGACCACTCCACCCCACCCCGGGGAGACGCCCCCACTCCACCCCACCCCCAGACGCCCCCACTCCACCCCCCCCCCGGGGAGACGCCCCCACTCCCACCCCGGGGAGACGCCCCCACTCACACCCCCACCCCGGGGAGACGCCCCCACTCCACCCCCACCCCGGGAGACGCCCCATCCCCACCCCCACTCCACCTCCACCCTGGGGAGACGCTGGGTGACACCCCTGAACCCCCCACCCTCGCCACATTCCCCTTACTCTCTAGGGGACCCTCCTCCTCTGATAGCTGGGTGACTCCCCTCCCCCTTTTTTCTGGGTGAAAGTTGTAGGGAGGATGAAAGCAATATTTAAATAGGGGAGGGGGAAAAGGAAGATGAGCACTGCTCTAGAGAGATATTTTACCTGATGTTGCAGTGCCAAGAAATTGGAAAGCTTGCCATAATCAGGGTGAAGCAGGCTGCTTGATTGTCAACCCATAAACAACCTTAAGTAACTTTGACACCAGTGTGATTGATATAGTCCTTGCGGACTTCCGTGTGGCCTTTGATAAGGTCCCACCTCGGACTATTTGCTACTGCTTCATCCTGTTGCTGTTCCATACAGGCAACTGGTCCAAAAGGTTAGATTAAGGTTCAGGAGAAATTGAATACAAAATGTTCTTGGTATAGGAGGCATTGGAAGACAGTGGACAGTTATGTTTTTTTATGATTTATCCTTGTGGTACATGTCCGGTCACAAGGTTCCAATGTTGGGACCTGTGGTGTTTGCTTTGTACATTAAAATTTTAGTTGAAGGATGTATGATTGATAAATTTGATGCACAAATTGATTGGTGGGGTTAATAGTGAGGAGGGTTACAAGACGGTGGTGATAGGGCATAGCAGTGGCAGATGGCATTTAATCCTGAGAAGTGCGAGGTGATTTTTGGGAGGACATATGCATTTAATTATCAGTTATTGGATCACACAAATGGACCTTCGTTTGCAAGTTCAACAATCCCTGATATGGCAGTATGGATAAGATGGTGAAAAAGACTTGTGGAATAGTTGACAATTAATTGGGTCTACATTATAAGCAGGGAGGTAAAGGTACAATAAAAACACTAGTTAAGTCACAATTTGAGTATTGTGTATGTATTGATTGCCAAGCTGTAGGAAGGATGTAATTTCACTAGAGAGGGCATAAAGGTGATTCACTAGGATGTTTGCCTGGGATGGAGTTGCGTTTATTTGGATACGCTATGTTTGATTTCCTCGGAGCAAGAAGATTCAGGGAGAACCTGCTGGTTATATAAAATTATGAAGGGGCAGAGATAGGTTAGATAGCTGGAAACACATCCCCAGAGCATCCTCTAAAACCAGAGGATGTTGGTTTACGATAAGGGTAGAGTGTTTGGAGGGTACCGAAGGAGAATCTCTGGAAGCAGTAACACAGGTTGAATAGCCGTGCTGAATATGTACTGCTATTAGCCAGAATATAGGATTATAGGAATGGAATGGTGGGGGTGTTATGGTGCATATGAAACATATACAAAATATATAAAGCATTAGTTGGGTCAAAGTTGTAGAACAGATAGATAATGAGAAACATTTGTTCTCAGCTGAGATGCTTGATGACTGCACAGATGCAGTTGGCTGAAAAGCCTTTTCATATGCTGCTATTGCTTCCTATGCTGCTATTCCTTCCTATGCTGCTATTGCTTCCTATGCTGTATGATGTTAAAAGGTCTTTTGAAGTAGGTACAAGTGGGGGAAGCAGAATCGGTATCCAAAATTGCCAATGGAATGTACTAAAAGCTGGAAATCTGAAACAAATAACTAGAAGATCTGATTTTTCTGTGGTGGTTGAACTGAATATATAATGTAGAATGATGTTATGTGTTGGAGATAAGGTGTGATTTCTTGATCCTTTATTAGTAATCCTTGATACGGAAGCTCTTCCCACATACAATTCTATTGGAATCGAGTAATGCCACTGAATGAAAGTGCAGATGTTATATTCCTTGATGTGTATTTTCTTCAACTAAATCTCTTGGGTAAGGAACATCAAATGGAATTTGCACGTCAAAATTGTTCAAGAAATCAAAGGATAAACATGAAAATGCAGGTGAATTTTAAAGGTAATTTACAGATGAATGTATGCAGGAGTATGGTAGACCACATGTTCCCTTGAGCCTGCTCTGCCATTTAATGTTAATGACTGATTTGATTGGAACCTAAATTCTACTACATTCCTGTCTGCCCACACTAATCCTTCACTTCCTTGCTTTCCAAGTAAC
Source organism: Leucoraja erinaceus (assembly GCF_028641065.1). Lineage (NCBI taxonomy): Eukaryota > Metazoa > Chordata > Chondrichthyes > Rajiformes > Rajidae > Leucoraja > Leucoraja erinaceus. The sequence goes on from NC_073409.1 coordinate 8,154,664, forward strand.
TATTTACCGCTACCTTCAGAACATTCAAAACACTACTACAGTTTGAGAATGAGTTCTAACGATTCATGATCCTCAGAGAGAAACCTTATTTTTTTAATAAACAATGATTGCTAGTTCTAGATTTTTCCAAAAAAGGAAAATTTGCTTCTCCTCTCGCATGATCTGATGAATTTCAATCAAATTCTTTCACATTCATCCAAACTTCAACAGGTACAATGGTTCAATAGTACTTTATTTGCCACAGTGAAATTCATTTTTGTATACAGTTCAGTACAAGTATTACTATACATAAGCACTTACATACTGGACCGCCTCCCTAGGTCTGTTTTCTAGTCCTCTGTCCGTGTCCAAACTCGACTCCCTACTCTCCAGCCCACAATGCGAGCAGGGGCCGGACTCGGCAGTTTCCCTCTCTACCTGGGTTACCAGTTCTGCAATGGGCGATCCAGGCCTAATGTCAGCTGCGTGCCAGGGCAACCTTCAGCGACACAGCACGCTGGAGCGGCCTTCTGAAAAACCCAGGCTGCCCATTACTTCCTCATTAAACAACCTGCTCTTTGCAGTTATTAGTCATAAACTTTTCAATGCATTAACATGCTTTGCTAAAGCAATGGATCTAGGAATATCTGTGCATAGTTCCCTGAAGGTGGAATCTCATGTAGATAGGGTGGTAAAGAAAGCTTTTGGTGTGCTGGCCTTTATAAATCAGAGCATTGAGTATAGAAGTTGGGATGTAATCTTAAAATTGTTCAAGGCATTGGTGAGGCCAATTCTGGAATATGGTGTACAATTCTGGTTGCCAAATTATAGGAAAGATGTTAACAAAATAGAGAGAGAGTACAGAGTAGATTTACTAGAATGTTGCCTGGGTTTCAGCACCTAAGTTACAGAGAAAGGTTGAACAAGATAGGTCTTTATTCTTTGGAGCGCAGAAGTTTAAGGACTTGATAGAGGTCTTTAAAATTATGAGAGGGATAGACAGAGTTGACGTGGATAAGCTTTTTCCATTGAGAGTAGGGAAGATTCAAACAAGAGGACATGATTTGAGAATTAAGGGACAAAAGTTTAGGGGCATCCATCATTTAAAAATAAATTGGATAGGTATATGGCTGGGAAAGGAATGGAGGGTTATGGTCTGAGTGCAGGTAGATGGGACTAGGTGAGAGTAAGTGTTCGGCACGGACTAGAAGGGCCGAGATGGCCTGTTTCCGTGCTGTAATTGTTATATGGTTATATATGGTTAAAATAGGAGATGAGTAATGTACAAAATACTCCATATGTATAATCTCTCTACCTTTGTATTTGTTGCCTTTGCACTAAACAATTAATTTTCCTTAACTTCCCAATTACTTGTTATACCTGAATACTGGCCTTTACAAATTCTGCATCTAGCCACCCAGAGCCTCTGTGTCTGAAAATATTTGATTAATTAGATTTAATAGTTAGATGTTTGACTTAATTTTCCCTTCCAAAATGGCAAATTGCACATTTTCACCAGATGGACAACATTTAAAAGTATCTTGGGAATTTTAGGCCACTGCTGAATTATTCCTTGTGGTGATGTGGACAAGTAAAGGCAAAATTGATGATCAATGATAGTTGCTTGTTATTTTCTAGTTTGTAGATTAGAAAACTGCGACTTAATACTTGAAAACTGGTGTGTGAGAGGTGTCAGTATCAGGATTTTGGCATTCATATGTATGTGTCCTTTCCTGACTCAACTTTACCAGAAGATGCAGAGAGGCTTCACAGGGTAAGTCATGGTTGACAACATGACGATTAAAAAAATGTGAGATCGGTCAAATATTTAAAAAAGGCACAATATTTAATGGTGAAAGATTGAAAGGTGTTGATGTTCAGAGTGATCTAAGTGTGTTTAGTTGTGAATCACGGATGATCAATTCATTAAGTTCAGATACGACCTTGGTAAGGCCATCAAAAAGGCCAAAAGGGACTTCTGCTCCAAGCTAGATGAGACGGATATTGGGCAACTGTGGCAGGGCTTGAATGCCATCACCTCCTACAAGGCGAAATCAGGAGGCAGCTCAATTGTCAGCGAAGCATCACTCCCTGACGAGCTCAAGTAGAGAGCATGCTAACTGATTGCATCGTGGATTGGTTCGGCAACTTGAGCATCCAGGAGCGGAAAAGAATGCAGAACTTTGCCCAGTCCATCATCGGCTCTGACCTCCCCACCATTGAAGGGATCTATCGCAATCGCTGCCTCAAAAAGGCATTATCAAGGACCCACACCATCCTGGCCACGCACTCATCTCTCCGCTGCCATCAGGTAGAAGGTACAGGAGCCTGAAATCTGGTATTACAGGGTTCATGAACAGCTTCTTCCTCACAGCCATCAGGCTATAAAACTCGTCATCAAACAAACTCTGAACTATAACAGCCTATTGCACTTTATCTGTTTATTTATGTGTGTATATATGGTAAAACTGAAGTCAATGGACATCAAAAAGTAAACACTTTAGTAGTTAGAGACATACCTTACACAAAGGGGGTCTTTGGAGATCAATCATCCCAGCCCCAGGAGGTCACTGTCAAAGCTCCTCAGGACAATGTCCTAAGCCCACATATCGTTTGATGCTTTATCAGTGTCCCTCATTCCATCTTAAAAGTTGTATGTGTTTTTGTTTTGCTAATCTTTGCACTATGCTTAATTCCATTTTGTAACTTCTCAGCAAACAACGCAGTCCATGCACCAAGACCTAGACAACATTCTGGCATGGGCTGAAAAGTTGTATATAATATTGGCATCATATTAATGCTAGACGTGATTTCTGAGCAGCATCAGAGTCTAAGACAGGAAATGGATTGTGAGAGAATAAAGGGGCAGCAGATGGAGCAAATATGTGAGATTCTTCATCGTGATAATATAGTAAAACAGAGCATTTATTACACGGCAAAGCACAAGTAAATGTCGTCCTGGAAAAGGATCTGGAATAACTGGTAAATGAAACAAAATTATTTTTATTCATTCAAGGGATGAGGACAGAGCGAGTATTTAATCGCCCATTCTTAATTCTCCTTGGGAAGAGAGTAGTGAGCTGTCTTTGTGAACCACTGCAGTCCTCGAGGTATTGGTATACCCACAAGGGTGTTAGGGAGAGATTTCAGAAATTTGACCCAGCGGCGTTAAGAGTAAAGAACTTGTGCTACAACTTTGCAGAACTGCAAACATACCATATCTGGAATATTTTTAGTGCTCTCTGTTTCCATATCTGAAGACAGATTTCCTTGCATTAGAAGTTCCATTTTGATTCTTTGGGTGTGAGATTTTCCTATAAAGTCAAGTCAGGTCAATTTTATTTCTATAGTACATTTAAAAACAACTCTCATTGACCAAAGTGCTTTACATTAGTGCAGGTATTAACGTTCTACAAACAGTGGTACATAGATCTAACAATACATACATACAGCGCACCCTCAGAGGACCACAAGAAACGCTTGTGAGTAGAAATAAGTTTTAAGTCTAGACTTAAAAGAGTTGATGGAGGGGGCAGTTCTGATGGGAATAGGGATGCTGTTCCATATTCTAGGTGCTGCAACCGCAAAAGCGGGGTCGCCCCTGAGATTATGCCTGGACCGCGGGATGGTCAGTAACCCCAAGTTGGCCGACCTGAGGGCCCTGGAGGTAGAATGGTGGGTTAACAGATTTTTGATGTAGGTGGGGGCCCCTTAAGGGCTTTGTATACATAAAGGAGAAGCTTGAAAATGATTCTGAATGGCACTGGGAGCCAGTGGAGAGAGGCCAGAATCGGGGTGATGTGATCCCTTTTTCGGGTGCCCGTCAGAAGTCGCGCTGCGGCGTTTTGGACCAATTGCAGGTGGGACAGGGATGATTGGCTGATGCCAGTGTAAAGGGAGTTGCAGTAAGCAAGACGGGAGGAGATAAATGAGTGGATGATCTTTTCAAGGTCGTCAAATTGGCAGAATGGTTTTATTTTATCTATCGTGCGAAGCTGGAAGAATCTAGCTTTTACCACAGCATTGACTTGTTTGTCAAACTTCAACGCGGAGTCAAATATCATGGCAAGGTTTTTGACGTGAGGTTTGAGTAGGGGGTAAGGCTTCCAAGGCTGCCTGCTATAGTTTTGATGGAATCCGAGGGGCCGAGTAGGATGACCTCAGACTTGCTCTCGTTTAGTTGGAGGAAGTTCTGGGCCATCCAACACTTTATATATCCTCGAGGCGGTGCATAAGGCTGAGTAGATTTGATTGGTTGTTGGGTTTCAGGGGGAGATAGAGCTGTGTATCGCCTGCATAGCAGTGGAAGGAAATGCCGTGCCTTTGAATGACTTGGCCTAAGGGGAGCATATACAGGGAGAAGAGAATGGGGCCTAGGATGGAACCTTGTGGAACCCCGCAGCAGAGGCTAGCTGGGGAGGAGAAAGTGTTGCCTATGTTTGTAGAGAAACTCCTGTCTTTGAGGTAGGAGACGACCAGCTCGGGGCAGTGCCATCAATACCAACCCCGTGCCGGAAGGGAGAGATTGAATCAGATTAGTTAATGCTTTTTGGATTTTAGAACAATGAGCGATCTTAATTGGACATTATATATTCTGACAGGATGGATGTTCTACTTTGCAGCAGACTTCAGAACTGGGATATGTGGCCTGAGGATAAGATTTTTAGGATTGTGGTGAGAATGAATTGTTTCACACAGAGCGCGGAACTCTTTTTGTGTCAAGGGACGATGAATTCTCAGTTATATGTTCAAGACTGAAACTGATATTCAATAAGGCATATGGGAAACGTGTATGAGCATATATTTGAGGTAGATAGACACAAAATGCTGGAGTAACTCAGCGGGTCAAAAAGCATCTCTGGAGAAAAGCAATAGGCGACTTTTTGAGTCAAGACCCTTCTTCAGACTGAGAGTTAGGGGAGAAGGAAAGTCTCCCCAGTCGTGATGCTGTTGAATGGTTCATAGAGCTGGAATGGCAGAATGGTTCACTGCTGCACCCATTGTTGACCTGAATTTACCCACGGCAGTACTAGTGCATTCTGGAGAAAATTAATTTGAAGCATGAGAGTAGAGGTGCTAGATCTCCTCTAAGCTCAAGAATGCTTCTTGCTTCTATCTGATGGGGAATCACTTGACACATTCACCCCCTCCCTTATCAAAATACAAATCACTTTTCTAAACAAGTCAGATCTTTTGAGGCCTCGTATGATGTACACATTGATTTTCAGATCTATCTAAATTGACCTCAAGTATGTGACTTTCTGAGCAGACCAATTATGATAGGTTCAGATTTTGGAGACGGTTCTGGTTTTGTAGGGCAGCTTTCTGTCAATTATCAGATTGGTTCTTTTTTTTTTGCATTAAGTAATTGGAATTTAGTGAAATAATAATTGGTTCAAGTAATTGTAACATTAATCCTGATAAAAGAAAATCAAAAAATACTCCAGATACGAAATAAAAAAGAAAATGGTAAAAGCACACAGGAGATCAGACGACAGCTGCGGAAAGAGAATCGGAGTTAATGTTTCGGATTAAAGACCTAATGAAGTGGCTTCAATTGGAAATGTTAACTATTTCTCTTTCCCCAGTTGCTGCCCATCTGAGTGTTTCCATTAGTCCTGATGATGTGTGATTATTTACATCTATTAGCTAAAAATAACGTGAAGAGTTTCTTCTGGGAGTCATCAGCAGAACCTAAATTGGCTGCCCTCTCCTACTACCTCTTGGCGAAAGCGTCATGTATCGTGAATGTTGCGGCATTCAACCAGACTGACAGTAATATCTGATCAAGGTGCTATTACACAACAGTTCATGTAGAGACCAACTAAATGGATTTTTTGGGGAATCAATGTTGCCTCTTCTTTTATTAGAGGTTACATGGTTGCAATTGGAGCATAAGACAATGGCAGTTCTGAAGATGGTGCATGGTCCTCCATCTCCACGCTAACCATCAGGTTGCCTCTTATCTTATACCATGAACCAGTCCTTGGCCTTCTTTCCCCCATTTCACATCTTCCTTTGAAACTCACCATGGTTCTGTTTCCCACGCTCTCTTTAAATTTACAGGGGCACAGTTACCAGCGGTCCATTTAATTTACAGGGACGCTGTTTCCAGCAGTCCTTTTAATTTAACCAAGTCACTGTTTCCCACGCTCTCTTTGAACTTACGAATGCCCTGTTTTCCATACTCCTTTTGAACTCTCCTGCCCCATTTCCTGTGCTCCCTTTAAACTTACCAGGGCTCTCTTTCCCAAGCTTACAAACTAACTAGGCCCCTACTTTCTTGCTCCTTTTATACAGCGCGCTCCATAATGTTTGGGACAGACCCATCATTTCTTTATTTGCCTCTGTACTCCACAATTTGAGATTTATAATAGAAAAAATCAAATGCGGTTAAAGTGCACATTGTCAGATAAAGGCAATGTTTATACATTTTGGTTTCACCATGAGGAAAATACAGCTGTGTTTATACATAGTCCCCCCCCATTTCAGGGCACCATAATGTTTGGGACACATGGCTTCACGGGTGTTTGTAATTGCTCAGGTGTGTTTAATTGCCTCCTTAATGCAGGTATAATAAAGCTCTCAGCACCTCGTCTTTCCTCCAGTCTTTTCATCAACGTTAGAAACTTTTATTGCTATTTATCAACATGAGGAGTGGAGTTGTGCCAATTAAGTCAAATAAGCCATATGAGAAACAAGAATAAAATTGTTTAAGACAACAGCCAAACCTTAAGCTTGCCAAAATCAATTGTTTGGAACATCATTAAGAAGAAAGAGAGCACTGGTGAACTTACTAATCGCAAAGAGACTGGCAGGCCAAGGAAGACCTCCGCAGCTGATGGCAGAAGAAATCTCCCCATAATAAAGAAAAATCCCCAAACACCTGTCCGACAGATCAGAAACGCTCTTCAGGAGTCAGGTGTGGATTTGTCAATGACCACTGTCCGCAGAAGACTTCATGAACAGAAATACAGAGGCAACACTGCAAGATGCAAACCACTGATTAGCCACAAAAATAAGATGGCCAGGTTACAGTTTGCCAAGAAGTACTTAAGAGAGCAACCACAGTTCTGGAAAAAGGTCTTGAGGACTGATGAGATGAATAACATTTCAGAGTGATGGCAAGAGCAAAGTATGGAGCAGTGAAGGAACTGCCCAAGATACAAAGCATACCACTTCATCTGTGAAACATGGTGGTGGGGGTGTTATGGCCAAGGCATGTATGGCTGCCGAAGGAACTGGCTCACTTATCTTAATTGATGATACAACTGCTGATGGTAGTAGCATAATGGATTCTGAAGTGTATAGACACATCCTATCTGCTAAAGTTCAAACAAATCCCTCAAAACTCATTGTCCGGCGGTTCATTCTACAGCAAGACAATGATCCCAAACATACTGCTAAAGCAACAAAGGAGTTTTTCACAGCTAAAGAATGGTCAATTCTTGAGTGGCCAAGTCAATCACCTGATCTTAACCGAATTGAGCATGCCTTTTATATGCTGAAGAGAAAACTGAAGGGGACTAGCCCTCAAAACAAGCATAAGCTAAAGATGGCTGCAATACAGGCCTGGCAGAGCAGCAGGGAAGACGCCCAGCAACTGGTGATGTCCATGAGTCGCAGACTTCAAGCAGTCGTTGCATGCAAAGGATATGCAACAAAATCCTAAACACGACTACTTTCATTTACATGACATTGCTGTGTCCCAAACATTATGCTGTCCTGAAATGGGGGGACTATACATAAGCACTGCTGTAATTTCTACATGTGTAAAAATGACCTTTAATACAATTTGCAATGTGTGCTTTAACCACATGTGATTGTTTTCCATTACAAATCTCAAATTGTGGAGTACAGAGGCAAATGATTAAATTATGGGTCTTTGTTCCAAACATTATGGAGGGCACTGTATGTATTGGGTCTCAATTTTTTGCGAATGTTTAAAATTCACCAGTTTTAATTTCCTACATCTCTAAATTCATGGTTCTCTGGAAATGTTTTTCACTTTTGGGAAACATCTTTATAAAAAGTGAATTATATTTGTGTAGTGTTTTAACAAATAACTAACATCCAATAGTCTAGAATATCCAGCATCACTAAAGTCAGATGTTTTATTTTTCAATGTTATTGTAATTTTTGACAATTTCTTTCCAGATCATAGCCCACTAAATCTCTCACACTGTTGTGCTCTCGCGCTCTCTCTCACACATATCCCAAACCATATGAATCATTAAAGACTGAGAACCCAGGACCGATCCGTCTGGCACAGCAATCATTACATGTTTCTAACCAGTAAAAGACTAATATATGCCTACTTTCAGTTTACTGTGAGCCAGCCAATTTTTTGTCCATAACAATTCATCTTGTTCTTAGGGCTTTTCTTTTCCTTAGTAACCTTTGATGAAGCAACTATTATATGTCTTTTGTAAATCAATCTGTTTTATAATATGTCGTTGCAAGGTGCGAGCAGATGAACATCGAACATGGTCGCTTTTTTGCTTAAGATTAAAAGCAGCATTGTGGGTTTTTTTGTTGTACATTGTCCTAAACTCAGCTGATAAACAGTGATCTTCTGGGAAAAAAAGAAGTATATCTGTTTATAAATGATTGAATTTAAGTTTATTTTATACTCGCGACCTTGGCTCAATTTATAGCTTGACATTGATGTTGTTATTTTATGAGTCCTCCAGCATAGTTACATAAAGGTTTGAAGAACGATCCCGATCAGAAATGTTATTTATCCATATTCTACAGTGATGCCGTTTTTGGTAAACCAGCATCTGCAGTTCTTTGTTATTAAATTACATAAAAAATACATATTGAATTACATAAAAGTTACTTGGCTATAATTAGCTCTGTACTAATAAATCTGATATTATTTCTATTTATTTATTTTGCAGTGTTCTGACATGTTTCATGGTTTTGAACTATCAAATATCACTGTTAACTTAGCTTCAAGTATCATAGCATGAGTGAAATTTTATGATGAAAACAGTAGAAGGTGCTAAGTGCATAATATATGGAAAAAAAACCATTCTATTCATCTTACTGTAATCTAATTATTCCATATTTTACAAGGGTTTGTTGTATTCTGTGCTTAAATGCATTGAAATTTTTGATTCAAGTGTGTTTTTCCTTAGACTGGATTTTGACGATGAAGATGGAGAAGGGCCTAGCAAATTTTCAAGGTGAGTTATTTGGGAGTATAGGACTTTGATTGCTAATTGGATAGGGTAGGTCATAAAATGTGATGCTGCATGTCTGAGCACAATGTTTACCTTTAATAGTATTTGATTAAAAATGGTAGATATTGTGTTTTTTCAGTAACAAAATAGAAAATATTGTGCTGGTTATGGCAGCATCTATGGACAGAGAAACAGAGTTAAACTTTCAGGTTGAAGATTCTTCATTAGAACTGGGAAAATGAGAAAACGTATTCATTTTTAATCTCTGTTATTTAAAATTAACATGTTTTCTCACTTTCCAAATTCTAATGAAGAATTTTCAACCCAAAACATTAACTGTTCTCTTTCACAGATGCCATCTGACCCGCTGGGTGTTTCTTGAATTTCCTGTTTTCATTTCAGATTTTCAGTATCTGCAATCTTTTATTTTTCAGTTCTTTGTACTGAGTGATAGTCATTGCCAATCTAACTAAATAAACCAATATGCAGTGAGACGTTGCTCAATTTGTTGTGTGACAAATGAATGAGGGAAGAGAAGTATGAGGTGTTTTGTTCCAGGAAAATATTTTTGAGGCTTTTGAAAACTGATTTGACAGTTATTGTTTTCTTGAGCAATGAGTCATCGGAGAAGGGCATACTTCTAATGGGTACTAATAATTTGCATTGAAATGGAATTTCAATATAGATAAAATATATCAAAGTACATTGTGGCAGCATTATTGAACAAAGTCTAACCTGTAATATCTAGAATTTAACACATTTTTGAAATGCTGTTAAAGTACTGCAATTACTGTAAAATCTAGTGCATATAGTGGGCAGCGCAGTGGCGCAGTGGTAGAGGTGCTGCCTTACAGCGCCAAAGACCCGGATTTAACCCTGCCCTCGGATGCTCTCTGCAAAGTTTGCACCACCTTCCTGTGACTGCGTGGATTTTCTCCGGATGCTCCGGTTTCCTCCCACACTCCAAAAACGTGCAGGCTTGTAGGTTAATATGCTTCTGTAAATTGACCCAAGAGTTTAGCTTAGAAGTAGTGTACAGGGTGATTGTTGGTTGGCATGGATTCGGTGGGCCGAAGGGCCTGTTTTCACGCTGGTTAACTAAAAGTTGTTTTCGTATGACATTTCCAAGGGCCTGTTTTCACGCTGTATGTGCACACAGTATATTTTAACAAACCTCTGGTGCAGTGAAAATCTTTACCAGAATGTGCTGCTTGGATTAGAGGGTTGCTTTAAGGAGAGGTTGGACAAACTTGGCTTATTTTCTCTGTAAAGCCGGATGTTGGGGGACCCTTTAGAGTTTTGGGATGCATCGTGGAAATACGCCCTCTTACCCACGGAGTCCACACCGCCCAGCGATAACCCATATACTAGTTCTATGCTATCCTACTTCTGCATCCTACACACTAGGGGCAATTTGCAGTAGCCATTAAACCTACAAACTTGCATGTCTATGGAATGTGGGAAGAAACTGGAGCACCCAAAGAAATTCCATGCTGTCACAGGGAGAACGTACAATCTCTGCACAGACAGCACCAGTAGTCAGGATTGAACCCGTGTCTCTGGCACTGTAAGGCAGCAGCTCTACCGCTGCGCACTGCGCTGCCCTGAAAGAAGTATATAAAATTATGAGAGGCGTAGATATTGTAGACAGAAATGTCAAAGACTAGATGGCATAGCTCTGAGATGGGAGGGACACTGTTTAAAGGGTTTTCCAGGCACATGTTTTTACACAGAGGGGAGCTTCTAGGAGTAGTGGGAAAGGCTTGATATGATACCTATGTGAATATGCAAGGAATGGAAAGATATAGATCATGTGCAGACGAAGAAAATTTGTGGCATCATGTTAGGCACAGACATTGTGGGTGGAAGTGTCTGTTCTAGTACTGTACTGTTCTATGTTTGGTGATGATGTTAGCTGGCCTTGAAATTGTTTTGCTATGTTGTCTTGGATTTCAAGCCGACCCGTCTGCTGCCTGACCGTTTGCCAGTATTGAGGCAGAAGATTCATCTTGATATTAGAACGGATAGTGGGGAGAGTGGTATTGGATTACAAGAGGAAGCTGAGAAATAAGATATAAATTGTAGCTGTCTATTCTTCAGATGATATGGAAGGGTTGCATGGGATGAATATGAAGCAAAGATGGAGTATTGTGTTACACAATTTGTCTTTTGAAACTTTAGAAGAGACTTCATTGGTAGTTGAATATTCTTCTACAATATTTACATCTTGTAACTTCTAAATTTCCAAGATTTTCTAATATAAGGAAAGTGAATGAATTATATGAGTAGCCCATTTAAATAAATAAATAAATCCGTGTAAAATTCAGACCAGTCTCTGCATTTTTGAATTTCTAAGTGAATTTTCTTTTCTTTCTGAAGGCTATAAAAATCTAAGTAAGTGGCATTTATTGAATCGTCATGACTACTTATGTGTAGTTAACTGGATCTACTCTAGAATAAGATGCAAATAAGAACAACTGCAGATGCTGGAAATCTGAAATCTTTTCCCAGTTCTGATGAAGGGTCTTTGAACGAAATGTTGAGTCGGTTCCTTTCTCCAAGGTTCTGCATGACTTGATGAATTTTCCCGGATTTTCTATCTTTACTTTCGTAGCATAAGCCTCATTAAATAAATAATGTATTGCAGGTCCAAAATGTCTTTAGTTACACCTACCTCGATCCGAAACGTCATCCATTCCTTCTCCCCAGAGATGCTGCCTGTCCCGTTGAGTTACTCCAGCTTTTTTGTGTCTATCATATGCAACTACTCTTAATTTTGCCTATGACTTTCCTACAATTTATTTACTGATTTCTGGCCAAGCAAGTACACTGCTCTCGTATCACTGCCTATCTTTTTCAATTACTGACTGAAAGCAAGTGTATAAATGCAGGACACTGTGGCATGAGCCTTGACCTTGTGTTTATGTAAGATGTGCGATAGGTTTGGTGGCTTTTGATTGTTATACATTAGCAGCCAGATATCTGGACTATTGATCCAGAGGGTTGAGACAGAATTAAATGCAGATTTTCAATTCAAGTATATTTATATAAAAATCAAGAGCATGTTTCATTGATCATTATCATGAAACTATTGAATTGTTGTATTAAAAAAAGCCACAATGGATGTCCTTTAAGGAAGACAAGCTTTACCCGATCTTAATTGTCTGCTCTGGTCCAGGAGAGTTAATGATGACCAATAAATGCCTGAATTGCCAGTGATAGTTTGAAGTGGATATGACTATTCTTGTTGAACCATTCTTTGTGTATTCCTTCAAATTGGTTTCTAATTCTCAATAGTAATTATAACATTTTGCACAGCTACGTGTTGTCCAGCAGCATTGATAAATGTGGATGATGCAGTGTGCATGGATCTGTTTTAAGCTGCTATGGCATTGACTCTCCATTTTGTTTATAGGTATGCTGATCAGACTCCATGATGAAAAGTATGCAAGGTAGGAGTAACCCTATTGGGTTTAGTAACGAGCCGGGGCTAGTGTCATTTTGCCCTCCTCGGGTAAAGCCAACTAGTTCCCTTTAGCAGAGATGATTTTCCTTCCAGTTCAGATGACAGAATGTTGATGACAAGAAAAACAGCACAGGTAGGAAAAAGCAAATAACTACCAAAGTAACATCACATGTTCTTAAATTTTGTGCCAATATCAACAATTGTTATAGATAAGAAATATATAGCAGAATTCTCATCTAAAATAATGATGATATTAGTATGTGACTAAAGTAGGCACGTTTGCATGTTTACCATTTGTTAAGTGAACAGTATTGTTGCCTGTTAAATGTTGCACGGTATAATTGTACATTTGTTCCATTTTGGAACTTGATTATGTTTTTTGTTAATGGAGACATAAGAGACTGGAGATGTTGAAAATGAGCAGTCAACCAACCACTGGAGAAACTCAGCGAGTCAGGCATCTCTGGGGGCAAAGGGATAATTGACATTTTGGGTTGAAAGTCTATGTCAAGACTTTTTCTGATGTTGCTTGACCTGCTGAGTTCTGATGTTGTTTGACCAGATTAGTTTTATGTTGCTCCATATTTTTTATAAAGGAATGAAAACTATTATTGATGCTTTTGTCAGAATGTACCCTGAGCAATATCAGTGTGTAGATTGCTATTGGGGCTGAGTTTAACATTGAATTAGATTTTTAGATGGAATATCTTCTACTATCTTTCACAATGTATAGAAGTGTTTATTATGAAATTTACTTGAACTAAATAGGCAAAGATATATTTTGACAAATGTTTAATGATGCTTTAAAAAATACTACTAAAACTGGATTAATTTTCAATCCCTTTACTGTTTTTGTGGGGCTGTGCTGTGTGCAAAATCTTTCTTCCCACCAAGTGGTTGTTGCTTTGCATTTGTTCAAGTGAAATTGTTTGAGAAATGTTGTGATATTATATGGTGGTCTTGTGTTTACTCCTATTAGTTTCAATCCCAGCCAAAAAATAGATTTTTAATAGTCTCTATTTGTTTTAATTTTTTAAATTGTAATTATGTACTAAAAATAGATTTAATAAATGCTCAAAAATATGTGGCTGAATGGATTCAAAATATATCTGTTGAATTAGCCTATATAGTCAACAACAAATTTCACAGTCCAGTGCACTAATGTTAGTTTTGAAAGCAGTCTTGTTATATGTAAATTAATAATATGGGATTAACATCAACACATGCATGTAACAAAATAGTATTAGAATGTATCTTGGAGGAAGACAAATAAAATGTAAACATTCAGTCCAGAATGTATGTCAAATTTAGTTATTAAAATAAAAAATAAATAGAAAACTGTGTAGTGCAAGAGGAGAGTATATTTGTCAATATATTTGTAAAATTGATGTATGTTATGCAAAATTATGAAAATCAATAATTATTTGCTTTTTTAAATTATGTTGTTTACATGCTTCATTTATATAGGGAATTAGGCATTATGAAGTAAGTACAATATGAATAAGAAATACAGCAATGTTATTTTAGAATGCATTAATAATTTGAAATTTAGTTACACAATTTTATGAAGTATTTTTCATGTTGGAGCAAAACAAATTAATGACCTGTCACAAATTTCAGAGCTATCATAGATGTTCTCACAGGTTCATTGCACTTTACTTTTGTTGTTGTGGGTAGGCCTTGCACCATTTATATTCTGCAGTTAACTTGTACGACTATAAGTATAATGTCGGACAAAACAGGGAGCTGGACCGAGGGCTCAGAATCTACTGAGCCTGCTCAGAGTCTGCTGCCTGGAATCATAGCAAACAGGAATCTTCCTGCATTATATTTACCTGATCCGGTTCTGGTGGATTTACCTTGCTGGTTCAAAGTATTCTGAACTCCACTAGCATGGCGTGGAATCAATGGTATCTTTATCCTGCACCAAGTTTAAATTGGCAAGGGATCCCTGAAACCATTTCAGAGCATACACCAAGCATCCAACCTGAACAGCATTTACAACAATTTTGTTTCTTTCATCTCTCAGTGGGTGAAATTAATGAAGCTTTAGGTATAGCGGATGATAAATTAAGAAACTGGTTTATTCTGCAGGATTTAGTCTGACTGAACAAAACTAGCAATTTAAAATCCTTTTATGAAACAACTGAAACCCTTCCTGCAATAGACCAAAATAAAGAAAAATGATTGAGATATCCCAAAGAGCAAAGGGAATCTTTATTTTATGTCTATGCATCAAATTCCAATTGGGAAAACTCTCTGACTGAAATTCCATTGCCAGACCAAGATCTGCTTTCTTTCACTAAGTATAAAGCCTGCCCTACAGTGTGTTTCTAGTTAATTTCTAATCCAAGGGAGCAAATTTTCACCATGTCACCCCATCAACAATCTGTTGAACTCCAGTGAATTGAGATGTCTCAATTCGGATTGGAATGAATAATGACTGAAATGTCAGACAAATTGGCTGAAACAAACTGTTAGAGACATCTTGTCTGAATTCTAATCGATATTTTGAAGACTTGATGTCCTCTTCATTTAACTTTTTGCAACTCTCTTAATCGTTAGCATTTTTAACTTTACACACAACCTTCCCACTGGTGTGGTAGGAAATCTTAAACTATGTTTGGCTTACAGAGATTAATTTAAAGGCAATTGTAACTGAATTGTTTTATTTTTTCATTTTCTTTTATTTTCTTTTATAATTTATCAATACTATTAATATTGTTCAAATCCACAGAGAGAATCACAGTGAAATTGAAAGAAGACGTCGAAACAAGATGACTGCTTATATCACAGAGTTGTCTGACATGGTACCAACATGTAGTGCTTTAGCACGCAAACCTGATAAACTGACGATTCTTCGCATGGCTGTCTCTCATATGAAGTCTTTAAGGGGAACAGGAAATACTTCGACTGACGGTGCCTATAAGCCTTCGTTCCTAACAGAAAAGGTTGGTTAGGATTGGGATTGTTATTAAATGTTAAGCAGTGACTCTTGAAGGAAGTTACTTTTTTTAACGCATATTTGATTCTAATCATCAGCATCTGCCAAGTTAATATATTTTCCAGCTTGCATAACCGTCTTGTATAATTCATAAGTTGCAGCCAAAAATGTTTACTTTCTATTTCTGATTTGTGATGAATTGATAATATGATTCAGGACCTTGAAGTATGAAGAAACCAATGTGATCAGTGTTTCAGAAAGATTAAGATGGGTTAACCTACAGTTCTGGTCATCACCAATTGTTCCTCAAACCAAAATCTCCACTATACCAGTGCAAGATGTATTGAACTGGAGAGGATGTAATAAGATTCATGAGGATGTTGCCAAGAATGGGGAGTTTTGGCTTTGAGAAATAATTGGATAAGCTGGGGTTGTTTTCTTTTGAAAAGAAAAGGTCAGGTTGAGACGTATTGGAGATGTGTAAAATTATGAAGGATCCCAAGAGAAGAAATTAAAAAAGAGTAACTAGCAGAGGCGTGAAAAACCAGAATTTGTGGATTTAAAGTGATTAGTGGAAGGATTAAAGAAGAGATGAGAAAACAAAATATCTGGAGAATGGTAGGGATGTGATCTCTCTTCCTTAAAGGTGGTAGTGATTAAAGATTTTGAAATTACTTGGATAAGTATTTGAAGAGCTGAGCTTCAAGGCAGATGGATTGGATTGAGAAGCTCTCTTTCAACCAACAGAGACACTTTGGGCCAATTGATTTCCTTTGATCTGAACTTTATATGTGGCCATATAATTTCTGTTTCCACAATGAATGAACCAGTCACATCATATATTTTCAGCATGATATTGGAAGAGTTGCTATGATACTATGGAAATAGCAGACTTTGGGATGCAGGGTTTTCATCCTTCGAGAGGATGTTGCAGAGCTGTAAGGACTGACTGATTCCTGGGATATCAGGACTTTCATATGAAGAAAGACTGGATAGACTTGGCTTGTACTCGCTAGAATTTAGAAGATTGAGGGGGGATCTTATAGAAAATTACAAAATTCTTAAGGGGTTGGACAGGCTAGATGCAGGAAGATTGTTCCCGATGTTGGGGAAGTCCAGAACAAGGGGTCGCAGTTTAAGGATAAGGGGGAAATCTTTTAGGACCGAGATGAGAAAAACATTTTTCACACAGAGAGTGGTGAATTTCTGGAATTCTCTGCCACAGAAGGTAGTTGAGGCCAGTTCATTGGCTATATTTAAGAGGTAATTAGATGTGGCCCTTGTGGCTAAAGGGATCAGGGGGTACGGAGAGAAAGCAGGTACAGGATACCGAGTTGGATGATCAGCCATGATCATATTGAATTGCGGTGCAGGCTCGAAGGGCCGAATGGCCTACTCCTGCACCTATTTTCTATGTTTCTATGTTTCTATGACATGGTCAGATTCTTCCCTGTACGCACTACTATGAACCATGGTCATAGTATTCCAGTAAAGTGTACTAAAAAAATTTGTATAGAGCGATTAAATCAGAGTCTTGTAGTCGTCCTCAATACTGGGGGAAGCCAGCTGCAGGCTCGTGCAACTGACCTGAAAATAGCTTTTTCCTGTTGATAGCCATTTATATTCCATCTTGATTTTTGTGGTTTTCTGTAGTTCAAATGTTCTGTATTCTTATCATGAATGAGACCTACAGAATAAAAATGCTTTTCCTCCTGGAAGGTTATGCCCTTAACTGTTTTAGCGTGTGGGAAAGTTTGGAGAAAATAATTTCTGGGAGTGCCTAATAACAGATTTTTCTAATTAGTACTCTGATGCCTTACATCAGAATCCGACAAATCAAACTAGGGTGATTGATGTGACACTGTGCTCATTTACCTGCCTTTATAGTACCCCAGGGAACCCCAATATCAGGTTGATATCACCTTGATCATGATTTATGCAGCTACCCAAACAGCAGGGCATTTGTTCTTTATGAAAATACTGAGAATTAAGCAATTACAGTATCTTGCATGTGTCTGTCCAGTTAAATAGGACCCTTCATGAGGGTGACCTTTGTTAATCATATCCCATAGTGAGATTTCATTTGTCGTACCTTTCTTAAATTGGATGATTATGAATTGTTTCTTGTGGAAATAAACACAAATTCAAAGATGTTGTAAAATGTGTCATAGTTGTTGATGTTATGTTTTAATACAAAGGAAAGAGAGGTAAAATATTGGAGAAAGGTATTGATCAATATTAGTTATAAGAAAAAAGCTGTGATCAAATTGAGGAGCCACTAGTAATGATCCTGGTATCCCAAAGGATGAATGCTGTGTTAAGAAACATCCATAGCCCACAACAGGCTAATGCTGAATAAAATTAACTTCCATTATGCTGTTATTAAATGCAGTAATTTATTTAATAGTGAAATCAATTTCTTTAATGCGATCACGAAGAGATAACTTTGATGTGCTCTCGCAATCACATAGAAAATGTTGAACATGCCTAACAAGTCAGACAACATCTGTGACGAGAAGGAAAGTTAACACTGTTGTGAATGAATGTGGCAAGCCATTAGAAGTTGTGGTCTATTTGGAAACAACGATTTAAATGATTAAGGCCCTACAGTTGAGAGTTTTACAACTTTAAAAAGGGCCACAAAGTCAGTAATTGCTGGATTTGACCCATTAGCTTAATTGGGTTATGGTAAAATACTAATGTTGAGTGAAAAATGATACGGAAGGAATCCTCCGATTAGAGGGGCACTGGGAGTTTTCGGAGTATTTCAACCATGAAAGTTGAGACCAATACCCATGGGGGAGGTTAATTGGTATTATTAGAAAGAAATATGCCTAATTGAGCAGGTGTTAGGTGATATTTAACAAAGGAAATATAAACACAATGCCCCCAGACATGATCAGGATTATAGTAGTAATTTGGGTGTAATAGTCATGGCTCGTCTATTTGTGACTATTCTCGATTATCCAAGGGAACCTTTTATTGTTGGAATTTATCTCTCCACATCTTCGCTCATACTGAAGGGGGGTCTCGACCCAAAATGTCACCGAATCCTTTTGTAGTTTTGTAATCAAGAATAAGTTATTGGTAGTTCTCTGATGGGTCACCATAGAAATGCTGGAAATGTGATATCACCAATTATCGTGGAATATGTTATTTTGCCATCTTAATATTTATATTGCTTTCATTCTCTTTCAAGGAATTGAAGCATCTTATTTTGGAGGCAGCCGATGGATTCCTTTTTGTAGCTGCATCTGAGACCGGAAGAGTCATCTATGTATCGGACTCTGTTACACCCGTTTTAAACTATCCACAGGCTGAATGGTTTGGAAGCACTTTGTATGAACAAGTTCATCCAGATGATATTGACAAGCTCAGGGAGCAATTGTCTACATCAGAAAGTTCAATGACTGGTAAGCAGTTTGTCTGGGTAAAAAAAAATAAAAAAAAAAATATATATATATATATATATATAATATATATATATTAGAGCTCATAAGACATTTTGATAATTAGTAAATAACTATTAAAACATTCTTATGTCCCAGCAAGTATCAGTGTCAGCCTTCGTTCAGCCAAAAAAAATAGCTTGACAATATAGATAATGCTGGTATTTTGTTCCTGCTGTTGATTTGGCTTTCCAATCTAATTTAATAAATATCCAAAACTAAGAATGACATTGTTTGCATTTTAATTATCCATCCCTTATTTCACATGGTCTTTCAGTAATGATTTTAATGACGAGGTTTTAAATGGTGGATCCTCTTGATGGGATTTGCAAAATGGACATCAACTTGTTAACATAAATATATTCTTCCTGGGTTTGATATGGCAAAATTGGAACAGCTACTGGCATATCCAACTTGCCGGTTTCCCCAACCCTGGTCATACGTACATGCCGTAAATAAGTCTAGTAATCGAAAACGGGTGATTACTGTATTGAAATCCAGATGTCACACAGGCTTTTTAAGGCTGCAAATGTCCATTTGTAAGAGCGCCAGCAGATGGCGCCCTGCAATAACAGATGAGATTCTGGATTTTTTGTATTCATCACAAGCAAGGTCATTTATTTTCCCACAAAGATATTTTGCGTAAAATATGTTGCCATAGCAACATTGCCAGGCAAGACCTGTATAGCATATAGAGTAACTCAACAGGACAGGCAGCATCTCTGGTGAGAAGGAATGGGTGACGTTTCGGGTCGAGACCCTTCTTCAGACTGGTTAGGGATAAGGGAAACGAGAGATATAGTCGGTGATGTGGAGAGATAAAGAACAATGAATGAAAGATATGCAAAAAACTAACGATGATAAAGGAAACGGGTTGTAGGGTGAAAATGAGAAGCTAGTGCGACTTGGGTGTGGGAGGGATAGAGAGAGAGGGAATGCCGGGGCTACCTGAAGTGAGAGAAATCAATATTCATACCACTGGGCTGTAAGCTGCCCAAGCGAAATATGAGATGCTGTTCCTCCAATTTGCGTTTTGTGTCACTCTGACAATGGAAGAGACAGAGGTCAGAAAGGTCTGTGTAGGAATAGGAAGGAGAATAAAAGAGTCCAGCAACCTGGAGATCAGGTTGGTTCGGGTGAGCTGAGCAAAGGCGATCCGCGAAACTACACTCGCATAAATTGTTGTTGTTGTGCAGCAAGATTTGATGGAAAAATTGGCAAATAGGCCACAATTTCAGTCTTAACAATTGGGAAATGGGTTTGCGAGACATTTTCTCATTAAAATGTGATGAGTTAATTGATGTACAGTTACTATAGTCAATATCTTAAAATTCTGTCATAGTGTAGGAATTAATATTTTTGCATATTAATGAGATTCCTTTTTGTTTCTTGTTTTGTAATGCACTCTAATGTAGGAATCAATTTTCAAGCAAGATCATTTTTGTCTAGATCATTATTCTTTCATTGGTAAAAGGTGAGCATTAAATTATGCGTAACAAATTGGACAGATGTGACTAATGCTTTGAAATTACACGAGAAATTGGTATTTGCATGATCTGAATGGCTTAATTTTTTTCAAACTTTATGTTTGCAAGAGGTTATATGCATACATTTTACTAAAGTAATTGTTTTGATGTGGTAGACTGACGTGAAAGATTTTTTGGCACATTTGCACAGTTTGACCTTGATGCTTAGATTTGAACTGGGTGAGAGAAGGAGAGTCCTTTCATATCCTTAATCTCTTCGCTAGGATTGCTGTGCCCCATTTTCTCTTCTGAAAGAGCAATTGGCTGAGTTTTTCTTGGTGATATCAGGCCAGTGAACTCGACAGTGGAGCTTAAACTGTGGGGCATTTCCTCGTTTGTTGCCTGGGTTGACGAGCTGCAAGTTAACTTCCTCATGAATGGACATGAATTAATATGAATTGGCAACAACACCTCCTCCTCTATGACAAACACATCAACGCTCTGTGTTTAGTCCCCTATTCTATTCTCTATACTCATGAATGTATAGCCAGACACAACTCCAATGCCATCTTTAAATTCACTGATGTTACCACCATTGTTGGATAAATAATGGGTAACGATGAGTCAAGAGTATATCAAGGATCCATGAGCCTGTCTTCATTGAAGGGATGGCAGTGGAGAGAGTTATCAGCTTCTCCGGGGCATGCATTCCTCTGAAGATCTATCTTGGACCCGGCACCTTGATGCATTCACAAAGCACGCTCATCAAAACCTCTACTTCTTTAGAAGATTGAGGAGATTCTGATTGTCGCCAAATGCCCCATCTTCAGTTTACTGGCTGGTTGCATCATGGTCTGGTTTGGTAATTCGACCGAAGGAGACTGCAGAAATTGCCCAATCTATCAAATTTATTCCCCTCTACTCCTTCGAAGAGACTCGCAGAAGACTGCTCAGAAAGACAGCTAATATCATCAAAAGCCACACCACACTAGCTACGCTCTCATCTGACTGCTGGTACAGAGGTACGGAGCGTGAGAACTGTGACGTCCAGGTTCAGAAACAGCTTCTTCCCAGTAACCATCAGGTTCTTGAACCACAACCCTACCTCGGCAACAATTTATTATAAACTTTGGTTTGGTTGCACTACATACTCCGGTTTTACACTATTATGGTCAGGTTACCAAGTATTACTGCTAACTTATTGTATTATTGATGTGTTATTGTTTTAATGGGCCTGTAAAGCTGTAGTAGGAATTTAATTGTTCCACTGACAATTCCATTGGAGTTTTATCTTGCACTAAATCAGGGGTCAGCAACCTACGGCACTCGTGCCGAATGCTGTCCGTAACCCAAAATGATCCAGCCCGCAGGCGTATTTTTCTTCCCGTATTTATCAGGCCCGCCAACTTCCTTCATCTCCGGTACCTCCTGGGCCCGAGGCCGCGGCGCCCATGCGCGGTGACGCAAGGAAGCCTGTGCTGGCGGCCGCAAGGGCGGAGAGTTGAGGAGCGGTGAGCAGCCGAGGAGCGCCAAGCTCTGGCTGTACCGCATCCTGCACAAAGCCGCCAGCATGGCCGCACACATTCTGTGTCTGGGCTTCACTGTCAGGATCGGAGGTAGATGAAAAAGCTGGAGAAACTCAATGGGTGAGGCAGCATCTACGGAGTGAAGGAATAAGCGATGTTTTGGGTCGGGACCCTTCTTCAGAAGTGCTCTGAGACCCGTCTGAAGAAGGGTTTCGACCCGAACGGTCGCCTATTCCTTCGCTCCACAGATGCTGCCTCACCCGATGAGTTTATCCAGCTTTTTGTCTACCTTCGATTTTTCCAGCGTCTTCTGTTCTTT